>NW_026967835.1:1397460-1746826 GCF_028390025.1 Pseudophryne corroboree | reverse complement strand
GCTTTAAAATTTTCATTCTAGTGTCTTTCGTTTGGGAGAAAAATGCAAAGGTACAATACAGTTTTTCCTTGCCGATATCTCTCTTTTGCAAAGAGATAGGCATTGGAAAATTCAGGGCTATAACGTGTAGATGAAGCACTAACAGGAGGCTTTAAAATTTTCATTCTAGTGTCCTTCGTTTGGGAGAAAAATGCAAAGGTACAATACAGCTTTTCCTTGCCAATATCTCTCTTTTGCAAAGAGCTAGGCATTGGAAAATTCAGGGCTATACCGTGTAGATGAAGCACTAACAGGAGGCTTTTAAATTTTCATTCTAGTGTCCTTCGTTTGGTAGAAAAATGCAAAGGTACAATACAGCTTTTCCTTGCCGATATCTCTCTTTTGCAAAGAGATAGGCATTGGAAAATTCAGGGCTATAACGTGTAGATGAAGCACTAACAGGAGGCTTTAAAATTTTCATTCTAGTGTCTTTCGTTTGGGAGAAAAATGCAAAGGTACAATACAGCTTTTCCTTGCCAATATCTCTCTTTTGCAAAGAGCTAGGCATTGGAAAATTCAGGGCTATAACGTGTAGATGAAGCACTAACAGGAGGCTT
This sequence comes from Pseudophryne corroboree, assembly GCF_028390025.1. Lineage (NCBI taxonomy): Eukaryota > Metazoa > Chordata > Amphibia > Anura > Myobatrachidae > Pseudophryne > Pseudophryne corroboree. Next base: position 1,746,230 of record NW_026967835.1, on the reverse strand, counting down.
TAAAATATTCATTCTAGTGTCTTTCGTTTGGGAGAAAAATGCAATGGTACAAGACAGCTTTTCCTTGCCAATATCTCTCTTTTGCAAAGAGCTGCGCATTGGAAAATTCAGGGCTATGTCGTGTAGATGATGGCCTAACAGGAGGCTTTAAAATTTTCTTTCTAGTGTCCTTCGTTTGGGAGAAAAATGCAAAGGTACAAGACAGCTTTTCCTTGCCAATATCTCTCTTTTGCAAAGAGCTACGCATTGGAAAATTCAGGGCTATGTCGTGTAGATGATGGCCTAACAGGAGGCTTTAAAATTTTCTTTCTAGTGTCCTTCGTTTGGGAGAAAAATGCAAAGGTACAAGACAGCTTTTCCTTGCCAATATCTCTCTTTTGCAAAGAGCTACGCATTGGAAAATTCAGGGCTATGTCGTGTAGATGATGGCCTAACAGGAGGCTTTAAAATTTTCTTTCTAGTGACCTTCGTTTGGGAGAAAAATGCAAAGGTACAAGACAGCTTTTCCTTGCCAATATCTCTCTTTTGCAAAGAGCTGCGCATTGGAAAATTCAGGGCTATGTCGTGTAGATGATGGCCTAACAGGAGGCTTTAAAATGTTCTTTCTAGTGTCCTTCGTTTGGGAGAAAAATGCAATGGTACAAGACAGCTTTTCCTTGCCAATATCTCTCTTTTGCAAAGAGCTGCGCATTGGAAAATTCAGGGCTATGTCGTGTAGTTGATGGCCTAACAGGAGGCTTTAAAATTTTCTTTCTAGTGACCTTCGTTTGGGAGAAAAATGCAAAGGTACAAGACAGCTTTTCCTTGCCAATATCTCTCTTTTGCAAAGAGCTGCGCATTGGAAAATTCAGGGCTATGTCGTGTAGATGATGGCCTAACAGGAGGCTTTAAAATGTTCTTTCTAGTGTCCTTCGTTTGGGAGAAAAATGCAATGGTACAAGACAGCTTTTCCTTGCCAATATCTCTCTTTTGCAAAGAGCTGCGCATTGGAAAATTCAGGGCTATGTCGTGTAGATGATGGCCTAACAGGAGGCTTTAAAATTTTCTTTCTAGTGTCCTTCGTTTGGGAGAAAAATGCAAAGGTGCAAGACAGCTTTTCCTTGCCAATATCTCTCTTTTGCAAAGAGCTGCGCATTGGAAAATTCAGGGCTATGTCGTGTAGATGATGGCCTAACAGGAGGCTTTAAAATTTTCATTCTAGTGTCTTTCGTTTGGGAGAAAAATGCAAAAGTACAATGCTGCTTTTCCTTGCCGATATCTCTCTTTTGCAAAGAGATAAGCATTGGAAAATTCAGGGCTATAACGTGTAGATGAAGCACTAACAGGAGGCTTTAAAATTTTCATTCTAGTGTCTTTCGTTTGGGAGAAAAATGCAAAGGTACAATACAGCTTTTCCTTGCCAATATCTCTCTTTTGCAAAGAGCTAGGCATTGGAAAATGCAGGGCTATAACGTGTAGATGAAGCACTAACAGGAGGCTTTACAATTTTCATTCTAGTGTCTTTCGTTCGGGAGAAAAATGCCAAGATACAATGCTGCTTTTCCTTGCCGATATCTCTCTTTTGCAAAGAGATAGGCATTGGAAAATGCAGGGCTATAACGTGTAGATGAAGCACTAACAGGAGGCTTTAAAATTTTTATTCTAGTGTCTTTCGTTTGGGAGAAAAATGCAAAGGTACAATACAGCTTTTCCTTGCCGATATCTCTCTTTTGCAAAGAGATAGGCATTGGAAAATTCAGGGCTATAACGTGTAGATGAAGCACTAACAGGAGGCTTAAAAATTTTCATTCTAGTGTCCTTCGTTTGGGAGAAAAATGCAAAGGTACAATACAGCTTTTCCTTGCCAATATCTCTCTTTTGCAAAGAGATAGGCATTGAAAAATTCAGGGCTATAACGTGTAGATGAAGCACTAACAGGAGGCTTTAAAATTTTCATTCTAGTGTCTTTCGTTTGGGAGAAAAATGCAAAGGTACAATACAGCTTTTCCTTGCCGATATCTCTCTTTTGCAAAGAGATAGGCATTGGAAAATTCTGGGCTATAACGTGTAGATGAAGCACTAACAGGAGGCTTTAAAATTTTCATTCTAGTGTCCTTCGTTTGGGAGAAAAATGCAAAGGTACAATACAGCTTTTCCTTGCCGATATCTCTCTTTTGCAAAGAGATAGGCATTGGAAAATTCAGGGCTATAACGTGTAGATGAAGCACTAATAGGAGGCTTTAAAATTTTCATTCTAGTGTCCTTCTTTTGGGAGAAAAATGCAAAGGTACAATACAGCTTTTCCTTGCCGATATCTCTCTTTTGCAAAGAGCTAGGCATTGGAAAATTCAGGGCATTAACGTGTAGATGAAGCACTAACAGTAGGCTTTAAAATTTTCATTCTAGTGTCTTTCGTTTGGGAGAAAAATGCAAAGGTACAATACAGCTTTTCCTTGCCAATATCTCTCTTTTGCAAAGAGCTAGGCATTGGAAAATTCATGGCTATAACGTGTAGATGAAGCACTAACAGGAGGCTTTAAAATTTTCATTCTAGTGTCTTTCGTTTGGGAGAAAAATGCAAAGGTACAATACAGTTTTTCCTTGCCGATATCTCTCTTTTGCAAAGAGATAGGCATTGGAAAATTCAGGGCTATAACGTGTAGATGAAGCACTAACAGGAGGCTTTAAAATTTTCATTCTAGTGTCCTTCGTTTGGGAGAAAAATGCAAAGGTACAATACAGCTTTTCCTTGCCAATATCTCTCTTTTGCAAAGAGCTAGGCATTGGAAAATGCAGGGCTATAACGTGTAGATGAAGCACTAACAGGAGGCTTTACAATTTTCATTCTAGTGTCTTTCGTTTGGGAGAAAAATGCAAAGGTACAATGCTGCTTTTCCTTGCCGATATCTCTCTTTTGCAAAGAGATAGGCATTGGAAAATGTAGGGCTATAACGTGTAGATGAAGCACTAACAGGAGGCTTTAAAATTTTCATTCTAGTGTCTTTCGTTTGGGAGAAAAATGCAAAGGTACAATACACTTTTTCCTTGCCGATATCTCTCTTTTGCAAAGAGATAGGCATTGGAAAATTCAGGGCTATAACGTGTAGATGAAGCACTAACAGGAGGCTTTAAAATTTTCATTCTAGTGTCCTTCGTTTGGGAGAAAAATGCAAAGGTACAATACAGCTTTTCCTTGCCAATATCTCTCTTTTGCAAAGAGCTAGGCATTGGAAAATTCAGGGCTATACCGTGTAGATGAAGCACTAACAGGAGGCTTTTAAATTTTCATTCTAGTGTCCTTCGTTTGGTAGAAAAATGCAAAGGTACAATAATGCTTTTCCTTGCCGATATCTCTCTTTTGCAAAGAGATAGGCATTGGAAAATTCTGGGCTATAACGTGTAGATGAAGCACTAACAGGAGGCTTTAAAATTTTCATTCTAGTGTCCTTCGTTTGGGAGAAAAATGCAAAGGTAAAATACAGCTTTTCCTTGCCGATATCTCTCTTTTGCAAAGAGATAGGCATTGGAAAATTCAGGGCTATAACGTGTAGATGAAGCACTAATAGGAGGCTTTAAAATTTTAATTCTAGTGTCCTTCATTTGGGAGAAAAATGCAAAGGTACAATAAAGCTTTTCCTTGCCGATATCTCTCTTTTGCAAAGAGATAGGCATTGGAAAATTCAGGGCTATAACGTGTAGATGAAGCACTAACAGGAGGCTTTAAAATTTTCATTCTAGTGTCTTTCGTTTGGGAGAAAAATGCAAAGGTACAATACAGCTTTTCCTTGCCGATATCTCTCTTTTGCAAAGAGCTAGGCATTGGAAAATTCAGGGCTATAACGTGTAGATGAAGCACTAACAGGAGGCTTTAAAATTTTCATTCTAGTGTCCTTCGTTTGGGAGAAAAATGCAAAGGTACAATACAGCTTTTCCTTGCCAATATCTCTCTTTTGCAAAGAGCTAGGCATTGGAAAATGCAGGGCTATAACGTGTAGATGAAGCACTAACAGGAGGCTTTACAATTTTCATTCTAGTGTCTTTCGTTTGGGAGAAAAATGCAAAGGTACAATGCTGCTTTTCCTTGCCGATATCTCTCTTTTGCAAAGAGATAGGCATTGGAAAATGCAGGGCTATAACGTGTAGATGAAGCACTAACAGGAGGCTTTAAAATTTTCATTCTAGTGTCTTTCGTTTGGGAGAAAAATGCAAAGGTACAATACAGTTTTTCCTTGCCGATATCTCTCTTTTGCAAAGAGATAGGCATTGGAAAATTCAGGGCTATAACGTGTAGATGAAGCACTAACAGGAGGCTTTAAAATTTTCATTCTAGTGTCCTTCGTTTGGGAGAAAAATGCAAAGGTACAATACAGCTTTTCCTTGCCAATATCTCTCTTTTGCAAAGAGCTAGGCATTGGAAAATTCAGGGCTATACCGTGTAGATGAAGCACTAACAGGAGGCTTTTAAATTTTCATTCTAGTGTCCTTCGTTTGGTAGAAAAATGCAAAGGTACAATACTGCTTTTCCTTGCCGATATCTCTCTTTTGCAAAGAGATAGGCATTGGAAAATTCTGGGCTATAACGTGTAGATGAAGCACTAACAGGAGGCTTTAAAATTTTCATTCTAGTGTCCTTCGTTTGGTAGAAAAAGGCAAAGGTAAAATACAGCTTTTCCTTGCCGATTTCTCTCTTTTGCAAAGAGATAGGCATTGGAAAATTCAGGGCTATAACGTGTAGATGAAGCACTAATAGGAGGCTTTAAAATTTTAATTCTAGTGTCCTTCATTTGGGAGAAAAATGCAAAGGTACAATAAAGCTTTTCCTTGCCGATATCTCTCTTTTGCAAAGAGATAGGCATTGGAAAATTCAGGGCTATAACGTGTAGATGAAGCACTAACAGGAGGCTTTAAAATTTTCATTCTAGTGTCTTTCGTTTGGGAGAAAAATGCAAAGGTACAATACAGCTTTTCCTTGCCGATATCTCTCTTTTGCAAAGAGCTAGGCATTGGAAAATTCAGGGCTATAACGTGTAGATGAAGCACTAACAGAAGGCTTTAAAATTTTCATTCTAGTGTCTTTAGTTTGGGAGAAAAATGCAAAGGTACAATACAGCTTTTCCTTGCCGATATCTCTCTTTTGCAAAGAGATAGGCATTGGAAAATTCAGGGCTATAACGTGTAGATGAAGCACTAACAGGAGGCTTTAAAATTTTCATTCTAGTGTCCTTCGTTTGGGAGAAAAATGCAAAGGTACAATACAGCTTTTCCTTGCCAATATCTCTCTTTTGCAAAGAGCTAGGCATTGGAAAATGCAGGGCTATAACGTGTAGATGAAGCACTAACAGGAGGCTTTACAATTTTCATTCTAGTGTCTTTCGTTTGGGAGAAAAATGCAAAGGTACAATGCTGCTTTTCCTTGCCGATATCTCTCTTTTGCAAAGAGATAGGCATTGGAAAATGCAGGGCTATAACGTGTAGATGAAGCACTAACAGGAGGCTTTAAAAATTTTCATTCTAGTGTCTTTCGTTTGGGAGAAAAATGCAAAGGTACAATACAGTTTTTCCTTGCCGATATCTCTCTTTTGCAAAGAGATAGGCATTGGAAAATTCAGGGCTATAACGTGTAGATGAAGCACTAACAGGAGGCTTTAAAATTTTCATTCTAGTGTCCTTCGTTTGGGAGAAAAATGCAAAGGTACAATACAGCTTTTCCTTGCCAATATCTCTCTTTTGCAAAGAGCTAGGCATTGGAAAATTCAGGGCTATACCGTGTAGATGAAGCACTAACAGGAGGCTTTTAAATTTTCATTCTAGTGTCCTTCGTTTGGTAGAAAAATGCAAAGGTACAATACTGCTTTTCCTTGCCGATATCTCTCTTTTGCAAAGAGATAGGCATTGGAAAATTCTGGGCTATAACGTGTAGATGAAGCACTAACAGGAGGCTTTAAAATTTTCATTCTAGTGTCCTTCGTTTGGGAGAAAAATGCAAAGGTAAAATACAGCTTTTCCTTGCCGATATCTCTCTTTTGCAAAGAGATAGGCATTGGAAAATGCAGGGCTATAACGTGTAGATGAAGCACTAATAGGAGGCTTTAAAATTTTAATTCTAGTGTCCTTCATTTGGGAGAAAAATGCAAAGGTACAATAAAGCTTTTCCTTGCCGATATCTCTCTTTTGCAAAGAGATAGGCATTGGAAAATTCAGGGCTATAACGTGTAGATGAAGCACTAACAGGAGGCTTTAAAATTTTCATTCTAGTGTCTTTCGTTTGGGAGAAAAATGCAAAGGTACAATACAGCTTTTCCTTACCGATATCTCTCTTTTGCAAAGAGCTAGGCATTGGAAAATTCAGGGCTATAACGTGTAGATGAAGCACTAACAGTAGGCTTTACAATTTTCATTCTAGTGTCTTTAGTTTGGGAGAAAAATGCAAAGGTACAATACAGCTTTTCCTTGCCAATATCTCTCTTTTGCAAAGAGCTAGGCATTGGAAAATTCAGGGCTATAACGTGTAGATGAAGCACTAACAGGAGGCTTTAAAATATTCATTCTAGTGTCTTTCGTTTGGGAGAAAAATGCAAAGGTACAATGCTGCTTTTCCTTGCCGATATCTCTCTTTTGCAAAGAGATAGGCATTGGAAAATGCAGGGCTATAACGTGTAGATGAAGCACTAACAGGAGGCTTTAAAAATTTTCATTCTAGTGTCTTTCGTTTGGGAGAAAAATGCAAAGGTACAATACAGTTTTTCCTTGCCGATATCTCTCTTTTGCAAAGAGATAGGCATTGGAAAATTCAGGGCTATAACGTGTAGATGAAGCACTAACAGGAGGCTTTAAAATTTTCATTCTAGTGTCCTTCGTTTGGGAGAAAAATGCAAAGGTACAATACAGCTTTTCCTTGCCAATATCTCTCTTTTGCAAAGAGCTAGGCATTGGAAAATTCAGGGCTATACCGTGTAGATGAAGCACTAACAGGAGGCTTTTAAATTTTCATTCTAGTGTCCTTCGTTTGGTAGAAAAATGCAAAGGTACAATACTGCTTTTCCTTGCCGATATCTCTCTTTTGCAAAGAGATAGGCATTGGAAAATTCTGGGCTATAACGTGTAGATGAAGCACTAACAGGAGGCTTTAAAATTTTCATTCTAGTGTCCTTCGTTTGGGAGAAAAATGCAAAGGTAAAATACAGCTTTTCCTTGCCGATATCTCTCTTTTGCAAAGAGATAGGCATTGGAAAATTCAGGGCTATAACGTGTAGATGAAGCACTAATAGGAGGCTTTAAAATTTTAATTCTAGTGTCCTTCATTTGGGAGAAAAATGCAAAGGTACAATAAAGCTTTTCCTTGCCGATATCTCTCTTTTGCAAAGAGATAGGCATTGGAAAATTCAGGGCTATAACGTGTAGATGAAGCACTAACAGGAGGCTTTAAAATTTTCATTCTAGTGTCTTTCGTTTGGGAGAAAAATGCAAAGGTACAATACAGCTTTTCCTTACCGATATCTCTCTTTTGCAAAGAGCTAGGCATTGGAAAATTCAGGGCTATAACGTGTAGATGAAGCACTAACAGTAGGCTTTACAATTTTCATTCTAGTGTCTTTAGTTTGGGAGAAAAATGCAAAGGTACAATACAGCTTTTCCTTGCCAATATCTCTCTTTTGCAAAGAGCTAGGCATTGGAAAATTCAGGGCTATAACGTGTAGATGAAGCACTAACAGGAGGCTTTAAAATATTCATTCTAGTGTCTTTCGTTTGGGAGAAAAATGCAATGGTACAAGACAGCTTTTCCTTGCCAATATCTCTCTTTTGCAAAGAGCTGCGCATTGGAAAATTCAGGGCTATGTCGTGTAGATGATGGCCTAACAGGAGGCTTTAAAATTTTCTTTCTAGTGTCCTTCGTTTGGGAGAAAAATGCAAAGGTACAAGACAGCTTTTCCTTGCCAATATCTCTCTTTTGCAAAGAGCTACGCATTGGAAAATTCAGGGCTATGTCGTGTAGATGATGGCCTAACAGGAGGCTTTAAAATTTTCTTTCTAGTGTCCTTCGTTTGGGAGAAAAATGCAAAGGTACAAGACAGCTTTTCCTTGCCAATATCTCTCTTTTGCAAAGAGCTACGCATTGGAAAATTCAGGGCTATGTCGTGTAGATGATGGCCTAACAGGAGGCTTTAAAATTTTCTTTCTAGTGACCTTCGTTTGGGAGAAAAATGCAAAGGTACAAGACAGCTTTTCCTTGCCAATATCTCTCTTTTGCAAAGAGCTGCGCATTGGAAAATTCAGGGCTATGTCGTGTAGATGATGGCCTAACAGGAGGCTTTAAAATGTTCTTTCTAGTGTCCTTCGTTTGGGAGAAAAATGCAATGGTACAAGACAGCTTTTCCTTGCCAATATCTCTCTTTTGCAAAGAGCTGCGCATTGGAAAATTCAGGGCTATGTCGTGTAGTTGATGGCCTAACAGGAGGCTTTAAAATTTTCTTTCTAGTGACCTTCGTTTGGGAGAAAAATGCAAAGGTACAAGACAGCTTTTCCTTGCCAATATCTCTCTTTTGCAAAGAGCTGCGCATTGGAAAATTCAGGGCTATGTCGTGTAGATGATGGCCTAACAGGAGGCTTTAAAATTTTCTTTCTAGTGTCCTTCGTTTGGGAGAAAAATGCAAAGGTACAAGACAGCTTTTCCTTGCCAATATCTCTCTTTTGCAAAGAGCTGCGCATTGGAAAATTCAGGGCTATGTCGTGTAGATGATGGCCTAACAGGAGGCTTTAAAATTTTCATTCTAGTGTCTTTCGTTTGGGAGAAAAATGCAAAAGTACAATGCTGCTTTTCTTTGCCGATATCTCTCTTTTGCAAAGAGATAAGCATTGGAAAATTCAGGGCTATAACGTGTAGATGAAGCACTAACAGGAGGCTTTAAAATTTTCATTCTAGTGTCTTTCGTTTGGGAGAAAAATGCAAAGGTACAATACAGCTTTTCCTTGCCAATATCTCTCTTTTGCAAAGAGCTAGGCATTGGAAAATGCAGGGCTATAACGTGTAGATGAAGCACTAACAGGAGGCTTTACAATTTTCATTCTAGTGTCTTTCGTTCGGGAGAAAAATGCCAAGATACAATGCTGCTTTTCCTTGCCGATATCTCTCTTTTGCAAAGAGATAGGCATTGGAAAATGCAGGGCTATAACGTGTAGATGAAGCACTAACAGGAGGCTTTAAAATTTTTATTCTAGTGTCTTTCGTTTGGGAGAAAAATGCAAAGGTACAATACAGCTTTTCCTTGCCGATATCTCTCTTTTGCAAAGAGATAGGCATTGGAAAATTCAGGGCTATAACGTGTAGATGAAGCACTAACAGGAGGCTTAAAAATTTTCATTCTAGTGTCCTTCGTTTGGGAGAAAAATGCAAAGGTACAATACAGCTTTTCCTTGCCAATATCTCTCTTTTGCAAAGAGATAGGCATTGAAAAATTCAGGGCTATAACGTGTAGATGAAGCACTAACAGGAGGCTTTAAAATTTTCATTCTAGTGTCTTTCGTTTGGGAGAAAAATGCAAAGGTACAATACAGCTTTTCCTTGCCGATATCTCTCTTTTGCAAAGAGATAGGCATTGGAAAATTCTGGGCTATAACGTGTAGATGAAGCACTAACAGGAGGCTTTAAAATTTTCATTCTAGTGTCCTTCGTTTGGGAGAAAAATGCAAAGGTACAATACAGCTTTTCCTTGCCGATATCTCTCTTTTGCAAAGAGATAGGCATTGGAAAATTCAGGGCTATAACGTGTAGATGAAGCACTAATAGGAGGCTTTAAAATTTTCATTCTAGTGTCCTTCTTTTGGGAGAAAAATGCAAAGGTACAATACAGCTTTTCCTTGCCGATATCTCTCTTTTGCAAAGAGCTAGGCATTGGAAAATTCAGGGCATTAACGTGTAGATGAAGCACTAACAGTAGGCTTTAAAATTTTCATTCTAGTGTCTTTCGTTTGGGAGAAAAATGCAAAGGTACAATACAGCTTTTCCTTGCCAATATCTCTCTTTTGCAAAGAGCTAGGCATTGGAAAATTCATGGCTATAACGTGTAGATGAAGCACTAACAGGAGGCTTTAAAATTTTCATTCTAGTGTCTTTCGTTTGGGAGAAAAATGCAAAGGTACAATACAGTTTTTCCTTGCCGATATCTCTCTTTTGCAAAGAGATAGGCATTGGAAAATTCAGGGCTATAACGTGTAGATGAAGCACTAACAGGAGGCTTTAAAATTTTCATTCTAGTGTCCTTCGTTTGGGAGAAAAATGCAAAGGTACAATACAGCTTTTCCTTGCCAATATCTCTCTTTTGCAAAGAGCTAGGCATTGGAAAATGCAGGGCTATAACGTGTAGATGAAGCACTAACAGGAGGCTTTACAATTTTCATTCTAGTGTCTTTCGTTTGGGAGAAAAATGCAAAGGTACAATGCTGCTTTTCCTTGCCGATATCTCTCTTTTGCAAAGAGATAGGCATTGGAAAATGCAGGGCTATAACGTGTAGATGAAGCACTAACAGGAGGCTTTAAAATTTTCATTCTAGTGTCTTTCGTTTGGGAGAAAAATGCAAAGGTACAATACAGTTTTTCCTTGCCGATATCTCTCTTTTGCAAAGAGATAGGCATTGGAAAATTCAGGGCTATAACGTGTAGATGAAGCACTAACAGGAGGCTTTAAAATTTTCATTCTAGTGTCCTTCGTTTGGGAGAAAAATGCAAAGGTACAATACAGCTTTTCCTTGCCAATATCTCTCTTTTGCAAAGAGCTAGGCATTGGAAAATTCAGGGCTATACCGTGTAGATGAAGCACTAACAGGAGGCTTTTAAATTTTCATTCTAGTGTCCTTCGTTTGGTAGAAAAATGCAAAGGTACAATAATGCTTTTCCTTGCCGATATCTCTCTTTTGCAAAGAGATAGGCATTGGAAAATTCTGGGCTATAACGTGTAGATGAAGCACTAACAGGAGGCTTTAAAATTTTCATTCTAGTGTCCTTCGTTTGGGAGAAAAATGCAAAGGTAAAATACAGCTTTTCCTTGCCGATATCTCTCTTTTGCAAAGAGATAGGCATTGGAAAATTCAGGGCTATAACGTGTAGATGACGCACTAATAGGAGGCTTTAAAATTTTAATTCTAGTGTCCTTCATTTGGGAGAAAAATGCAAAGGTACAATAAAGCTTTTCCTTGCCGATATCTCTCTTTTGCAAAGAGATAGGCATTGGAAAATTCAGGGCTATAACGTGTAGATGAAGCACTAACAGGAGGCTTTAAAATTTTCATTCTAGTGTCTTTCGTTTGGGAGAAAAATGCAAAGGTACAATACAGCTTTTCCTTGCCGATATCTCTCTTTTGCAAAGAGCTAGGCATTGGAAAATTCAGGGCTATAACGTGTAGATGAAGCACTAACAGGAGGCTTTAAAATTTTCATTCTAGTGTCCTTCGTTTGGGAGAAAAATGCAAAGGTACAATACAGCTTTTCCTTGCCAATATCTCTCTTTTGCAAAGAGCTAGGCATTGGAAAATGCAGGGCTATAACGTGTAGATGAAGCACTAACAGGAGGCTTTACAATTTTCATTCTAGTGTCTTTCGTTTGGGAGAAAAATGCAAAGGTACAATGCTGCTTTTCCTTGCCGATATCTCTCTTTTGCAAAGAGATAGGCATTGGAAAATGCAGGGCTATAACGTGTAGATGAAGCACTAACAGGAGGCTTTAAAATTTTCATTCTAGTGTCTTTCGTTTGGGAGAAAAATGCAAAGGTACAATACAGTTTTTCCTTGCCGATATCTCTCTTTTGCAAAGAGATAGGCATTGGAAAATTCAGGGCTATAACGTGTAGATGAAGCACTAACAGGAGGCTTTAAAATTTTCATTCTAGTGTCCTTCGTTTGGGAGAAAAATGCAAAGGTACAATACAGCTTTTCCTTGCCAATATCTCTCTTTTGCAAAGAGCTAGGCATTGGAAAATTCAGGGCTATACCGTTTAGATGAAGCACTAACAGGAGGCTTTTAAATTTTCATTCTAGTGTCCTTCGTTTGGTAGAAAAATGCAAAGGTACAATACTGCTTTTCCTTGCCGATATCTCTCTTTTGCAAAGAGATAGGCATTGGAAAATTCTGGGCTATAACGTGTAGATGAAGCACTAATAGGAGGCTTTAAAATTTTAATTCTAGTGTCCTTCATTTGGGAGAAAAATGCAAAGGTACAATAAAGCTTTTCCTTGCCGATATCTCTCTTTTGCAAAGAGATAGGCATTGGAAAATTCAGGGCTATAACGTGTAGATGAAGCACTAACAGGAGGCTTTAAAATTTTCATTCTAGTGTCTTTCGTTTGGGAGAAAAATGCAAAGGTACAATACAGCTTTTCCTTGCCGATATCTCTCTTTTGCAAAGAGCTAGGCATTGGAAAATTCAGGGCTATAACGTGTAGAAGAAGCACTAACAGAAGGCTTTAAAATTTTCATTCTAGTGTCTTTAGTTTGGGAGAAAAATGCAAAGGTACAATACAGCTTTTCCTTGCCGATATCTCTCTTTTGCAAAGAGATAGGCATTGGAAAATTCAGGGCTATAACGAGTAGATGAAGCACTAACAGGAGGCTTTAAAATTTTCATTCTAGTGTCTTTAGTTTGGGAGAAAAATGCAAAGGTACAATACAGCTTTTCCTTGCCAATATCTCTCTTTTGCAAAGAGCTAGGCATTGGAAAATTCAGGGCTATAACGTGTAGATGAAGCACTAAAAGGAGGCTTTAAAATTTTCATTCTAGTGTCTTTCGTTTGGGAGAAAAATGCAAAGGTACAATACAGTTTTTCCTTGCCGATATCTCTCTTTTGCAAAGAGATAGGCATTGGAAAATTCAGGGCTATAACGTGTAGATGAAGCACTAAAAGGAGGCTTTAAAATTTTCATTCTAGTGTCTTTCGTTTGGGAGAAAAATGCAAAGGTACAATACAGTTTTTCCTTGCCGATATCTCTCTTTTGCAAAGAGATAGGCATTGGAAAATTCAGGGCTATAACGTGTAGATGAAGCACTAACAGGAGGCTTTAAAATTTTCATTCTAGTGTCTTTCGTTTGGGAGAAAAATGCAAAGGTACAATACAGCATTTCGTTGCCGATATCTCTCTTTTGCAAAGAGATAGGCATTGGAAAATTCAGGGCTATAACGTGTAGATGAAGCACTAACAGTAGGCTTTAAAATTTTCATTCTAGTGTCTTTAGTTTGGGAGAAAAATGCAAAGGTACAATACAGCTTTTCCTTGCCAATATCTCTCTTTTGCAAAGAGCTAGGCATTGGAAAATTCAGGGCTATAACGTGTAGATTAAGCACTAACAGGAGGCTTTAAAATTTTCATTCTAGTGTCTTTCGTTTGGGAGAAAAATGCAAAGGTACAATACAGTTTTTCCTTGCCGATATCTCTCTTTTGCAAAGAGATAGGCATTGGAAAATTCAGGGCTATAACGTGTAGATGAAGCACTAACAGGAGACTTTAAAATTTTCATTCTAGTGTCCTTCGTTTGGGAGAAAAATGCAAAGGTACAATACAGTTTTTCCTTGCCAATATCTCTCTTTTGCAAAGAGCTAGGCATTGGAAAATTCAGGGCTATACCGTGTAGATGAAGCACTAAACAGGAGGCTTTTAAATTTTCATTCTAGTGTCCTTCGTTTGGGAGAAAAATGCAAAGGTACAATACAGCTTTTCCTTGCCGATATCTCTCTTTTGCAAAGAGATAGGCATTGGAAAATTCAGGGCTATAACGTGTAGTTGAAGCACTAACAGGAGGCTTTAAAATTTTCATTCTAGTGTCTTTCGTTTGGGAGAAAAATGCAAAGGTACAATACAGTTTTTCCTTGCCGATATCTCTCTTTTGCAAAGAGATAGGCATTGGAAAATTCAGGGCTATAACATGTAGATGAAGCACTAACAGGAGGCTTTAAAATTTTCATTCTAGTTTCTTTCGTTTGGGAGAAAAATGCAAAAGTACAATGCAGCTTTTCCTTGCCGATATCTCTCTTTTGCAAAGAGATAGGCATTGGAAAATGCAGGGCTATAACGTGTAGATGAAGCACTAACAGTAGGCTTTAAAATTTTCATTCTAGTGTCTTTCGTTTGGGAGAAAAATGCAAAGGTACAATACAGCATTTCCTTGCCGATATCTCTCTTTTGCAAAGAGATAGGCATAGGAAAATTCAGGGCTATGTCGTGTAGATGATGGCCTAACAGGAGGCTTTAAAATTTTCTTTCTAGTGTCCTTCGTTTGGGAGAAAAATGCAAAGGTACAAGACAGCTTTTCCTTGCCAATATCTCTATTTTGCAAAGAGCTACGCATTGGAAAATTCAGGGCTATGTCGTGTAGATGATGGCCTAACAGGAGGCTTTAAAATTTTCTTTCTAGTGACCTTCGTTTGGGAGAAAAATGCAAAGGTACAAGACAGCTTTTCCTTGCCAATATCTCTCTTTTGCAAAGAGCTGCGCATTGGAAAATGCAGGGCTATAACGTGTAGATGAAGCACTAACAGGAGGCTTTAAAATTTTCATTCTAGTGTCTTTCGTTTGGGAGAAAAATGCAAAGGTACAATACAGTTTTTCCTTGCCGATATCTCTCTTTTGCAAAGAGATAGGCATTGGAAAATTCAGGGCTATAACGTGTAGATGAAGCACTAACAGGAGGCTTTAAAATTTTCATTCTAGTGTCCTTCGTTTGGGAGAAAAATGCAAAGGTACAATACAGCTTTTCCTTGCCAATATCTCTCTTTTGCAAAGAGCTAGGCATTGGAAAATTCAGGGCTATACCGTGTAGATGAAGCACTAACAGGAGGCTTTTAAATTTTCATTCTAGTGTCCTTCGTTTGGTAGAAAAATGCAAAGGTACAATACAGCTTTTCCTTGCCGATATCTCTCTTTTGCAAAGAGATAGGCATTGGAAAATTCAGGGCTATAACGTGTAGATGAAGCACTAACAGGAGGCTTTAAAATTTTCATTCTAGTGTCTTTCGTTTGGGAGAAAAATGCAAAGGTACAATACAGCTTTTCCTTGCCAATATCTCTCTTTTGCAAAGAGCTAGGCATTGGAAAATTCAGGGCTATAACGTGTAGATGAAGCACTAACAGGAGGCTTTAAAATATTCATTCTAGTGTCTTTCGTTTGGGAGAAAAATGCAAAAGTACAATGCAGCTTTTCCTTGCCGATATCTCTCTTTTGCAAAGAGATAGGCATTGGAAAATGCAGGGCTATAACGTGTAGATGAAGCACTAACAGTAGGCTTTAAAATTTTCATTCTAGTGTCTTTCGTTTGGGAGAAAAATGCAAAGGTACAATACAGCATTTCCTTGCCGATATCTCTCTTTTGCAAAGAGATAGGCATTGGAAAATTCAGGGCTATTACGTGTAGATGAAGCACTAAAAGGAGGCTTTAAAATTTTCATTCTAGTGTCTTTCGTTTGGGAGAAAAATGCAAAAGTACAATGCAGCTTTTCCTTGCCGATATCTCTCTTTTGCAAAGAGATAGGCATTGGAAAATTCAGGGCTATAACGTGTAGATGAAGCACTAACAGTAGGCTTTAAAATTTTCATTCTAGTGTCTTTAGTTTGGGAGAAAAATGCAAAGGTACAATACAGCTTTTCCTTGCCAATATCTCTCTTTTGCAAAGAGCTAGGCATTGGAAAATTCAGGGCTATAACGTGTAGATGAAGCACTAACAGGAGGCTTTAAAATTTTCATTCTAGTGTCTTTCGTTTGGGAGAAAAATGCAAAGGTACAATACAGTTTTTCCTTGCCGATATCTCTCTTTTGCAAAGAGATAGGCATTGGAAAATTCAGGGCTATAACGTGTAGATGAAGCACTAACAGGAGGCTTTAAAATTTTCATTCTAGTGTCTTTCGTTTGGGAGAAAAATGCAAAGGTACAATACAGCATTTCGTTGCCGATATCTCTCTTTTGCAAAGAGATAGGCATTGGAAAATTCAGGGCTATAACGTGTAGATGAAGCACTAACAGTAGGCTTTAAAATTTTCATTCTAGTGTCTTTAGTTTGGGAGAAAAATGCAAAGGTACAATACAGCTTTTCCTTGCCAATATCTCTCTTTTGCAAAGAGCTAGGCATTGGAAAATTCAGGGCTATAACGTGTAGATGAAGCACTAACAGGAGGCTTTAAAATTTTCATTCTAGTGTCTTTCGTTTGGGAGAAAAATGCAAAGGTACAATACAGTTTTTCCTTGCCGATATCTCTCTTTTGCAAAGAGATAGGCATTGGAAAATTCAGGGCTATAACGTGTAGATGAAGCACTAACAGGAGGCTTTAAAATTTTCATTCTAGTGTCCTTCGTTTGGGAGAAAAATGCAAAGGTACAATACAGTTTTTCCTTGCCAATATCTCTCTTTTGCAAAGAGCTAGGCATTGGAAAATTCAGGGCTATACCGTGTAGATGAAGCACTAAACAGGAGGCTTTTAAATTTTCATTCTAGTGTCCTTCGTTTGGGATAAAAATGCAAAGGTACAATACAGCTTTTCCTTGCCGATATCTCTCTTTTGCAAAGAGATAGGCATTGGAAAATTCAGGGCTATAACGTGTAGATGAAGCACTAACAGTAGGCTTTAAAATTTTCATTCTAGTGTCTTTCGTTTGGGAGAAAAATGCAAAGGTACAATACAGCATTTCCTTGCCGATATCTCTCTTTTGCAAAGAGATAGGCATAGGAAAATTCAGGGCTATTACGTGTAGATGAAGCACTAAAAGGAGGCTTTAAAATTTTCATTCTAGTGTCTTTCATTTGGGAGAAAAATGCAAAAGTACAATGCAGCTTTTCCTTGCCGATATCTCTCTTTTGCAAAGAGCTACGCATTGGAAAATTCAGGGCTATGTCGTGTAGATGATGGCCTAACAGGCGGCTTTAAAATTTTCTTTCTAGTGTCCTTCGTTTGGGAGAAAAATGCAATGGTACAAGACAGCTTTTCCTTGCCAATATCTCTCTTTTGCAAAGAGCTGCGCATTGGAAAATTCAGGGCTATGTCGTGTAGATGATGGCCTAACAGGAGGCTTTAAAATTTTCTTTCTAGTGTCCTTCGTTTGGGAGAAAAATGCAAAGGTACAAGACAGCTTTTCCTTGCCAATATCTCTCTTTTGCAAAGAGCTGCGCATTGGAAAATTCAGGGCTATGTCGTGTAGATGATGGCCTAACAGGAGGCTTTAAAATTTTCTTTCTAGTGTCCTTCGTTTGGGAGAAAAATGCAAAGGTACAAGACAGCTTTTCCTTGCCAATATCTCTCTTTTGCAAAGAGCTGCGCATTGGAAAATGCAGGGCTATAACGTGTAGATGAAGCACTAACAGGAGGCTTTAAAATATTCATTCTAGTGTCTTTCGTTTGGGAGAAAAATGCAAAAGTACAATGCAGCTTTTCCTTGCCGATATCTCTCTTTTGCAAAGAGATAGGCATTGGAAAATGCAGCGCTATAACGTGTAGATGAAGCACTAACAGGAGGCTTTAAAATTTTCATTCTAGTGTCTTTCGTTTGGGAGAAAAATGCAAAGGTACAATACAGCTTTTCCTTGCCGATATCTCTCTTTTGCAAAGAGATAGGCATTGGAAAATTCAGGGCTATAACGTGTAGATGAAGCACTAATAGGAGGCTTTAAAATTTTCATTCTAGTGTCCTTCGTTTGGGAGAAAAATGCAAAGGTACAATACAGCTTTTCCTTGCCGATATCTCTCTTTTGCAAAGAGATAGGCATTGGAAAATTCAGGGCTATAACGTGTAGACGAAGCACTAACAGGAGGCTTTAAAATTTTCATTCTAGTGTCTTTCGTTTGGGAGAAAAATGCAAAGGTACAATACAGCTTTTCCTTGCCGATATCTCTCTTTTGCAAAGAGCTAGGCATTGGAAAATTCAGAGCTATAACGTGTAGATGAAGCACTAACAGTAGGCTTTAAAATTTTCATTCTAGTGTCTTTCGTTTGGGAGAAAAATGCAAAGGTACAATACAGCTTTTCCTTGCCAATATCTCTCTTTTGCAAAGAGATAGGCATTGGAAAATGCAGGGCTATAACGTGTAGATGAAGCACTAACAGGAGGCTTTAAAATTTTCATTCTAGTGTCTTTCGTTTGGGAGAAAAATGCAAAGGTACAATACAGATTTTCCTTGCCGATATCTCTCTTTTGCAAAGAGCTAGGCATTGGAAAATTCAGGGCTATAACGTGTAGATGAAGCACTAACAGGAGGCTTTAAAATTTTCATTCTAGTGTCCTTCGTTTGGGAGAAAAATGCAAAGGTACAATACAGCTTTTCCTTGCCAATATCTCTCTTTTGCAAAGAGCTAGGCATTGGAAAATTCAGGGCTATACCGTGTAGTTGAAGCACTAACAGGAGGCTTTTAAATTTTCATTCTAGTGTCCTTCGTTTGGGAGAAAAATGCAAAGGTACAATACAGCTTTTCCTTGCCGATATCTCTCTTTTGCAAAGAGATAGGCATTGGAAAATTCAGGGCTATAACGTGTAGATGAAGCACTGACAGGAGGCTTTAAAATTTTCATTCTAGTGTCTTTCGTTTGGGAGAAAAATGCAAAGGTACAATACAGCTTTTCCTTGCCGATATCTCTCTTTTGCAAAGAGCTAGGCATTGGAAAATTCAGGGCTATAACGTGTAGATGAAGCACTAACAGTAGGCTTTAAAATTTTCATTCTAGTGTCTTTCGTTTGGGAGAAAAATGCAAAGGTACAATACAGTTTTTCCTTGCCGATATCTCTCTTTTGCAAAGAGATAGGCATTGGAAAATTCAGGGCTATACCGTGTAGATGAAGCACTAACAGGAGGCTTTTAAATTTTCATTCTAGTGTCCTTCGTTTGGGAGAAAAATGCAAAGGTACAATACAGCTTTTCCTTGCCGATATCTTTCTTTTGCAAAGAGATAGGCATTGGAAAATTCAGGGCTATAACGTGTAGATGAAGCACTAACAGGAGGCTTTAAAATTTTAATTCTAGTGTCTTTCGTTTGGGAGAAAAATGCAAAGGTACAATACAGTTTTTCCTTGCCGATATCTCTCTTTGGCAAAGAGATAGGCATTGGAAAATTCAGGGCTATAACGTGTAGATGAAGCACTAACAGGAGGCTTTAAAATTTTCATTCTAGTGTCTTTCGTTTGGGAGAAAAATGCAAAGGTACAATACAGTTTTTCAATGCCGATATCTCTCTTTGGCAAAGAGATAGGCATTGGAAAATTCAGGGCTATAACGCGTAGATGAAGCACTAACAGGAGGCTTTAAAATTTTCATTCTAGTGTCTTTCGTTTGGGAGAAAAATGCAAAGGTACAATACAGCTTTTCCTTGCCAATATCTCTCTTTTGCAAAGAGCTAGGCATTGGAAAATGCAGGGCTATAACGTGTAGATGAAGCACTAACAGGAGGCTTTAAAATTTTCATTCTAGTGTCTTTCGTTTGGGAGAAAAATGCAAAGGTACAATACAGCATTTCCTTGCCGATATCTCTCTTTTGTAAAGAGATAGGCATTGGAAAATTCAGGGCTATTACGTGTAGATGAAGCACTAACAGGAGGCTTTAAAATTTTCATTCTAGTGTCTTTCGTTTGGGAGAAAAATGCAAAAGTACAATGCAGCTTTTCCTTGCCGATATCTCTCTTTTGCAAAGAGATAGGCATTGGAAAATGCAGGGCTATAACGTGTAGATGAAGCACTAACAGGAGGCTTTAAAATTTTCATTCTAGTGTCTTTCGTTTGGGAGAAAAATGCAAAGGTACAATACAGCATTTCCTTGCCGATATCTCTCTTTTGCAAAGAGATAGGCATTGGAAAATTCAGGGCTATAACGTGTAGATGAAGCACTAACAGGAGGCTTTAAAATTTTCATTCTAGTGTCTTTCGTTTGGGAGAAAAATGCAAAGGTACAATACAGCTTTTCCTTGCCGATATCTCTCTTTTGCAAAGAGATAGGCATTGGAAAATTCAGGGCTATAACGTGTAGATGAAGCACTAACAGGAGGCTTTAAAATTTTTATTCTAGTGTCCTTCGTTTGGGAGAAAAATGCAAAGGTACAATACAGCTTTTCCTTGCCGATATCTCTCTTTTGCAAAGAGATAGGAATTGGAAAATTCAGGGCTATAATGTGTAGATGAAGCACTAATAGGAGGCTTTAAAATTTTCATTCTAGTGTCCTTCGTTTGGGAGAAAAATGCAAAGGTACAATACAGCTTTTCCTTGCCGATATCTCTCTTTTGCAAAGAGATAGGCATTGGAAAATTCAGGGCTATAACGTGTAGATGAAGCACTAACAGGAGGCTTTAAAATTTTCATTCTAGTGTCTTTCGTTTGGGAGAAAAATGCAAAGGTACAATACAGCTTTTCCTTGCCGATATCTCTCTTTTGCAAAGAGCTAGGCATTGGAAAATTCAGGGCTATAACGTGTAGATGAAGCATTAACAGTAGGCTTTAAAATTTTCATTCTAGTTTCTTTCGTTTGGGAGAAAAATGCAAAGGTACAATACAGCTTTTCCTTGCCAATATCTCTCTTTTGCAAAGAGCTAGGCATTGGAAAATTCAGGGCTATAACGTGTAGATGAAGCACTAACAGGAGGCTTTAAAATTTTCATTCTAGTGTCTTTCGTTTAGGAGAAAAATGCAAAGGTACAATACAGTTTTTCCTTGCCAATATATCTCTTTTGCAAAGAGATAGGCATTGGAAAATTCAGGGCTATAACGTGCAGATGAAGCACTAACAGGAGGCTTTAAAATTTTCATTCTAGTGTCCTTCGTTTGGGAGAAAAATGCAAAGGTACAATACAGCTTTTCCTTGCCAATATCTCTCTTTTGCAAAGAGCTAGGCATTGGAAAATTCAGGGCTATACCGTGTAGATGAAGCACTAACAGGAGGCTTTTAAATTTTCATTCTAGTGTCCTTCGTTTGGGAGAAAAATGCAAAGGTACAATACAGCTTTTCCTTGCCGATATCTCTCTTTTGCAAAGAGATAGGCATTGGAAAATTCAGGGCTATAACGTGTAGATGAAGCACTAACAGGAGGCTTTAAAATTTTCATTCTAGTGTCTTTCGTTTGAGAGAAAAAATGCAAAGGTACAATACAGCTTTTCCTTGCCAATATATCTCTTTTGCAAAGAGATAGGCATTGGAAAATTCAGGGCTATAACGTGCAGATGAAGCACTAACAGGAGGCTTTAAAATTTTCATTCTAGTGTCCTTCGTTTGGGAGAAAAATGCAAAGGTACAATACAGCTTTTCCTTGCCAATATCTCTCTTTTGCAAAGAGCTAGGCATTGGAAAATTCAGGGCTATACCGTGTAGATGAAGCACTAACAGGAGGCTTTTAAATTTTCATTCTAGTTTCCTTCGTTTGGGAGAAAAATGCAAAAGTACAATGCTGCTTTTCCTTGCCGATATCTCTCTTTTGCAAAGAGATAGGCATTTGAAAATGCAGGGCTATAACGTGAAGATGAAGCACTAACAGGAGGCTTTAAAATTTTCATTCTAGTGTCTTTCGTTTGAGAGAAAAAATGCAAAGGTACAATACAGCTTTTCCTTGCCAATATCTCTCTTTTGCAAAGAGCTAGGCATTGGAAAATTCAGGGCTATACCGTGTAGATGAAGCACTAACAGGAGGCTTTTAAATTTTCATTCTAGTGTCCTTCGTTTGGGAGAAAAATGCAAAGGTACAATACAGTTTTTCCTTGCCGATATCTCTCTTTGGCAAAGAGATAGGCATTGGAAAATTCAGGGCTATAACGTGTAGATGAAGCACTAACAGGAGGCTTTAAAATTTTCATTCTAGTGTCTTTCGTTTGGGAGAAAAATGCAAAGGTACAATACAGTTTTTCCTTGCCGATATCTCTCTTTGGCAAAGAGATAGGCATTGGAAAATTCAGGGCTATAACGCGTAGATGAAGCACTAACAGGAGGCTTTAAAATTTTCATTCTAGTGTCTTTCGTTTGGGAGAAAAATGCAAAGGTACAATACAGCTTTTCCTTGCCAATATCTCTCTTTTGCAAAGAGCTAGGCATTGGAAAATGCAGGGCTATAACGTGTAGATGAAGCACTAACAGGAGGCTTTAAAATTTTCATTCTAGTGTCTTTCGTTTGGGAGAAAAATGCAAAGGTACAATACAGCTTTTCCTTGCCGATATCTCTCTTTTGCAAAGAGCTAGGCATTGGAAAATTCAGGGCTATAACGTGTAGATGAAGCACTAACAGTAGGCTTTAAAATTTTCATTCTAGTGTCTTTCGTTTGGGAGAAAAATGCAAAGGTACAATACAGCTTTTCCTTGCCAATATCTCTCTTTTGCAAAGAGCTAGGCATTGGAAAATGCAGGGCTATAACGTGTAGATGAAGCACTAACAGGAGGCTTTAAAATTTTCATTCTAGTGTCTTTCGTTTGGGAGAAAAATGCAAAGGTACAATACAGCATTTCCTTGCCGATATCTCTCTTTTGTAAAGAGATAGGCATTGGAAAATTCAGGGCTATTACGTGTAGATGAAGCACTAACAGGAGGCTTTAAAATTTTCATTCTAGTGTCTTTCGTTTGGGAGAAAAATGCAAAAGTACAATGCAGCTTTTCCTTGCCGATATCTCTCTTTTGCAAAGAGATAGGCATTGGAAAATGCAGGGCTATAACGTGTAGATGAAGCACTAACAGGAGGCTTTAAAATTTTCATTCTAGTGTCTTTCGTTTGGGAGAAAAATGCAAAGGTACAATACAGCATTTCCTTGCCGATATCTCTCTTTTGCAAAGAGATAGGCATTGGAAAATTCAGGGCTATAACGTGTAGATGAAGCACTAACAGGAGGCTTTAAAATTTTTATTCTAGTGTCCTTCGTTTGGGAGAAAAATGCAAAGGTACAATACAGCTTTTCCTTGCCGATATCTCTCTTTTGCAAAGAGCTAGGCATTGGAAAATTCAGAGCTATAACGTTTAGATGAAGCACTAACAGTAGGCTTTAAAATTTTCATTCTAGTGTCTTTCGTTTGGGAGAAAAATGCAAAGGTACAATACAGCTTTTCCTTGCCAATATCTCTCTTTTGCAAAGAGATAGGCATTGGAAAATGCAGGGCTATAACGTGTAGATGAAGCACTAACAGGAGGCTTTAAAATTTTCATTCTAGTGTCTTTCGTTTGGGAGAAAAATGCAAAGGTACAAAACAGTTTTTCCTTGCCGATATCTCTCTTTGGCAAAGAGATAGGCATTGGAAAATTCAGGGCTATAACGCGTAGATGAAGCACTAACAGGAGGCTTTAAAATTTTCATTCTAGTGTCTTTCGTTTGGGAGAAAAATGCAAAGGTACAATACAGCTTTTCCTTGCCAATATCTCTCTTTTGCAAAGAGCTAGGCATTGGAAAATGCAGGGCTATAACGTGTAGATGAAGCACTAACAGGAGGCTTTAAAATTTTCATTCTAGTGTCTTTCGTTTGGGAGAAAAATGCAAAGGTACAATACAGCATTTCCTTGCCGATATCTCTCTTTTGTAAAGAGATAGGCATTGGAAAATTCAGGGCTATTACGTGTAGATGAAGCACTAACAGGAGGCTTTAAAATTTTCATTCTAGTGTCTTTCGTTTGGGAGAAAAATGCAAAAGTACAATGCAGCTTTTCCTTGCCGATATCTCTCTTTTGCAAAGAGATAGGCATTGGAAAATGCAGGGCTATAACGTGTAGATGAAGCACTAACAGGAGGCTTTAAAATTTTCATTCTAGTGTCTTTCGTTTGGGAGAAAAATGCAAAGGTACAATACAGCATTTCCTTGCCGATATCTCTCTTTTGCAAAGAGATAGGCATTGGAAAATTCAGGGCTATAACGTGTAGATGAAGCACTAACAGGAGGCTTTAAAATTTTCATTCTAGTGTCTTTCGTTTGGGAGAAAAATGCAAAGGTACAATACAGCTTTTCCTTGCCGATATCTCTCTTTTGCAAAGAGATAGGCATTGGAAAATTCAGGGCTATAACGTGTAGATGAAGCACTAACAGGAGGCTTTAAAATTTTTATTCTAGTGTCCTTCGTTTGGGAGAAAAATGCAAAGGTACAATACAGCTTTTCCTTGCCGATATCTCTCTTTTGCAAAGAGATAGGAATTGGAAAATTCAGGGCTATAATGTGTAGATGAAGCACTAATAGGAGGCTTTAAAATTTTCATTCTAGTGTCCTTCGTTTGGGAGAAAAATGCAAAGGTACAATACAGCTTTTCCTTGCCGATATCTCTCTTTTGCAAAGAGATAGGCATTGGAAAATTCAGGGCTATAACGTGTAGATGAAGCACTAACAGGAGGCTTTAAAATTTTCATTCTAGTGTCTTTCGTTTGGGAGAAAAATGCAAAGGTACAATACAGCTTTTCCTTGCCGATATCTCTCTTTTGCAAAGAGCTAGGCATTGGAAAATTCAGGGCTATAACGTGTAGATGAAGCATTAACAGTAGGCTTTAAAATTTTCATTCTAGTTTCTTTCGTTTGGGAGAAAAATGCAAAGGTACAATACAGCTTTTCCTTGCCAATATCTCTCTTTTGCAAAGAGCTAGGCATTGGAAAATTCAGGGCTATAACGTGTAGATGAAGCACTAACAGGAGGCTTTAAAATTTTCATTCTAGTGTCTTTCGTTTAGGAGAAAAATGCAAAGGTACAATACAGCTTTTCCTTGCCAATATCTCTCTTTTGCAAAGAGCTAGGCATTGGAAAATTCAGGGCTATACCGTGTAGATGAAGCACTAACAGGAGGCTTTTAAATTTTCATTCTAGTGTCCTTCGTTTGGGAGAAAAATGCAAAGGTACAATACAGCTTTTCCTTGCCGATATCTCTCTTTTGCAAAGAGATAGGCATTGGAAAATTCAGGGCTATAACGTGTAGATGAAGCACTAACAGGAGGCTTTAAAATTTTCATTCTAGTGTCTTTCGTTTGAGAGAAAAAATGCAAAGGTACAATACAGCTTTTCCTTGCCAATATATCTCTTTTGCAAAGAGATAGGCATTGGAAAATTCAGGGCTATAACGTGCAGATGAAGCACTAACAGGAGGCTTTAAAATTTTCATTCTAGTGTCCTTCGTTTGGGAGAAAAATGCAAAGGTACAATACAGCTTTTCCTTGCCAATATCTCTCTTTTGCAAAGAGCTAGGCATTGGAAAATTCAGGGCTATACCGTGTAGATGAAGCACTAACAGGAGGCTTTTAAATTTTCATTCTAGTTTCCTTCGTTTGGGAGAAAAATGCAAAAGTACAATGCTGCTTTTCCTTGCCGATATCTCTCTTTTGCAAAGAGATAGGCATTTGAAAATGCAGGGCTATAACGTGAAGATGAAGCACTAACAGGAGGCTTTAAAATTTTCATTCTAGTGTCTTTCGTTTGAGAGAAAAAATGCAAAGGTACAATACAGCTTTTCCTTGCCAATATCTCTCTTTTGCAAAGAGCTAGGCATTGGAAAATTCAGGGCTATACCGTGTAGATGAAGCACTAACAGGAGGCTTTTAAATTTTCATTCTAGTGTCCTTCGTTTGGGAGAAAAATGCAAAGGTACAATACAGTTTTTCCTTGCCGATATCTCTTTGGCAAAGAGATAGGCATTGGAAAATTCAGGGCTATAACGTGTAGATGAAGCACTAACAGGAGGCTTTAAAATTTTCATTCTAGTGTCTTTCGTTTGGGAGAAAAATGCAAAGGTACAATACAGTTTTTCCTTGCCGATATCTCTCTTTGGCAAAGAGATAGGCATTGGAAAATTCAGGGCTATAACGCGTAGATGAAGCACTAACAGGAGGCTTTAAAATTTTCATTCTAGTGTCTTTCGTTTGGGAGAAAAATGCAAAGGTACAATACAGCTTTTCCTTGCCAATATCTCTCTTTTGCAAAGAGCTAGGCATTGGAAAATGCAGGGCTATAACGTGTAGATGAAGCACTAACAGGAGGCTTTAAAATTTTCATTCTAGTGTCTTTCGTTTGGGAGAAAAATGCAAAGGTACAATACAGCTTTTCCTTGCCGATATCTCTCTTTTGCAAAGAGCTAGGCATTGGAAAATTCAGGGCTATAACGTGTAGATGAAGCACTAACAGTAGGCTTTAAAATTTTCATTCTAGTGTCTTTCGTTTGGGAGAAAAATGCAAAGGTACAATACAGCTTTTCCTTGCCAATATCTCTCTTTTGCAAAGAGCTAGGCATTGGAAAATGCAGGGCTATAACGTGTAGATGAAGCACTAACAGGAGGCTTTAAAATTTTCATTCTAGTGTCTTTCGTTTGGGAGAAAAATGCAAAGGTACAATACAGCATTTCCTTGCCGATATCTCTCTTTTGTAAAGAGATAGGCATTGGAAAATTCAGGGCTATTACGTGTAGATGAAGCACTAACAGGAGGCTTTAAAATTTTCATTCTAGTGTCTTTCGTTTGGGAGAAAAATGCAAAAGTACAATGCAGCTTTTCCTTGCCGATATCTCTCTTTTGCAAAGAGATAGGCATTGGAAAATGCAGGGCTATAACGTGTAGATGAAGCACTAACAGGAGGCTTTAAAATTTTCATTCTAGTGTCTTTCGTTTGGGAGAAAAATGCAAAGGTACAATACAGCATTTCCTTGCCGATATCTCTCTTTTGCAAAGAGATAGGCATTGGAAAATTCAGGGCTATAACGTGTAGATGAAGCACTAACAGGAGGCTTTAAAATTTTTATTCTAGTGTCCTTCGTTTGGGAGAAAAATGCAAAGGTACAATACAGCTTTTCCTTGCCGATATCTCTCTTTTGCAAAGAGCTAGGCATTGGAAAATTCAGAGCTATAACGTTTAGATGAAGCACTAACAGTAGGCTTTAAAATTTTCATTCTAGTGTCTTTCGTTTGGGAGAAAAATGCAAAGGTACAATACAGCTTTTCCTTGCCAATATCTCTCTTTTGCAAAGAGATAGGCATTGGAAAATGCAGGGCTATAACGTGTAGATGAAGCACTAACAGGAGGCTTTAAAATTTTCATTCTAGTGTCTTTCGTTTGGGAGAAAAATGCAAAGGTACAATACAGATTTTCCTTGCCGATATCTCTCTTTTGCAAAGAGCTAGGCATTGGAAAATTCAGGGCTATAACGTGTAGATGAAGCACTAACAGGAGGCTTTAAAATTTTCATTCTAGTGTCCTTCGTTTGGGAGAAAAATGCAAAGGTACAATACAGCTTTTCCTTGCCAATATCTCTCTTTTGCAAAGAGCTAGGCATTGGAAAATTCAGGGCTATACCGTGTAGTTGAAGCACTAACAGGAGGCTTTTAAATTTTCATTCTAGTGTCCTTCGTTTGGGAGAAAAATGCAAAGGTACAATACAGCTTTTCCTTGCCGATATCTCTCTTTTGCAAAGAGATAGGCATTGGAAAATTCAGGGCTATAACGTGTAGATGAAGCACTGACAGGAGGCTTTAAAATTTTCATTCTAGTGTCTTTCGTTTGGGAGAAAAATGCAAAGGTACAATACAGCTTTTCCTTGCCGATATCTCTCTTTTGCAAAGAGCTAGGCATTGGAAAATTCAGGGCTATAACGTGTAGATGAAGCACTAACAGTAGGCTTTAAAATTTTCATTCTAGTGTCTTTCGTTTGGGAGAAAAATGCAAAGGTACAATACAGCTTTTCCTTGCCAATATCTCTCTTTTGCAAAGAGCTAGGCATTGGAAAATTCAGGGCTATACCGTGTAGATGAAGCACTAACAGGAGGCTTTTAAATTTTCATTCTAGTGTCCTTCGTTTGGGAGAAAAATGCAAAGGTACAATACAGCTTTTCCTTGCCGATATCTCTCTTTTGCAAAGAGATAGGCATTGGAAAATTCAGGGCTATAACGTGTAGATGAAGCACTAACAGGAGGCTTTAAAATTTTAATTCTAGTTTCTTTCGTTTGGGAGAAAAATGCAAAGGTACAATACAGTTTTTCCTTGCCGATATCTCTCTTTGGCAAAGAGATAGGCATTGGAAAATTCAGGGCTATAACGTGTAGATGAAGCACTAACAGGAGGCTTTAAAATTTTCATTCTAGTGTCTTTCGTTTGGGAGAAAAATGCAAAAGTACAATGCAGCTTTTCCTTGCCGATATCTCTCTTTTGCAAAGAGATAGGCATTGGAAAATGCAGGGCTATAACGTGTAGATGAAGCACTAACAGGAGGCTTTAAAATTTTCATTCTAGTGTCTTTCGTTTGGGAGAAAAATGCAAAAGTACAATGCAGCTTTTCCTTGCCGATATCTCTCTTTTGCAAAGAGATAGGCATTGGAAAATGCAGGGCTATAACGTGTAGATGAAGCACTAACAGGAGGCTTTAAAATTTTCATTCTAGTGTCTTTCGTTTGGGAGAAAAATGCAAAGGTACAATACAGCATTTCCTTGCCGATATCTCTCTTTTGTAAAGAGATAGGCATTGGAAAATGCAGGGCTATAACGTGTAGATGAAGCACTAACAGGAGGCTTTAAAATTTTCATTCTAGTGTCTTTCGTTTGGGAGAAAAATGCAAAAGTACAATGCAGCTTTTCCTTGCCGATATCTCTCTTTTGCAAAGAGATAGGCATTGGAAAATGCAGGGCTATAACGTGTAGATGAAGCACTAACAGGAGGCTTTAAAATTTTCATTCTAGTGTCTTTCGTTTGGGAGAAAAATGCAAAGGTATAATACAGCATTTCCTTGCCGATATCTCTCTTTTGCAAAGAGATAGGCATTGGAAAATTCAGGGCTATAACGTGTAGATGAAGCACTAACAGGAGGCTTTAAAATTTTCATTCTAGTGTCTTTCGTTTGGGAGAAAAATGCAAAGGTATAATACAGCATTTCCTTGCCGATATCTCTCTTTTGCAAAGAGATAGGCATTGGAAAATTCAGGGCTATAACGTGTAGATGAAGCACTAACAGGAGGCTTTAAAATTTTCATTCTAGTGTCTTTCGTTTGGGAGAAAAATGCAAAGGTACAATACAGCTTTTCCTTGCCGATATCTCTCTTTTGCAAAGAGATAGGCATTGGAAAATTCAGGGCTATAACGTGTAGATGAAGCACTAACAGGAGGCTTTAAAATTTTCATTCTAGTGTCTTTCGTTTAGGAGAAAAATGCAAAGGTACAATACAGTTTTTCCTTGCCAATATATCTCTTTTGCAAAGAGATAGGCATTGGAAAATTCAGGGCTATAACGTGCAGATGAAGCACTAACAGGAGGCTTTAAAATTTTCATTCTAGTGTCCTTCGTTTGGGAGAAAAATGCAAAGGTACAATACAGCTTTTCCTTGCCAATATCTCTCTTTTGCAAAGAGCTAGGCATTGGAAAATTCAGGGCTATACCGTGTAGATGAAGCACTAACAGGAGGCTTTTAAATTTTCATTCTAGTGTCCTTCGTTTGGGAGAAAAATGCAAAGGTACAATACAGCTTTTCCTTGCCGATATCTCTCTTTTGCAAAGAGATAGGCATTGGAAAATTCAGGGCTATAACGTGTAGATGAAGCCCTAACAGGAGGCTTTAAAATTTTCATTCTAGTGTCTTTCGTTTGGGAGAAAAATGCAAAGGTACAATACAGCTTTTCCTTGCCGATATCTCTCTTTTGCAAAGAGATAGGCATTGGAAAATTCAGGGCTATAACGTGTAGATGAAGCACTAACAGGAGGCTTTAAAATTTTCATTCTAGTGTCTTTCGTTTGGGAGAAAAATGCAAAGGTACAATACAGCTTTTCCTTGCCGATATCTCTCTTTTGCAAAGAGATAGGCATTGGAAAATTCAGGGCTATAACGTGTAGATGAAGCACTAACAGGAGGCTTTAAAATTTTCATTCTAGTGTCCTTCGTTTGGGAGAAAAATGCAAAGGTACAATACAGCTTTTCCTTGCCGATATCTCTCTTTTGCAAAGAGATAGGCATTGGAAAATTCAGGGCTATAACGTGTAGATGAAGCACTAATAGGAGGCTTTAAAATTTTCAATCTAGTGTCCTTCGTTTGGGAGAAAAATGCAAAGGTACAATACAGCTTTTCCTTGCCGATATCTCTCTTTTGTAAAGAGATAGGCATTGGAAAATTCAGGGCTATTACGTGTAGATGAAGCCCTAAAGCACTAACAGGAGGCTTTAAAATTTTCATTCTAGTGTCTTTCGTTTGAGAGAAAAAATGCAAAGGTACAATACAGCTTTTCCTTGCCAATATCTCTCTTTTGCAAAGAGCTAGGCATTGGAAAATTCAGGGCTATACCGTGTAGATGAAGCACTAACAGGAGGCTTTTAAATTTTCATTCTAGTGTCCTTCGTTTGGGAGAAAAATGCAAAGGTACAATACAGTTTTTCCTTGCCGATATCTCTCTTTGGCAAAGAGATAGGCATTGGAAAATTCAGGGCTATAACGTGTAGATGAAGCACTAACAGGAGGCTTTAAAATTTTCATTCTAGTGTCTTTCGTTTGGGAGAAAAATGCAAAGGTACAATACAGTTTTTCCTTGCCGATATCTCTCTTTGGCAAAGAGATAGGCATTGGAAAATTCAGGGCTATAACGCGTAGATGAAGCACTAACAGGAGGCTTTAAAATTTTCATTCTAGTGTCTTTCGTTTGGGAGAAAAATGCAAAGGTACAATACAGCTTTTCCTTGCCAATATCTCTCTTTTGCAAAGAGCTAGGCATTGGAAAATGCAGGGCTATAACGTGTAGATGAAGCACTAACAGGAGGCTTTAAAATTTTCATTCTAGTGTCTTTCGTTTGGGAGAAAAATGCAAAGGTACAATACAGCATTTCCTTGCCGATATCTCTCTTTTGTAAAGAGATAGGCATTGGAAAATTCAGGGCTATTACGTGTAGATGAAGCACTAACAGGAGGCTTTAAAATTTTCATTCTAGTGTCTTTCGTTTGGGAGAAAAATGCAAAAGTACAATGCAGCTTTTCCTTGCCGATATCTCTCTTTTGCAAAGAGATAGCAATTGGAAAATGCAGGGCTATAACGTGTAGATGAAGCACTAACAGGAGGCTTTAAAATTTTCATTCTAGTGTCTTTCGTTTGGGAGAAAAATGCAAAGGTACAATACAGATTTTCCTTGCCGATATCTCTCTTTTGCAAAGAGCTAGGCATTGGAAAATTCAGGGCTATAACGTGTAGATGAAGCACTAACAGGAGGCTTTAAAATTTTCATTCTAGTGTCCTTCGTTTGGGAGAAAAATGCAAAGGTACAATACAGCTTTTCCTTGCCAATATCTCTCTTTTGCAAAGAGCTAGGCATTGGAAAATTCAGGGCTATACCGTGTAGATGAAGCACTAACAGGAGGCTTTTAAATTTTCATTCTAGTGTCCTTCGTTTGGGAGAAAAATGCAAAGGTACAATACAGCTTTTCCTTGCCGATATCTCTCTTTTGCAAAGAGATAGGCATTGGAAAATTCAGGGCTATAACGTGTAGATGAAGCACTAACAGGAGGCTTTAAAATTTTCATTCTAGTGTCTTTCGTTTGGGAGAAAAATGCAAAGGTACAATACAGCTTTTCCTTGCCGATATCTCTCTTTTGCAAAGAGCTAGGCATTGGAAAATTCAGGGCTATAACGTGTAGATGAAGCACTAACAGTAGGCTTTAAAATTTTAATTCTAGTGTCTTTCGTTTGGGAGAAAAATGCAAAGGTACAATACAGCTTTTCCTTGCCAATATCTCTCTTTTGCAAAGAGCTAGGCATTGGAAAATTCAGGGCTATACCGTGTAGATGAAGCACTAACAGGAGGCTTTTAAATTTTCATTCTAGTGTCCTTCGTTTGGGAGAAAAATGCAAAGGTACAATACAGCTTTTCCTTGCCGATATCTTTCTTTTGCAAAGAGATAGGCATTGGAAAATTCAGGGCTATAACGTGTAGATGAAGCACTAACAGGAGGCTTTAAAATTTTAATTCTAGTGTCTTTCGTTTGGGAGAAAAATGCAAAGGTACAATACAGTTTTTCCTTGCCGATATCTCTCTTTGGCAAAGAGATAGGCATTGGAAAATTCAGGGCTATAACGTGTAGATGAAGCACTAACAGGAGGCTTTAAAATTTTCATTCTAGTGTCTTTCGTTTGGGAGAAAAATGCAAAGGTACAATACAGTTTTTCCTTGCCGATATCTCTCTTTGGCAAAGAGATAGGCATTGGAAAATTCGGGGCTATAACGCGTAGATGAAGCACTAACAGGAGGCTTTAAAATTTTCATTCTAGTGTCTTTCGTTTGGGAGAAAAATGCAAAGGTACAATACAGCTTTTCCTTGCCAATATCTCTCTTTTGCAAAGAGCTAGGCATTGGAAAATGCAGGGCTATAACGTGTAGATGAAGCACTAACAGGAGGCTTTAAAATTTTCATTCTAGTGTCTTTCGTTTGGGAGAAAAATGCAAAGGTACAATACAGCATTTCCTTGCCGATATCTCTCTTTTGTAAAGAGATAGGCATTGGAAAATTCAGGGCTATTACGTGTAGATGAAGCACTAACAGGAGGCTTTAAAATTTTCATTCTAGTGTCTTTCGTTTGGGAGAAAAATGCAAAAGTACAATGCAGCTTTTCCTTGCCGATATCTCTCTTTTGCAAAGAGATAGGCATTGGAAAATGCAGGGCTATAACGTGTAGATGAAGCACTAACAGGAGGCTTTAAAATTTTCATTCTAGTGTCTTTCGTTTGGGAGAAAAATGCAAAGGTACAATACAGCATTTCCTTGCCGATATCTCTCTTTTGCAAAGAGATAGGCATTGGAAAATTCAGGGCTATAACGTGTAGATGAAGCACTAACAGGAGGCTTTAAAATTTTCATTCTAGTGTCTTTCGTTTGGGAGAAAAATGCAAAGGTACAATACAGCTTTTCCTTGCCGATATCTCTCTTTTGCAAAGAGATAGGCATTGGAAAATTCAGGGCTATAACGTGTAGATGAAGCACTAACAGGAGGCTTTAAAATTTTTATTCTAGTGTCCTTCGTTTGGGAGAAAAATGCAAAGGTACAATACAGCTTTTCCTTGCCGATATCTCTCTTTTGCAAAGAGATAGGAATTGGAAAATTCAGGGCTATAACGTGTAGATGAAGCACTAATAGGAGGCTTTAAAATTTTCATTCTAGTGTCCTTCGTTTGGGAGAAAAATGCAAAGGTACAATACAGCTTTTCCTTGCCGATATCTCTCTTTTGCAAAGAGATAGGCATTGGAAAATTCAGGGCTATAACGTGTAGATGAAGCACTAACAGGAGGCTTTAAAATTTTCATTCTAGTGTCTTTCGTTTGGGAGAAAAATGCAAAGGTACAATACAGCTTTTCCTTGCCGATATCTCTCTTTTGCAAAGAGCTAGGCATTGGAAAATTCAGGGCTATAACGTGTAGATGAAGCATTAACAGTAGGCTTTAAAATTTTCATTCTAGTTTCTTTCGTTTGGGAGAAAAATGCAAAGGTACAATACAGCTTTTCCTTGCCAATATCTCTCTTTTGCAAAGAGCTAGGCATTGGAAAATTCAGGGCTATAACGTGTAGATGAAGCACTAACAGGAGGCTTTAAAATTTTCATTCTAGTGTCTTTCGTTTAGGAGAAAAATGCAAAGGTACAATACAGTTTTTCCTTGCCAATATATCTCTTTTGCAAAGAGATAGGCATTGGAAAATTCAGGGCTATAACGTGCAGATGAAGCACTAACAGGAGGCTTTAAAATTTTCATTCTAGTGTACTTCGTTTGGGAGAAAAATGCAAAGGTACAATACAGCTTTTCCTTGCCAATATCTCTCTTTTGCAAAGAGCTAGGCATTGGAAAATTCAGGGCTATACCGTGTAGATGAAGCACTAACAGGAGGCTTTTAAATTTTCATTCTAGTGTCCTTCGTTTGGGAGAAAAATGCAAAGGTACAATACAGCTTTTCCTTGCCGATATCTCTCTTTTGCAAAGAGATAGGCATTGGAAAATTCAGGGCTATAACGTGTAGATGAAGCACTAACAGGAGGCTTTAAAATTTTCATTCTAGTGTCTTTCGTTTGAGAGAAAAAATGCAAAGGTACAATACAGCTTTTCCTTGCCAATATATCTCTTTTGCAAAGAGATAGGCATTGGAAAATTCAGGGCTATAACGTGCAGATGAAGCACTAACAGGAGGCTTTAAAATTTTCATTCTAGTGTCCTTCGTTTGGGAGAAAAATGCAAAGGTACAATACAGCTTTTCCTTGCCAATATCTCTCTTTTGCAAAGAGCTAGGCATTGGAAAATTCAGGGCTATACCGTGTAGATGAAGCACTAACAGGAGGCTTTTAAATTTTCATTCTAGTTTCCTTCGTTTGGGAGAAAAATGCAAAAGTACAATGCTGCTTTTCCTTGCCGATATCTCTCTTTTGCAAAGAGATAGGCATTTGAAAATGCAGGGCTATAACGTGAAGATGAAGCACTAACAGGAGGCTTTAAAATTTTCATTCTAGTGTCTTTCGTTTGAGAGAAAAAATGCAAAGGTACAATACAGCTTTTCCTTGCCAATATCTCTCTTTTGCAAAGAGCTAGGCATTGGAAAATTCAGGGCTATACCGTGTAGATGAAGCACTAACAGGAGGCTTTTAAATTTTCATTCTAGTGTCCTTCGTTTGGGAGAAAAATGCAAAGGTACAATACAGTTTTTCCTTGCCGATATCTCTCTTTGGCAAAGAGATAGGCATTGGAAAATTCAGGGCTATAACGTGTAGATGAAGCACTAACAGGAGGCTTTAAAATTTTCATTCTAGTGTCTTTCGTTTGGGAGAAAAATGCAAAGGTACAATACAGTTTTTCCTTGCCGATATCTCTCTTTGGCAAAGAGATAGGCATTGGAAAATTCAGGGCTATAACGCGTAGATGAAGCACTAACAGGAGGCTTTAAAATTTTCATTCTAGTGTCTTTCGTTTGGGAGAAAAATGCAAAGGTATAATACAGCTTTTCCTTGCCAATATCTCTCTTTTGCAAAGAGCTAGGCATTGGAAAATGCAGGGCTATAACGTGTAGATGAAGCACTAACAGGAGGCTTTAAAATTTTCATTCTAGTGTCTTTCGTTTGGGAGAAAAATGCAAAGGTACAATACAGCTTTTCCTTGCCGATATCTCTCTTTTGCAAAGAGCTAGGCATTGGAAAATTCAGGGCTATAACGTGTAGATGAAGCACTAACAGTAGGCTTTAAAATTTTCATTCTAGTGTCTTTCGTTTGGGAGAAAAATGCAAAGGTACAATACAGCTTTTCCTTGCCGATATCTCTCTTTTGCAAAGAGCTAGGCATTGGAAAATTCAGGGCTATAACGTGTAGATGAAGCACTAACAGGAGGCTTTAAAATTTTCATTCTAGTGTCTTTCGTTTAGGAGAAAAATGCAAAGGTACAATACAGTTTTTCCTTGCCAATATATCTCTTTTGCAAAGAGATAGGCATTGGAAAATTCAGGGCTATAACGTGCAGATGAAGCACTAACAGGAGGCTTTAAAATTTTCATTCTAGTGTCCTTCGTTTGGGAGAAAAATGCAAAGGTACAATACAGCTTTTCCTTGCCAATATCTCTCTTTTGCAAAGAGCTAGGCATTGGAAAATTCAGGGCTATACCGTGTAGATGAAGCACTAACAGGAGGCTTTTAAATTTTCATTCTAGTGTCCTTCGTTTGGGAGAAAAATGCAAAGGTACAATACAGCTTTTCCTTGCCGATATCTCTCTTTTGCAAAGAGATAGGCATTGGAAAATTCAGGGCTATAACGTGTAGATGAAGCCCTAACAGGAGGCTTTAAAATTTTCATTCTAGTGTCTTTCGTTTGGGAGAAAAATGCAAAGGTACAATACAGCTTTTCCTTGCCGATATCTCTCTTTTGCAAAGAGATAGGCATTGGAAAATTCAGGGCTATAACGTGTAGATGAAGCACTAACAGGAGGCTTTAAAATTTTCATTCTAGTGTCTTTCGTTTGGGAGAAAAATGCAAAGGTACAATACAGCTTTTCCTTGCCGATATCTCTCTTTTGCAAAGAGATAGGCATTGGAAAATTCAGGGCTATAACGTGTAGATGAAGCACTAACAGGAGGCTTTAAAATTTTCATTCTAGTGTCCTTCGTTTGGGAGAAAAATGCAAAGGTACAATACAGCTTTTCCTTGCCGATATCTCTCTTTTGCAAAGAGATAGGCATTGGAAAATTCAGGGCTATAACGTGTAGATGAAGCACTAATAGGAGGCTTTAAAATTTTCAATCTAGTGTCCTTCGTTTGGGAGAAAAATGCAAAGGTACAATACAGCTTTTCCTTGCCGATATCTCTCTTTTGTAAAGAGATAGGCATTGGAAAATTCAGGGCTATTACGTGTAGATGAAGCCCTAAAGCACTAACAGGAGGCTTTAAAATTTTCATTCTAGTGTCTTTCGTTTGAGAGAAAAAATGCAAAGGTACAATACAGCTTTTCCTTGCCAATATCTCTCTTTTGCAAAGAGCTAGGCATTGGAAAATTCAGGGCTATACCGTGTAGATGAAGCACTAACAGGAGGCTTTTAAATTTTCATTCTAGTGTCCTTCGTTTGGGAGAAAAATGCAAAGGTACAATACAGTTTTTCCTTGCCGATATCTCTCTTTGGCAAAGAGATAGGCATTGGAAAATTCAGGGCTATAACGTGTAGATGAAGCACTAACAGGAGGCTTTAAAATTTTCATTCTAGTGTCTTTCGTTTGGGAGAAAAATGCAAAGGTACAATACAGTTTTTCCTTGCCGATATCTCTCTTTGGCAAAGAGATAGGCATTGGAAAATTCAGGGCTATAACGCGTAGATGAAGCACTAACAGGAGGCTTTAAAATTTTCATTCTAGTGTCTTTCGTTTGGGAGAAAAATGCAAAGGTACAATACAGCTTTTCCTTGCCAATATCTCTCTTTTGCAAAGAGCTAGGCATTGGAAAATGCAGGGCTATAACGTGTAGATGAAGCACTAACAGGAGGCTTTAAAATTTTCATTCTAGTGTCTTTCGTTTGGGAGAAAAATGCAAAGGTACAATACAGCATTTCCTTGCCGATATCTCTCTTTTGTAAAGAGATAGGCATTGGAAAATTCAGGGCTATTACGTGTAGATGAAGCACTAACAGGAGGCTTTAAAATTTTCATTCTAGTGTCTTTCGTTTGGGAGAAAAATGCAAAAGTACAATGCAGCTTTTCCTTGCCGATATCTCTCTTTTGCAAAGAGATAGCAATTGGAAAATGCAGGGCTATAACGTGTAGATGAAGCACTAACAGGAGGCTTTAAAATTTTCATTCTAGTGTCTTTCGTTTGGGAGAAAAATGCAAAGGTACAATACAGATTTTCCTTGCCGATATCTCTCTTTTGCAAAGAGCTAGGCATTGGAAAATTCAGGGCTATAACGTGTAGATGAAGCACTAACAGGAGGCTTTAAAATTTTCATTCTAGTGTCCTTCGTTTGGGAGAAAAATGCAAAGGTACAATACAGCTTTTCCTTGCCAATATCTCTCTTTTGCAAAGAGCTAGGCATTGGAAAATTCAGGGCTATACCGTGTAGATGAAGCACTAACAGGAGGCTTTTAAATTTTCATTCTAGTGTCCTTCGTTTGGGAGAAAAATGCAAAGGTACAATACAGCTTTTCCTTGCCGATATCTCTCTTTTGCAAAGAGATAGGCATTGGAAAATTCAGGGCTATAACGTGTAGATGAAGCACTAACAGGAGGCTTTAAAATTTTCATTCTAGTGTCTTTCGTTTGGGAGAAAAATGCAAAGGTACAATACAGCTTTTCCTTGCCGATATCTCTCTTTTGCAAAGAGCTAGGCATTGGAAAATTCAGGGCTATAACGTGTAGATGAAGCACTAACAGTAGGCTTTAAAATTTTAATTCTAGTGTCTTTCGTTTGGGAGAAAAATGCAAAGGTACAATACAGCTTTTCCTTGCCAATATCTCTCTTTTGCAAAGAGCTAGGCATTGGAAAATTCAGGGCTATACCGTGTAGATGAAGCACTAACAGGAGGCTTTTAAATTTTCATTCTAGTGTCCTTCGTTTGGGAGAAAAATGCAAAGGTACAATACAGCTTTTCCTTGCCGATATCTTTCTTTTGCAAAGAGATAGGCATTGGAAAATTCAGGGCTATAACGTGTAGATGAAGCACTAACAGGAGGCTTTAAAATTTTAATTCTAGTGTCTTTCGTTTGGGAGAAAAATGCAAAGGTACAATACAGTTTTTCCTTGCCGATATCTCTCTTTGGCAAAGAGATAGGCATTGGAAAATTCAGGGCTATAACGTGTAGATGAAGCACTAACAGGAGGCTTTAAAATTTTCATTCTAGTGTCTTTCGTTTGGGAGAAAAATGCAAAGGTACAATACAGTTTTTCCTTGCCGATATCTCTCTTTGGCAAAGAGATAGGCATTGGAAAATTCAGGGCTATAACGCGTAGATGAAGCACTAACAGGAGGCTTTAAAATTTTCATTCTAGTGTCTTTCGTTTGGGAGAAAAATGCAAAGGTACAATACAGCTTTTCCTTGCCAATATCTCTCTTTTGCAAAGAGCTAGGCATTGGAAAATGCAGGGCTATAACGTGTAGATGAAGCACTAACAGGAGGCTTTAAAATTTTCATTCTAGTGTCTTTCGTTTGGGAGAAAAATGCAAAGGTACAATACAGCATTTCCTTGCCGATATCTCTCTTTTGTAAAGAGATAGGCATTGGAAAATTCAGGGCTATTACGTGTAGATGAAGCACTAACAGGAGGCTTTAAAATTTTCATTCTAGTGTCTTTCGTTTGGGAGAAAAATGCAAAAGTACAATGCAGCTTTTCCTTGCCGATATCTCTCTTTTGCAAAGAGATAGGCATTGGAAAATGCAGGGCTATAACGTGTAGATGAAGCACTAACAGGAGGCTTTAAAATTTTCATTCTAGTGTCTTTCGTTTGGGAGAAAAATGCAAAGGTACAATACAGCATTTCCTTGCCGATATCTCTCTTTTGCAAAGAGATAGGCATTGGAAAATTCAGGGCTATAACGTGTAGATGAAGCACTAACAGGAGGCTTTAAAATTTTCATTCTAGTGTCTTTCGTTTGGGAGAAAAATGCAAAGGTACAATACAGCTTTTCCTTGCCGATATCTCTCTTTTGCAAAGAGATAGGCATTGGAAAATTCAGGGCTATAACGTGTAGATGAAGCACTAACAGGAGGCTTTAAAATTTTTATTCTAGTGTCCTTCGTTTGGGAGAAAAATGCAAAGGTACAATACAGCTTTTCCTTGCCGATATCTCTCTTTTGCAAAGAGATAGGAATTGGAAAATTCAGGGCTATAACGTGTAGATGAAGCACTAATAGGAGGCTTTAAAATTTTCATTCTAGTGTCCTTTGTTTGGGAGAAAAATGCAAAGGTACAATACAGCTTTTCCTTGCCGATATCTCTCTTTTGCAAAGAGATAGGCATTGGAAAATTCAGGGCTATAACGTGTAGATGAAGCACTAACAGGAGGCTTTAAAATTTTCATTCTAGTGTCTTTCGTTTGGGAGAAAAATGCAAAGGTACAATACAGCTTTTCCTTGCCGATATCTCTCTTTTGCAAAGAGCTAGGCATTGGAAAATTCAGGGCTATAACGTGTAGATGAAGCATTAACAGTAGGCTTTAAAATTTTCATTCTAGTTTCTTTCGTTTGGGAGAAAAATGCAAAGGTACAATACAGCTTTTCCTTGCCAATATCTCTCTTTTGCAAAGAGCTAGGCATTGGAAAATTCAGGGCTATAACGTGTAGATGAAGCACTAACAGGAGGCTTTAAAATTTTCATTCTAGTGTCTTTCGTTTAGGAGAAAAATGCAAAGGTACAATACAGTTTTTCCTTGCCAATATATCTCTTTTGCAAAGAGATAGGCATTGGAAAATTCAGGGCTATAACGTGCAGATGAAGCACTAACAGGAGGCTTTAAAATTTTCATTCTAGTGTACTTCGTTTGGGAGAAAAATGCAAAGGTACAATACAGCTTTTCCTTGCCAATATCTCTCTTTTGCAAAGAGCTAGGCATTGGAAAATTCAGGGCTATACCGTGTAGATGAAGCACTAACAGGAGGCTTTTAAATTTTCATTCTAGTGTCCTTCGTTTGGGAGAAAAATGCAAAGGTACAATACAGCTTTTCCTTGCCGATATCTCTCTTTTGCAAAGAGATAGGCATTGGAAAATTCAGGGCTATAACGTGTAGATGAAGCACTAACAGGAGGCTTTAAAATTTTCATTCTAGTGTCTTTCGTTTGAGAGAAAAAATGCAAAGGTACAATACAGCTTTTCCTTGCCAATATATCTCTTTTGCAAAGAGATAGGCATTGGAAAATTCAGGGCTATAACGTGCAGATGAAGCACTAACAGGAGGCTTTAAAATTTTCATTCTAGTGTCCTTCGTTTGGGAGAAAAATGCAAAGGTACAATACAGCTTTTCCTTGCCAATATCTCTCTTTTGCAAAGAGCTAGGCATTGGAAAATTCAGGGCTATACCGTGTAGATGAAGCACTAACAGGAGGCTTTTAAATTTTCATTCTAGTTTCCTTCGTTTGGGAGAAAAATGCAAAAGTACAATGCTGCTTTTCCTTGCCGATATCTCTCTTTTGCAAAGAGATAGGCATTTGAAAATGCAGGGCTATAACGTGAAGATGAAGCACTAACAGGAGGCTTTAAAATTTTCATTCTAGTGTCTTTCGTTTGAGAGAAAAAATGCAAAGGTACAATACAGCTTTTCCTTGCCAATATCTCTCTTTTGCAAAGAGCTAGGCATTGGAAAATTCAGGGCTATACCGTGTAGATGAAGCACTAACAGGAGGCTTTTAAATTTTCATTCTAGTGTCCTTCGTTTGGGAGAAAAATGCAAAGGTACAATACAGTTTTTCCTTGCCGATATCTCTCTTTGGCAAAGAGATAGGCATTGGAAAATTCAGGGCTATAACGTGTAGATGAAGCACTAACAGGAGGCTTTAAAATTTTCATTCTAGTGTCTTTCGTTTGGGAGAAAAATGCAAAGGTACAATACAGTTTTTCCTTGCCGATATCTCTCTTTGGCAAAGAGATAGGCATTGGAAAATTCAGGGCTATAACGCGTAGATGAAGCACTAACAGGAGGCTTTAAAATTTTCATTCTAGTGTCTTTCGTTTGGGAGAAAAATGCAAAGGTATAATACAGCTTTTCCTTGCCAATATCTCTCTTTTGCAAAGAGCTAGGCATTGGAAAATGCAGGGCTATAACGTGTAGATGAAGCACTAACAGGAGGCTTTAAAATTTTCATTCTAGTGTCTTTCGTTTGGGAGAAAAATGCAAAGGTACAATACAGCTTTTCCTTGCCGATATCTCTCTTTTGCAAAGAGCTAGGCATTGGAAAATTCAGGGCTATAACGTGTAGATGAAGCACTAACAGTAGGCTTTAAAATTTTCATTCTAGTGTCTTTCGTTTGGGAGAAAAATGCAAAGGTACAATACAGCTTTTCCTTGCCAATATCTCTCTTTTGCAAAGAGCTAGGCATTGGAAAATGCAGGGCTATAACGTGTAGATGAAGCACTAACAGGAGGCTTTAAAATTTTCATTCTAGTGTCTTTCGTTTGGGAGAAAAATGCAAAGGTACAATACAGCATTTCCTTGCCGATATCTCTCTTTTGTAAAGAGATAGGCATTGGAAAATTCAGGGCTATTACGTGTAGATGAAGCACTAACAGGAGGCTTTAAAATTTTCATTCTAGTGTCTTTCGTTTGGGAGAAAAATGCAAAAGTACAATGCAGCTTTTCCTTGCCGATATCTCTCTTTTGCAAAGAGATAGGCATTGGAAAATGCAGGGCTATAACGTGTAGATGAAGCACTAACAGGAGGCTTTAAAATTTTCATTCTAGTGTCTTTCGTTTGGGAGAAAAATGCAAAGGTACAATACAGCATTTCCTTGCCGATATCTCTCTTTTGCAAAGAGATAGGCATTGGAAAATTCAGGGCTATAACGTGTAGATGAAGCACTAACAGGAGGCTTTAAAATTTTCATTCTAGTGTCTTTCGTTTGGGAGAAAAATGCAAAGGTACAATACAGCTTTTCCTTGCCGATATCTCTCTTTTGCAAAGAGATAGGCATTGGAAAATTCAGGGCTATAACGTGTAGATGAAGCACTAACAGGAGGCTTTAAAATTTTTATTCTAGTGTCCTTCGTTTGGGAGAAAAATGCAAAGGTACAATACAGCTTTTCCTTGCCGATATCTCTCTTTTGCAAAGAGATAGGCATTGGAAAATTCAGGGCTATAACGTGTAGATGAAGCACTAACAGGAGGCTTTAAAATTTTCATTCTAGTGTCTTTCGTTTGGGAGAAAAATGCAAAGGTACAATACAGCTTTTCCTTGCCGATATCTCTCTTTTGCAAAGAGCTAGGCATTGGAAAATTCAGGGCTATAACGTGTAGATGAAGCATTAACAGTAGGCTTTAAAATTTTCATTCTAGTGTCTTTCGTTTGGGAGAAAAATGCAAAGGTACAATACAGCTTTTCCTTGCCAATATCTCTCTTTTGCAAAGAGCTAGGCATTGGAAAATTCAGGGCTATAACGTGTAGATGAAGCACTAACAGGAGGCTTTAAAATTTTCATTCTAGTGTCTTTCGTTTAGGAGAAAAATGCAAAGGTACAATACAGTTTTTCCTTGCCAATATATCTCTTTTGCAAAGAGATAGGCATTGGAAAATTCAGGGCTATAACGTGCAGATGAAGCACTAACAGGAGGCTTTAAAATTTTCATTCTAGTGTCCTTCGTTTGGGAGAAAAATGCAAAGGTACAATACAGCTTTTCCTTGCCAATATCTCTCTTTTGCAAAGAGCTAGGCATTGGAAAATTCAGGGCTATACCGTGTAGATGAAGCACTAACAGGAGGCTTTTAAATTTTCATTCTAGTGTCCTTCGTTTGGGAGAAAAATGCAAAGGTACAATACAGCTTTTCCTTGCCGATATCTCTCTTTTGCAAAGAGATAGGCATTGGAAAATTCAGGGCTACAACGTGTAGATGAAGCACTAACAGGAGGCTTTAAAATTTTCATTCTAGTGTCTTTCGTTTGAGAGAAAAAATGCAAAGGTACAATACAGCTTTTCCTTGCCAATATATCTCTTTTGCAAAGAGATAGGCATTGGAAAATTCAGGGCTATAACGTGCAGATGAAGCACTAACAGGAGGCTTTAAAATTTTCATTCTAGTGTCCTTCGTTTGGGAGAAAAATGCAAAGGTACAATACAGCTTTTCCTTGCCAATATCTCTCTTTTGCAAAGAGCTAGGCATTGGAAAATTCAGGGCTATACCGTGTAGATGAAGCACTAACAGGAGGCTTTTAAATTTTCATTCTAGTTTCCTTCGTTTGGGAGAAAAATGCAAAAGTACAATGCTGCTTTTCCTTGCCGATATCTCTCTTTTGCAAAGAGATAGGCATTTGAAAATGCAGGGCTATAACGTGAAGATGAAGCACTAACAGGAGGCTTTAAAATTTTCATTCTAGTGTCTTTCGTTTGAGAGAAAAAATGCAAAGGTACAATACAGCTTTTCCTTGCCAATATCTCTCTTTTGCAAAGAGCTAGGCATTGGAAAATTCAGGGCTATACCGTGTAGATGAAGCACTAACAGGAGGCTTTTAAATTTTCATTCTAGTGTCCTTCGTTTGGGAGAAAAATGCAAAGGTACAATACAGTTTTTCCTTGCCGATATCTCTCTTTGGCAAAGAGATAGGCATTGGAAAATTCAGGGCTATAACGTGTAGATGAAGCACTAACAGGAGGCTTTAAAATTTTCATTCTAGTGTCTTTCGTTTGGGAGAAAAATGCAAAGGTACAATACAGTTTTTCCTTGCCGATATCTCTCTTTGGCAAAGAGATAGGCATTGGAAAATTCAGGGCTATAACGCGTAGATGAAGCACTAACAGGAGGGTTTAAAATTTTCATTCTAGTGTCTTTCGTTTGGGAGAAAAATGCAAAGGTACAATACAGCTTTTCCTTGCCAATATCTCTCTTTTGCAAAGAGCTAGGCATTGGAAAATGCAGGGCTATAACGTGTAGATGAAGCACTAACAGGAGGCTTTAAAATTTTCATTCTAGTGTCTTTCGTTTGGGAGAAAAATGCAAAGGTACAATACAGCTTTTCCTTGCCGATATCTCTCTTTTGCAAAGAGCTAGGCATTGGAAAATTCAGGGCTATAACGTGTAGATGAAGCACTAACAGTAGGCTTTAAAATTTTCATTCTAGTGTCCTTCGTTTGGGAGAAAAATGCAAAGGTAAAATACAGCTTTTCCTTGCCAATATCTCTCTTTTGCAAAGAGCTAGGCATTGGAAAATTCAGGGCTATAACGTGTAGATGAAGCACTAACAGGAGGCTTTAAAATTTTCATTCTAGTGTCTTTCGTTTGGGAGAAAAATGCAAAGGTACAATACAGCTTTTCCTTGCCAATATCTCTCTTTTGCAAAGAGCTAGGCATTGGAAAATGCAGGGCTATAACGTGTAGATGAAGCACTAACAGGAGGCTTTACAATTTTCATTCTAGTGTCTTTCGTTTGGGAGAAAAATGCAAAGGTACAATGCTGCTTTTCCTTGCCGATATCTCTCTTTTGCAAAGAGCTAGGCATTGGAAAATTCAGGGCTATACCGTGTAGATGAAGCACTAACAGGAGGCTTTAAAATTTTCATTCTAGTGTCTTTCGTTTGGGAGAAAAATGCAAAGGTACAATACAGCATTTCCTTGCCGATATCTCTCTTTTGCAAAGAGATAGGCATTGGAAAATTCAGGGCTATAACGTGTAGATGAAGCACTAACAGGAGGCTTTAAAATGTTCATTC
Source organism: Pseudophryne corroboree (assembly GCF_028390025.1). Taxonomy (NCBI): domain Eukaryota; kingdom Metazoa; phylum Chordata; class Amphibia; order Anura; family Myobatrachidae; genus Pseudophryne; species Pseudophryne corroboree. The sequence continues at coordinate 1,701,490 of NW_026967835.1, read as the reverse complement.
TAGTGTCTTTCGTTTGGGAGAAAAATGCAAAGGTACAATACAGCTTTTCCTTGCCGATATCTCTCTTTTGCAAAGAGATAGGCATTGGAAAATTCAGGGCTATAACGTGTAGATGAAGCACTAACAGGAGGCTTTAAAATTTTCATTCTAGTGTCCTTCGTTTGGGAGAAAAATGCAAAGGTTCAATACAGCTTTTCCTTGCCGATATCTCTCTTTTGCAAAGAGATAGGCATTGGAAAATTCAGGGCTATAACGTGTAGATGAAGCACTAACAGGAGGCTTTAAAATTTTCATTCTAGTGTCTTTCGTTTGGGAGAAAAATGCAAAGGTACAATACAGCATTTCCTTGCCGATATCTCTCTTTTGCAAAGAGATAGGCATTGGAAAATTCAGGGCTATAACGTGTAGATGAAGCACTAACAGGAGGCTTTAAAATGTTCATTCTAGTGTCTTTCGTTTGGGAGAAAAATGCAAAGGTACAATACAGCTTTTCCTTGCCGATATCTCTCTTTTGCAAAGAGATAGGCATTGGAAAATTCAGGGCTATAACGTGTAGATGAAGCACTAACAGGAGGCTTTAAAATTTTCATTCTAGTGTCCTTCGTTTGGGAGAAAAATGCAAAGGTACAATACAGCTTTTCCTTGCCGATATCTCTCTTTTGCAAAGAGATAGGCATTGGAAAATTCAGGGCTATAACGTGTAGATGAAGCACTAATAGGAGGCTTTAAAATTTTCATTCTAGTGTCCTTCGTTTGGGAGAAAAATGCAAAGGTTCAATACAGCTTTTCCTTGCCGATATCTCTCTTTTGCAAAGAGATAGGCATTGGAAAATTCAGGGCTATAACGTGTAGATGAAGCACTAACAGGAGGCTTTAAAATTTTCATTCTAGTGTCTTTCGTTTTGGAGAAAAATGCAAAGGTACAATACAGCTTTTCCTTGCCGATATCTCTCTTTTGCAAAGAGCTAGGCATTGGAAAATTCAGGGCTATAACGTGTAGATGAAGCACTAACAGTAGGCTTTAAAATTTTCATTCTAGTGTCCTTCGTTTGGGAGAAAAATGCAAAGGTACAATACAGCTTTTCCTTGCCAATATCTCTCTTTTGCAAAGAGCTAGGCATTGGAAAATTCAGGGCTATAATGTGTAGATGAAGCACTAACAGGAGGCTTTAAAATTTTCATTCTAGTGTCTTTCGTTTGGGAGAAAAATGCAAAGGTACAATACAGCTTTTCCTTGCCAATATCTCTCTTTTGCAAAGAGCTAGGCATTGGAAAATGCAGGGCTATAACGTGTAGATGAAGCACTAACAGGAGGCTTTACAATTTTCATTCTAGTGTCTTTCGTTTGGGAGAAAAATGCAAAGGTACAATGCTGCTTTTCCTTGCCGATATCTCTCTTTTGCAAAGAGCTAGGCATTGGAAAATTCAGGGCTATACCGTGTAGATGAAGCACTAACAGGAGGCTTTAAAATTTTCATTCTAGTGTCTTTCGTTTGGGAGAAAAATGCAAAGGTACAATACAGCTTTTCCTTGCCGATATCTCTCTTTTGCAAAGAGCTAGGCATTGGAAAATTCAGGGCTATAACGTGTAGATGAAGCACTAACAGTAGGCTTTAAAATTTTCATTCTAGTGTCCTTCGTTTGAGAGAAAAATGCAAAGGTACAATACAGCATTTCCTTGCCAATATCTCTCTTTTGCAAAGAGCTAGGCATTGGAAAATTCAGGGCTATAACGTGTAGATGAAGCACTAACAGGAGGCTTTAAAATTTTCATTCTAGTGTCTTTCGTTTGGGAGAAAAATGCAAAGGTACAATACAGTTTTTCCTTGCCGATATCTCTCTTTTGCAAAGAGATAGGCATTGGAAAATTCAGGGCTATAACGTGTAGATGAAGCACTAACCGGAGGCTTTTAAATTTTCATTCTAGTGTCCTTCGTTTGGGAGAAAAATGCAAAGGTACAATACAGCTTTTCCTTGCCGATATCTCTCTTTTGCAAAGAGATAGGCATTGGAAAATTCAGGGCTATAACGTGTAGATGAAGCACTAACAGGAGGCTTTTAAATTTTCATTCTAGTGTCCTTCGTTTGGGAGAAAAATGCAAAGGTACAATACAGCTTTTCCTTGCCGATATCTCTCTTTTGCAAAGAGATAGGCATTGGAAAATTCAGGGCTATAACGTGTAGATGAAGCACTAACAGGAGGCTTTAAAATTTTAATTCTAGTGTCCTTCGTTTGGGAGAAAAATGCAAAGGTACAATACAGCTTTTCCTTGCCGATATCTCTCTTTTGCAAAGAGATAGGCATTGGAAAATTCAGGGCTATAACGTGTAGATGAAGCACTAATAGGAGGCTTTAAAATTTTCAATCTAGTGTCCTTCGTTTGGGAGAAAAATGCAAAGGTACAATACAGCTTTTCGTTGCCAATATCTCTCTTTTGCAAAGAGCTAAGCATTGGAAAATTCAGGGCTATACCGTGTAGATGAAGCACTAACAGGAGGCTTTAAAATTTTCATTCTAGTGTCTTTCGTTTGGGAGAAAAATGCAAAGGTACAATACAGCATTTCCTTGCCGATATCTCTCTTTTGCAAAGAGATAGGCATTGGAAAATTCAGGGCTATAACGTGTAGATGAAGCACTAACAGGAGGCTTTAAAATGTTCATTCTAGTGTCTTTCGTTTGGGAGAAAAATGCAAAGGTACAATACAGCTTTTCCTTGCCGATATCTCTCTTTTGCAAAGAGATAGGCATTGGAAAATTCAGGGCTATAACGTGTAGATGAAGCACTAACAGGAGGCTTTAAAATTTTCATTCTAGTGTCCTTCGTTTGGGAGAAAAATGCAAAGGTACAATACAGCTTTTCCTTGCCGATATCTCTCTTTTGCAAAGAGATAGGCATTGGAAAATTCAGGGCTATAACGTGTAGATGAAGCACTAATAGGAGGCTTTAAAATTTTCATTCTAGTGTCCTTCGTTTGGGAGAAAAATGCAAAGGTTCAATACAGCTTTTCCTTGCCGATATCTCTCTTTTGCAAAGAGATAGGCATTGGAAAATTCAGGGCTATAACGTGTAGATGAAGCACTAACAGGAGGCTTTAAAATTTTCATTCTAGTGTCTTTCGTTTTGGAGAAAAATGCAAAGGTACAATACAGCTTTTCCTTGCCGATATCTCTCTTTTGCAAAGAGCTAGGCATTGGAAAATTCAGGGCTATAACGTGTAGATGAAGCACTAACAGTAGGCTTTAAAATTTTCATTCTAGTGTCCTTCGTTTGGGAGAAAAATGCAAAGGTACAATACAGCTTTTCCTTGCCAATATCTCTCTTTTGCAAAGAGCTAGGCATTGGAAAATTCAGGGCTATAATGTGTAGATGAAGCACTAACAGGAGGCTTTAAAATTTTCATTCTAGTGTCTTTCGTTTGGGAGAAAAATGCAAAGGTACAATACAGCTTTTCCTTGCCAATATCTCTCTTTTGCAAAGAGATAGGCATTGGAAAATGCAGGGCTATAACGTGTAGATGAAGCACTAACAGGAGGCTTTAAAATTTTCATTCTAGTGTCTTTCGTTTGGGAGAAAAATGCAAAGGTACAATACAGATTTTCCTTGCCGATATCTCTCTTTTGCAAAGAGCTAGGCATTGGAAAATTCAGGGCTATAACGTGTAGATGAAGCACTAACAGGAGGCTTTAAAATTTTCATTCTAGTGTCCTTCGTTTGGGAGAAAAATGCAAAGGTACAATACAGCTTTTCCTTGCCAATATCTCTCTTTTGCAAAGAGCTAGGCATTGGAAAATTCAGGGCTATACCGTGTAGTTGAAGCACTAACAGGAGGCTTTTAAATTTTCATTCTAGTGTCCTTCGTTTGGGAGAAAAATGCAAAGGTACAATACAGCTTTTCCTTGCCGATATCTCTCTTTTGCAAAGAGATAGGCATTGGAAAATTCAGGGCTATAACGTGTAGATGAAGCACTGACAGGAGGCTTTAAAATTTTCATTCTAGTGTCTTTCGTTTGGGAGAAAAATGCAAAGGTACAATACAGCTTTTCCTTGCCGATATCTCTCTTTTGCAAAGAGCTAGGCATTGGAAAATTCAGGGCTATAACGTGTAGATGAAGCACTAACAGTAGGCTTTAAAATTTTCATTCTAGTGTCTTTCGTTTGGGAGAAAAATGCAAAGGTACAATACAGCTTTTCCTTGCCAATATCTCTCTTTTGCAAAGAGCTAGGCATTGGAAAATTCAGGGCTATACCGTGTAGATGAAGCACTAACAGGAGGCTTTTAAATTTTCATTCTAGTGTCCTTCGTTTGGGAGAAAAATGCAAAGGTACAATACAGCTTTTCCTTGCCGATATCTCTCTTTTGCAAAGAGATAGGCATTGGAAAATTCAGGGCTATAACGTGTAGATGAAGCACTAACAGGAGGCTTTAAAATTTTAATTCTAGTGTCTTTCGTTTGGGAGAAAAATGCAAAGGTACAATACAGTTTTTCCTTGCCGATATCTCTCTTTGGCAAAGAGATAGGCATTGGAAAATGCAGGGCTATAACGTGTAGATGAAGCACTAACAGGAGGCTTTAAAATTTTCATTCTAGTGTCTTTCGTTTGGGAGAAAAATGCAAAGGTACAATACAGCATTTCCTTGCCGATATCTCTCTTTTGTAAAGAGATAGGCATTGGAAAATTCAGGGCTATTACGTGTAGATGAAGCACTAACAGGAGGCTTTAAAATTTTAATTCTAGTGTCTTTCGTTTGGGAGAAAAATGCAAAGGTACAATACAGTTTTTCCTTGCCGATATCTCTCTTTGGCAAAGAGATAGGCATTGGAAAATTCAGGGCTATAACGTGTAGATGAAGCACTAACAGGAGGCTTTAAAATTTTCATTCTAGTGTCTTTCGTTTGGGAGAAAAATGCAAAGGTACAATACAGCTTTTCCTTGCCGATATCTCTCTTTTGCAAAGAGATAGGCATTGGAAAATTCAGGGCTATAACGTGTAGATGAAGCACTAACAGGAGGCTTTAAAATTTTCATTCTAGTGTCTTTCGTTTGGGAGAAAAATGCAAAGGTACAATACAGCATTTCCTTGCCGATATCTCTCTTTTGTAAAGAGATAGGCATTGGAAAATTCAGGGCTATTACGTGTAGATGAAGCACTAACAGGAGGCTTTAAAATTTTCATTCTAGTGTCTTTCGTTTGGGAGAAAAATGCAAAAGTACAATGCAGCTTTTCCTTGCCGATATCTCTCTTTTGCAAAGAGATAGGCATTGGAAAATGCAGGGCTATAACGTGTAGATGAAGCACTAACAGGAGGCTTTAAAATTTTCATTCTAGTGTCTTTCGTTTGGGAGAAAAATGCAAAGGTATAATACAGCATTTCCTTGCCGATATCTCTCTTTTGCAAAGAGATAGGCATTGGAAAATTCAGGGCTATAACGTGTAGATGAAGCACTAACAGGAGGCTTTAAAATTTTCATTCTAGTGTCTTTCGTTTGGGAGAAAAATGCAAAGGTATAATACAGCATTTCCTTGCCGATATCTCTCTTTTGCAAAGAGATAGGCATTGGAAAATTCAGGGCTATAACGTGTAGATGAAGCACTAACAGGAGGCTTTAAAATTTTCATTCTAGTGTCTTTCGTTTGGGAGAAAAATGCAAAGGTACAATACAGCTTTTCCTTGCCGATATCTCTCTTTTGCAAAGAGATAGGCATTGGAAAATTCAGGGCTATAACGTGTAGATGAAGCACTAACAGGAGGCTTTAAAATTTTAATTCTAGTGTCTTTCGTTTGGGAGAAAAATGCAAAGGTACAATACAGTTTTTCCTTGCCGATATCTCTCTTTGGCAAAGAGATAGGCATTGGAAAATGCAGGGCTATAACGTGTAGATGAAGCACTAACAGGAGGCTTTAAAATTTTCATTCTAGTGTCTTTCGTTTGGGAGAAAAATGCAAAGGTACAATACAGTTTTTCCTTGCCGATATCTCTCTTTGGCAAAGAGATAGGCATTGGAAAATTCAGGGCTATAACGTGTAGATGAAGCACTAACAGGAGGCTTTAAAATTTTCATTCTAGTGTCTTTCGTTTGGGAGAAAAATGCAAAGGTACAATACAGCTTTTCCTTGCCGATATCTCTCTTTTGCAAAGAGATAGGCATTGGAAAATTCAGGGCTATAACGTGTAGATGAAGCACTAACAGGAGGCTTTAAAATTTTCATTCTAGTGTCTTTCGTTTGGGAGAAAAATGCAAAGGTACAATACAGCATTTCCTTGCCGATATCTCTCTTTTGTAAAGAGATAGGCATTGGAAAATTCAGGGCTATTACGTGTAGATGAAGCACTAACAGGAGGCTTTAAAATTTCCATTCTAGTGTCTTTCGTTTGGGAGAAAAATGCAAAAGTACAATGCAGCTTTTCCTTGCCGATATCTCTCTTTTGCAAAGAGATAGGCATTGGAAAATGCAGGGCTATAACGTGTAGATGAAGCACTAACAGGAGGCTTTAAAATTTTCATTCTAGTGTCTTTCGTTTGGGAGAAAAATGCAAAGGTATAATACAGCATTTCCTTGCCGATATCTCTCTTTTGCAAAGAGATAGGCATTGGAAAATTCAGGGCTATAACGTGTAGATGAAGCACTAACAGGAGGCTTTAAAATTTTCATTCTAGTGTCTTTCGTTTGGGAGAAAAATGCAAAGGTATAATACAGCATTTCCTTGCCGATATCTCTCTTTTGCAAAGAGATAGGCATTGGAAAATTCAGGGCTATAACATGTAGATGAAGCACTAACAGGAGGCTTTAAAATTTTCATTCTAGTGTCTTTCGTTTGGGAGAAAAATGCAAAGGTACAATACAGCTTTTCCTTGCCGATATCTCTCTTTTGCAAAGAGATAGGCATTGGAAAATTCAGGGCTATAACGTGTAGATGAAGCACTAACAGGAGGCTTTAAAATTTTCATTCTAGTGTCTTTCGTTTAGGAGAAAAATGCAAAGGTACAATACAGTTTTTCCTTGCCAATATATCTCTTTTGCAAAGAGATAGGCATTGGAAAATTCAGGGCTATAACGTGCAGATGAAGCACTAACAGGAGGCTTTAAAATTTTCATTCTAGTGTCCTTCGTTTGGGAGAAAAATGCAAAGGTACAATACAGCTTTTCCTTGCCAATATCTCTCTTTTGCAAAGAGCTAGGCATTGGAAAATTCAGGGCTATACCGTGTAGATGAAGCACTAACAGGAGGCTTTTAAATTTTCATTCTAGTGTCCTTCGTTTGGGAGAAAAATGCAAAGGTACAATACAGCTTTTCCTTGCCGATATCTCTCTTTTGCAAAGAGATAGGCATTGGAAAATTCAGGGCTATAACGTGTAGATGAAGCACTAACAGGAGGCTTTAAAATTTTCATTCTAGTGTCTTTCGTTTGGGAGAAAAATGCAAAGGTACAATACAGCTTTTCCTTGCCGATATCTCTCTTTTGCAAAGAGATAGGCATTGGAAAATTCAGGGCTATAACGTGTAGATGAAGCACTAACAGGAGGCTTTAAAATTTTCATTCTAGTGTCTTTCGTTTGGGAGAAAAATGCAAAGGTACAATACAGCTTTTCCTTGCCGATATCTCTCTTTTGCAAAGAGATAGGCATTGGAAAATTCAGGGCTATAACGTGTAGATGAAGCACTAACAGGAGGCTTTAAAATTTTCATTCTAGTGTCCTTCGTTTGGGAGAAAAATGCAAAGGTACAATACAGCTTTTCCTTGCCGATATCTCTCTTTTGCAAAGAGATAGGCATTGGAAAATTCAGGGCTATAACGTGTAGATGAAGCACTAATAGGAGGCTTTAAAATTTTCAATCTAGTGTCCTTCGTTTGGGAGAAAAATGCAAAGGTACAATACAGCTTTTCCTTGCCGATATCTCTCTTTTGCAAAGAGCTAGGCATTGGAAAATTCAGGGCTATAACGTGTAGATGAAGCACTAACAGGAGGCTTTAAAATTTTCATTCTAGTGTCTTTCGTTTGGGAGAAAAATGCAAAAGTACAATGCTGCTTTTCCTTGCCGATATCTCTCTTTTGCAAAGAGATAGGCATTTGAAAATGCAGGGCTATAACGTGTAGATGAAGCACTAACAGGAGGCTTTAAAATTTTCATTCTAGTGTCTTTCGTTTGAGAGAAAAAATGCAAAGGTACAATACAGCTTTTCCTTGCCAATATCTCTCTTTTGCAAAGAGCTAGGCATTGGAAAATTCAGGGCTATACCGTGTAGATGAAGCACTAACAGGAGGCTTTTAAATTTTCATTCTAGTGTCCTTCGTTTGGGAGAAAAATGCAAAGGTACAATACAGTTTTTCCTTGCCGATATCTCTCTTTGGCAAAGAGATAGGCATTGGAAAATTCAGGGCTATAACGTGTAGATGAAGCACTAACAGGAGGCTTTAAAATTTTCATTCTAGTGTCTTTCGTTTGGGAGAAAAATGCAAAGGTACAATACAGTTTTTCCTTGCCGATATCTCTCTTTGGCAAAGAGATAGGCATTGGAAAATTCAGGGCTATAACGCGTAGATGAAGCACTAACAGGAGGCTTTAAAATTTTCATTCTAGTGTCTTTCGTTTGGGAGAAAAATGCAAAGGTACAATACAGCTTTTCCTTGCCAATATCTCTCTTTTGCAAAGAGCTAGGCATTGGAAAATGCAGGGCTATAACGTGTAGATGAAGCACTAACAGGAGGCTTTAAAATTTTCATTCTAGTGTCTTTCGTTTGGGAGAAAAATGCAAAGGTACAATACAGCATTTCCTTGCCGATATCTCTCTTTTGTAAAGAGATAGGCATTGGAAAATTCAGGGCTATTACGTGTAGATGAAGCACTAACAGGAGGCTTTAAAATTTTCATTCTAGTGTCTTTCGTTTGGGAGAAAAATGCAAAAGTACAATGCAGCTTTTCCTTGCCGATATCTCTCTTTTGCAAAGAGATAGCAATTGGAAAATGCAGGGCTATAACGTGTAGATGAAGCACTAACAGGAGGCTTTAAAATTTTCATTCTAGTGTCTTTCGTTTGGGAGAAAAATGCAAAGGTACAATACAGATTTTCCTTGCCGATATCTCTCTTTTGCAAAGAGCTAGGCATTGGAAAATTCAGGGCTATAACGTGTAGATGAAGCACTAACAGGAGGCTTTAAAATTTTCATTCTAGTGTCCTTCGTTTGGGAGAAAAATGCAAAGGTACAATACAGCTTTTCCTTGCCAATATCTCTCTTTTGCAAAGAGCTAGGCATTGGAAAATTCAGGGCTATACCGTGTAGATGAAGCACTAACAGGAGGCTTTTAAATTTTCATTCTAGTGTCCTTCGTTTGGGAGAAAAATGCAAAGGTACAATACAGCTTTTCCTTGCCGATATCTCTCTTTTGCAAAGAGATAGGCATTGGAAAATTCAGGGCTATAACGTGTAGATGAAGCACTAACAGGAGGCTTTAAAATTTTCATTCTAGTGTCTTTCGTTTGGGAGAAAAATGCAAAGGTACAATACAGCTTTTCCTTGCCGATATCTCTCTTTTGCAAAGAGCTAGGCATTGTAAAATTCAGGGCTATAACGTGTAGATGAAGCACTAACAGTAGGCTTTAAAATTTTAATTCTAGTGTCTTTCGTTTGGGAGAAAAATGCAAAGGTACAATACAGCTTTTCCTTGCCAATATCTCTCTTTTGCAAAGAGCTAGGCATTGGAAAATTCAGGGCTATACCGTGTAGATGAAGCACTAACAGGAGGCTTTTAAATTTTCATTCTAGTGTCCTTCGTTTGGGAGAAAAATGCAAAGGTACAATACAGCTTTTCCTTGCCGATATCTTTCTTTTGCAAAGAGATAGGCATTGGAAAATTCAGGGCTATAACGTGTAGATGAAGCACTAACAGGAGGCTTTAAAATTTTAATTCTAGTGTCTTTCGTTTGGGAGAAAAATGCAAAGGTACAATACAGTTTTTCCTTGCCGATATCTCTCTTTGGCAAAGAGATAGGCATTGGAAAATTCAGGGCTATAACGTGTAGATGAAGCACTAACAGGAGGCTTTAAAATTTTCATTCTAGTGTCTTTCGTTTGGGAGAAAAATGCAAAGGTACAATACAGTTTTTCCTTGCCGATATCTCTCTTTGGCAAAGAGATAGGCATTGGAAAATTCAGGGCTATAACGCGTAGATGAAGCACTAACAGGAGGCTTTAAAATTTTCATTCTAGTGTCTTTCGTTTGGGAGAAAAATGCAAAGGTACAATACAGCATTTCCTTGCCGATATCTCTCTTTTGTAAAGAGATAGGCATTGGAAAATTCAGGGCTATTACGTGTAGATGAAGCACTAACAGGAGGCTTTAAAATTTTCATTCTAGTGTCTTTCGTTTGGGAGAAAAATGCAAAGGTACAATACAGCTTTTCCTTGCCGATATCTCTCTTTTGCAAAGAGATAGGCATTGGAAAAATCAGGGCTATAACGTGTAGATGTAGCACTAACAGGAGGCTTTAAAATTTTCATTCTAGTGTCTTTCGTTTGGGAGAAAAATGCAAAGGTACAATACAGCTTTTCCTTGCCGATATCTCTCTTTTGCAAAGAGCTAGGCATTGGAAAATTCAGGGCTATAACGTGTAGATGAAGCATTAACAGTAGGCTTTAAAATTTTCATTCTAGTGTCTTTCGTTTGGGAGAAAAATGCAAAGGTACAATACAGCTTTTCCTTGCCAATATCTCTCTTTTGCAAAGAGCTAGGCATTGGAAAATTCAGGGCTATAACGTGTAGATGAAGCACTAACAGGAGGCTTTAAAATTTTCATTCTAGTGTCTTTCGTTTAGGAGAAAAATGCAAAGGTACAATACAGTTTTTCCTTGCCAATATATCTCTTTTGCAAAGAGATAGGCATTGGAAAATTCAGGGCTATAACGTGCAGATGAAGCACTAACAGGAGGCTTTAAAATTTTCATTCTAGTGTCCTTCGTTTGGGAGAAAAATGCAAAGGTACAATACAGCTTTTCCTTGCCAATATCTCTCTTTTGCAAAGAGCTAGGCATTGGAAAATTCAGGGCTATACCGTGTAGATGAAGCACTAACAGGAGGCTTTTACATTTTCATTCTAGTGTCCTTCGTTTGGGAGAAAAATGCAAAGGTACAATACAGCTTTTCCTTGCCGATATCTCTCTTTTGCAAAGAGATAGGCATTGGAAAATTCAGGGCTATAACGTGTAGATGAAGCACTAACAGGAGGCTTTAAAATTTTCATTCTAGTGTCTTTCGTTTGAGAGAAAAAATGCAAAGGTACAATACAGCTTTTCCTTGCCAATATATCTCTTTTGCAAAGAGATAGGCATTGGAAAATTCAGGGCTATAACGTGCAGATGAAGCACTAACAGGAGGCTTTAAAATTTTCATTCTAGTGTCCTTCGTTTGGGAGAAAAATGCAAAGGTACAATACAGCTTTTCCTTGCCAATATCTCTCTTTTGCAAAGAGCTAGGCATTGGAAAATTCAGGGCTATACCGTGTAGATGAAGCACTAACAGGAGGCTTTTAAATTTTCATTCTAGTTTCCTTCGTTTGGGAGAAAAATGCAAAAGTACAATGCTGCTTTTCCTTGCCGATATCTCTCTTTTGCAAAGAGATAGGTATTTGAAAATGCAGGGCTATAACGTGAAGATGAAGCACTAACAGGAGGCTTTAAAATTTTCATTCTAGTGTCTTTCGTTTGAGAGAAAAAATTCAAAGGTACAATACAGCTTTTCCTTGCCAATATCTCTCTTTTGCAAAGAGCTAGGCATTGGAAAATTCAGGGCTATACCGTGTAGATGAAGCACTAACAGGAGGCTTTTAAATTTTCATTCTAGTGTCCTTCGTTTGGGAGAAAAATGCAAAGGTACAATACAGTTTTTCCTTGCCGATATCTCTCTTTGGCAAAGAGATAGGCATTGGAAAATTCAGGGCTATAACGTGTAGATGAAGCACTAACAGGAGGCTTTAAAATTTTCATTCTAGTGTCTTTCGTTTGGGAGAAAAATGCAAAGGTACAATACAGTTTTTCCTTGCCGATATCTCTCTTTGGCAAAGAGATAGGCATTGGAAAATTCAGGGCTATAACGCGTAGATGAAGCACTAACAGGAGGCTTTAAAATTTTCATTCTAGTGTCTTTCGTTTGGGAGAAAAATGCAAAGGTACAATATAGCTTTTCCTTGCCAATATCTCTCTTTTGCAAAGAGCTAGGCATTGGAAAATGCAGGGCTATAACGTGTAGATGAAGCACTAACAGGAGGCTTTAAAATTTTCATTCTAGTGTCTTTCGTTTGGGAGAAAAATGCAAAGGTACAATACAGCTTTTCCTTGCCGATATCTCTCTTTTGCAAAGAGCTAGGCATTGGAAAATTCAGGGCTATAACGTGTAGATGAAGCACTAACAGTAGGCTTTAAAATTTTCATTCTAGTGTCCTTCGTTTGGGAGAAAAATGCAAAGGTAAAATACAGCTTTTCCTTGCCAATATCTCTCTTTTGCAAAGAGCTAGGCATTGGAAAATTCAGGGCTATAACGTGTAGATGAAGCACTAACAGGAGGCTTTAAAATTTTCATTCTAGTGTCTTTCGTTTGGGAGAAAAATGCAAAGGTACAATACAGCTTTTCCTTGCCAATATCTCTCTTTTGCAAAGAGCTAGGCATTGGAAAATGCAGGGCTATAACGTGTAGATGAAGCACTAACAGGAGGCTTTACAATTTTCATTCTAGTGTCTTTCGTTTGGGAGAAAAATGCAAAGGTACAATGCTGCTTTTCCTTGCCGATATCTCTCTTTTGCAAAGAGCTAGGCATTGGAAAATTCAGGGCTATACCGTGTAGATGAAGCACTAACAGGAGGCTTTAAAATTTTCATTCTAGTGTCTTTCGTTTGGGAGAAAAATGCAAAGGTACAATACAGCATTTCCTTGCCGATATCTCTCTTTTGCAAAGAGATAGGCATTGGAAAATTCAGGGCTATAACGTGTAGATGAAGCACTAACAGGAGGCTTTTAAATTTTCATTCTAGTGTCCTTCGTTTGGGAGAAAAATGCAAAGGTACAATACAGCTTTTCCTTGCCGATATCTCTCTTTTGCAAAGAGATAGGCATTGGAAAATTCAGGGCTATAACGTGTAGATGAAGCACTAACAGGAGGCTTTAAAATTTTCATTCTAGTGTCTTTCGTTTGGGAGAAAAATGCAAAGGTACAATACAGCATTTCCTTGCCGATATCTCTCTTTTGCAAAGAGATAGGCATTGGAAAATTCAGGGCTATAACGTGTAGATGAAGCACTAACAGGAGGCTTTAAAATGTTCATTCTAGTGTCTTTCGTTTTGGAGAAAAATGCAAAGGTACAATACAGCTTTTCCTTGCCGATATCTCTCTTTTGCAAAGAGATAGGCATTGGAAAATTCAGGGCTATAACGTGTAGATGAAGCACTAACAGGAGGCTTTAAAATTTTCATTCTAGTGTCTTTCGTTTGGGAGAAAAATGCAAAGGTACAATACAGTTTTTCCTTGCCGATATCTCTCTTTGGCAAAGAGATAGGCATTGGAAAATTCAGGGCTATAACGCGTAGATGAAGCACTAACAGGAGGCTTTAAAATTTTCATTCTAGTGTCTTTCGTTTGGGAGAAAAATGCAAAGGTACAATACAGCATTTCCTTGCCGATATCTCTCTTTTGTAAAGAGATAGGCATTGGAAAATTCAGGGCTATTACGTGTAGATGAAGCACTAACAGGAGGCTTTAAAATTTTCATTCTAGTGTCTTTCGTTTGGGAGAAAAATGCAAAGGTACAATACAGCTTTTCCTTGCCGATATCTCTCTTTTGCAAAGAGATAGGCATTGGAAAAATCAGGGCTATAACGTGTAGATGAAGCACTAACAGGAGGCTTTAAAATTTTCATTCTAGTGTCTTTCGTTTGGGAGAAAAATGCAAAGGTACAATACAGCTTTTCCTTGCCGATATCTCTCTTTTGCAAAGAGCTAGGCATTGGAAAATTCAGGGCTATAACGTGTAGATGAAGCATTAACAGTAGGCTTTAAAATTTTCATTCTAGTGTCTTTCGTTTGGGAGAAAAATGCAAAGGTACAATACAGCTTTTCCTTGCCAATATCTCTCTTTTGCAAAGAGCTAGGCATTGGAAAATTCAGGGCTATAACGTGTAGATGAAGCACTAACAGGAGGCTTTAAAATTTTCATTCTAGTGTCTTTCGTTTAGGAGAAAAATGCAAAGGTACAATACAGTTTTTCCTTGCCAATATATCTCTTTTGCAAAGAGATAGGCATTGGAAAATTCAGGGCTATAACGTGCAGATGAAGCACTAACAGGAGGCTTTAAAATTTTCATTCTAGTGTCCTTCGTTTGGGAGAAAAATGCAAAGGTACAATACAGCTTTTCCTTGCCAATATCTCTCTTTTGCAAAGAGCTAGGCATTGGAAAATTCAGGGCTATACCGTGTAGATGAAGCACTAACAGGAGGCTTTTAAATTTTCATTCTAGTGTCCTTCGTTTGGGAGAAAAATGCAAAGGTACAATACAGCTTTTCCTTGCCGATATCTCTCTTTTGCAAAGAGATAGGCATTGGAAAATTCAGGGCTATAACGTGTAGATGAAGCACTAACAGGAGGCTTTAAAATTTTCATTCTAGTGTCTTTCGTTTGAGAGAAAAAATGCAAAGGTACAATACAGCTTTTCCTTGCCAATATATCTCTTTTGCAAAGAGATAGGCATTGGAAAATTCAGGGCTATAACGTGCAGATGAAGCACTAACAGGAGGCTTTAAAATTTTCATTCTAGTGTCCTTCGTTTGGGAGAAAAATGCAAAGGTACAATACAGCTTTTCCTTGCCAATATCTCTCTTTTGCAAAGAGCTAGGCATTGGAAAATTCAGGGCTATACCGTGTAGATGAAGCACTAACAGGAGGCTTTTAAATTTTCATTCTAGTTTCCTTCGTTTGGGAGAAAAATGCAAAAGTACAATGCTGCTTTTCCTTGCCGATATCTCTCTTTTGCAAAGAGATAGGTATTTGAAAATGCAGGGCTATAACGTGAAGATGAAGCACTAACAGGAGGCTTTAAAATTTTCATTCTAGTGTCTTTCGTTTGAGAGAAAAAATTCAAAGGTACAATACAGCTTTTCCTTGCCAATATCTCTCTTTTGCAAAGAGCTAGGCATTGGAAAATTCAGGGCTATACCGTGTAGATGAAGCACTAACAGGAGGCTTTTAAATTTTCATTCTAGTGTCCTTCGTTTGGGAGAAAAATGCAAAGGTACAATACAGTTTTTCCTTGCCGATATCTCTCTTTGGCAAAGAGATAGGCATTGGAAAATTCAGGGCTATAACGTGTAGATGAAGCACTAACAGGAGGCTTTAAAATTTTCATTCTAGTGTCTTTCGTTTGGGAGAAAAATGCAAAGGTACAATACAGTTTTTCCTTGCCGATATCTCTCTTTGGCAAAGAGATAGGCATTGGAAAATTCAGGGCTATAACGCGTAGATGAAGCACTAACAGGAGGCTTTAAAATTTTCATTCTAGTGTCTTTCGTTTGGGAGAAAAATGCAAAGGTACAATACAGCTTTTCCTTGCCAATATCTCTCTTTTGCAAAGAGCTAGGCATTGGAAAATGCAGGGCTATAACGTGTAGATGAAGCACTAACAGGAGGCTTTAAAATTTTCATTCTAGTGTCTTTCGTTTGGGAGAAAAATGCAAAGGTACAATACAGCTTTTCCTTGCCGATATCTCTCTTTTGCAAAGAGCTAGGCATTGGAAAATTCAGGGCTATAACGTGTAGATGAAGCACTAACAGTAGGCTTTAAAATTTTCATTCTAGTGTCCTTCGTTTGGGAGAAAAATGCAAAGGTAAAATACAGCTTTTCCTTGCCAATATCTCTCTTTTGCAAAGAGCTAGGCATTGGAAAATTCAGGGCTATAACGTGTAGATGAAGCACTAACAGGAGGCTTTAAAATTTTCATTCTAGTGTCTTTCGTTTGGGAGAAAAATGCAAAGGTACAATACAGCTTTTCCTTGCCAATATCTCTCTTTTGCAAAGAGCTAGGCATTGGAAAATGCAGGGCTATAACGTGTAGATGAAGCACTAACAGGAGGCTTTACAATTTTCATTCTAGTGTCTTTCGTTTGGGAGAAAAATGCAAAGGTACAATGCTGCTTTTCCTTGCCGATATCTCTCTTTTGCAAAGAGCTAGGCATTGGAAAATTCAGGGCTATACCGTGTAGATGAAGCACTAACAGGAGGCTTTAACATTTTCATTCTAGTGTCTTTCGTTTGGGAGAAAAATGCAAAGGTACAATACAGCATTTCCTTGCCGATATCTCTCTTTTGCAAAGAGATAGGCATTGGAAAATTCAGGGCTATAACGTGTAGATGAAGCACTAACAGGAGGCTTTTAAATTTTCATTCTAGTGTCCTTCGTTTGGGAGAAAAATGCAAAGGTACAATACAGCTTTTCCTTGCCGATATCTCTCTTTTGCAAAGAGATAGGCATTGGAAAATTCAGGGCTATAACGTGTAGATGAAGCACTAACAGGAGGCTTTAAAATTTTCATTCTAGTGTCTTTCGTTTGGGAGAAAAATGCAAAGGTACAATACAGCATTTCCTTGCCGATATCTCTCTTTTGCAAAGAGATAGGCATTGGAAAATTCAGGGCTATAACGTGTAGATGAAGCACTAACAGGAGGCTTTAAAATGTTCATTCTAGTGTCTTTCGTTTTGGAGAAAAATGCAAAGGTACAATACAGCTTTTCCTTGCCGATATCTCTCTTTTGCAAAGAGATAGGCATTGGAAAATTCAGGGCTATAACGTGTAGATGAAGCACTAACAGGAGGCTTTAAAATTTTCATTCTAGTGTCCTTCGTTTGGGAGAAAAATGCAAAGGTACAATACAGCTTTTCCTTGCCGATATCTCTCTTTTGCAAAGAGATAGGCATTGGAAAATTCAGGGCTATAACGTGTAGATGGAGCACTAATAGGAGGCTTTAAAATTTTCATTCTAGTGTCCTTCGTTTGGGAGAAAAATGCAAAGGTACAATACAGCTTTTCCTTGCCAATATCTCTCTTTTGCAAAGAGCTAGGCATTGGAAAATTCAGGGCTATAACGTGCAGATGAAGCACTAACAGGAGGCTTTACAATTTTCATTCTAGTGTCTTTCGTTTGGGAGAAAAATGCAAAGGTACAATGCTGCTTTTCCTTGCCGATATCTCTCTTTTGCAAAGAGCTAGGCATTGGAAAATTCAGGGCTATACCGTGTAGATGAAGCACTAACAGGAGGCTTTAAAATTTTCATTCTAGTGTCTTTCGTTTGGGAGAAAAATGCAAAGGTACAATACAGCTTTTCCTTGCCGATATCTCTCTTTTGCAAAGAGCTAGGCATTGGAAAATTCAGGGCTATAACGTGTAGATGAAGCACTAACAGTAGGCTTTAAAATTTTCATTCTAGTGTCCTTCGTTTGAGAGAAAAATGCAAAGGTACAATACAGCTTTTCCTTGCCAATATCTCTCTTTTGCAAAGAGCTAGGCATTGGAAAATTCAGGGCTATAACGTGTAGATGAAGCACTAACAGGAGGCTTTAAAATTTTCATTCTAGTGTCTTTCGTTTAGGAGAAAAATGCAAAGGTACAATACAGTTTTTCCTTGCCAATATATCTCTTTTGCAAAGAGATAGGCATTGGAAAATTCAGGGCTATAACGTGCAGATGAAGCACTAACAGGAGGCTTTAAAATTTTCATTCTAGTGTCCTTCGTTTGGGAGAAAAATGCAAAGGTACAATACAGCTTTTCCTTGCCAATATCTCTCTTTTGCAAAGAGCTAGGCATTGGAAAATTCAGGGCTATACCGTGTAGATGAAGCACTAACAGGAGGCTTTTAAATTTTCATTCTAGTGTCCTTCGTTTGGGAGAAAAATGCAAAGGTACAATACAGCTTTTCCTTGCCGATATCTCTCTTTTGCAAAGAGATAGGCATTGGAAAATTCAGGGCTATAACGTGTAGATGAAGCACTAACAGGAGGCTTTAAAATTTTCATTCTAGTGTCTTTCGTTTGAGAGAAAAAATGCAAAGGTACAATACAGCTTTTCCTTGCCAATATATCTCTTTTGCAAAGAGATAGGCATTGGAAAATTCAGGGCTATAACGTGCAGATGAAGCACTAACAGGAGGCTTTAAAATTTTCATTCTAGTGTCCTTCGTTTGGGAGAAAAATGCAAAGGTACAATACAGCTTTTCCTTGCCAATATCTCTCTTTTGCAAAGAGCTAGGCATTGGAAAATTCAGGGCTATACCGTGTAGATGAAGCACTAACAGGAGGCTTTTAAATTTTCATTCTAGTTTCCTTCGTTTGGGAGAAAAATGCAAAAGTACAATGCTGCTTTTCCTTGCCGATATCTCTCTTTTGCAAAGAGATAGGTATTTGAAAATGCAGGGCTATAACGTGAAGATGAAGCACTAACAGGAGGCTTTAAAATTTTCATTCTAGTGTCTTTCGTTTGAGAGAAAAAATTCAAAGGTACAATACAGCTTTTTCTTGCCAATATCTCTCTTTTGCAAAGAGCTAGGCATTGGAAAATTCAGGGCTATACCGTGTAGATGAAGCACTAACAGGAGGCTTTTAAATTTTCATTCTAGTGTCCTTCGTTTGGGAGAAAAATGCAAAGGTACAATACAGTTTTTCCTTGCCGATATCTCTCTTTGGCAAAGAGATAGGCATTGGAAAATTCAGGGCTATAACGTGTAGATGAAGCACTAACAGGAGGCTTTAAAATTTTCATTCTAGTGTCTTTCGTTTGGGAGAAAAATGCAAAGGTACAATACAGTTTTTCCTTGCCGATATCTCTCTTTGGCAAAGAGCTAGGCATTGGAAAATTCAGGGCTATAACGTGTAGATGAAGCACTAACAGTAGGCTTTAAAATTTTCATTCTAGTGTCCTTCGTTTGGGAGAAAAATGCAAAGGTAAAATACAGCTTTTCCTTGCCAATATCTCTCTTTTGCAAAGAGCTAGGCATTGGAAAATTCAGGGCTATAACGTGTAGATGAAGCACTAACAGGAGGCTTTAAAATTTTCATTCTAGTGTCTTTCGTTTGGGAGAAAAATGCAAAGGTACAATACAGCTTTTCCTTGCCAATATCTCTCTTTTGCAAAGAGCTAGGCATTGGAAAATGCAGGGCTATAACGTGTAGATGAAGCACTAACAGGAGGCTTTACAATTTTCATTCTAGTGTCTTTCGTTTGGGAGAAAAATGCAAAGGTACAATGCTGCTTTTCCTTGCCGATATCTCTCTTTTGCAAAGAGCTAGGCATTGGAAAATTCAGGGCTATACCGTGTAGATGAAGCACTAACAGGAGGCTTTAAAATTTTCATTCTAGTGTCTTTCGTTTGGGAGAAAAATGCAAAGGTACAATACAGCATTTCCTTGCCGATATCTCTCTTTTGCAAAGAGATAGGCATTGGAAAATTCAGGGCTATAACGTGTAGATGAAGCACTAACAGGAGGCTTTTAAATTTTCATTCTAGTGTCCTTCGTTTGGGAGAAAAATGCAAAGGTACAATACAGCTTTTCCTTGCCGATATCTCTCTTTTGCAAAGAGATAGGCATTGGAAAATTCAGGGCTATAACGTGTAGATGAAGCACTAACAGGAGGCTTTAAAATTTTCATTCTAGTGTCTTTCGTTTGGGAGAAAAATGCAAAGGTACAATACAGCATTTCCTTGCCGATATCTCTCTTTTGCAAAGAGATAGGCATTGGAAAATTCAGGGCTATAACGTGTAGATGAAGCACTAACAGGAGGCTTTAAAATGTTCATTCTAGTGTCTTTCGTTTTGGAGAAAAATGCAAAGGTACAATACAGCTTTTCCTTGCCGATATCTCTCTTTTGCAAAGAGATAGGCATTGGAAAATTCAGGGCTATAACGTGTAGATGAAGCACTAATAGGAGGCTTTAAAATTTTCATTCTAGTGTCCTTCGTTTGGGAGAAAAATGCAAAGGTTCAATACAGCTTTTCCTTGCCGATATCTCTCTTTTGCAAAGAGATAGGCATTGGAAAATTCAGGGCTATAACGTGTAGATGAAGCACTAACAGGAGGCTTTAAAATTTTCATTCTAGTGTCTTTCGTTTTGGAGAAAAATGCAAAGGTACAATACAGCTTTTCCTTGCCGATATCTCTCTTTTGCAAAGAGCTAGGCATTGGAAAATTCAGGGCTATAACGTGTAGATGAAGCACTAACAGTAGGCTTTAAAATTTTCATTCTAGTGTCCTTCGTTTGGGAGAAAAATGCAAAGGTACAATACAGCTTTTCCTTGCCAATATCTCTCTTTTGCAAAGAGCTAGGCATTGGAAAATTCAGGGCTATAATGTGTAGATGAAGCACTAACAGGAGGCTTTAAAATTTTCATTCTAGTGTCTTTCGTTTGGGAGAAAAATGCAAAGGTACAATACAGCTTTTCCTTGCCAATATCTCTCTTTTGCAAAGAGCTAGGCATTGGAAAATGCAGGGCTATAACGTGTAGATGAAGCACTAACAGGAGGCTTTACAATTTTCATTCTAGTGTCTTTCGTTTGGGAGAAAAATGCAAAGGTACAATGCTGCTTTTCCTTGCCGATATCTCTCTTTTGCAAAGAGCTAGGCATTGGAAAATTCAGGGCTATACCGTGTAGATGAAGCACTAACAGGAGGCTTTAAAATTTTCATTCTAGTGTCTTTCGTTTGGGAGAAAAATGCAAAGGTACAATACAGCTTTTCCTTGCCGATATCTCTCTTTTGCAAAGAGCTAGGCATTGGAAAATTCAGGGCTATAACGTGTAGATGAAGCACTAACAGTAGGCTTTAAAATTTTCATTCTAGTGTCCTTCGTTTGAGAGAAAAATGCAAAGGTACAATACAGCATTTCCTTGCCAATATCTCTCTTTTGCAAAGAGCTAGGCATTGGAAAATTCAGGGCTATAACGTGTAGATGAAGCACTAACAGGAGGCTTTAAAATTTTCATTCTAGTGTCTTTCGTTTGGGAGAAAAATGCAAAGGTACAATACAGTTTTTCCTTGCCGATATCTCTCTTTTGCAAAGAGATAGGCATTGGAAAATTCAGGGCTATAACGTGTAGATGAAGCACTAACAGGAGGCTTTTAAATTTTCATTCTAGTGTCCTTCGTTTGGGAGAAAAATGCAAAGGTACAATACAGCTTTTCCTTGCCGATATCTCTCTTTTGCAAAGAGCTAGGCATTGGAAAATTCAGGGCTATAACGTGTAGATGAAGCACTAACAGGAGGCTTTTAAATTTTCATTCTAGTGTCCTTCGTTTGGGAGAAAAATGCAAAGGTACAATACAGCTTTTCCTTGCCGATATCTCTCTTTTGCAAAGAGATAGGCATTGGAAAATTCAGGGCTATAACGTGTAGATGAAGCACTAACAGGAGGCTTTAAAATTTTAATTCTAGTGTCCTTCGTTTGGGAGAAAAATGCAAAGGTACAATACAGCTTTTCCTTGCCGATATCTCTCTTTTGCAAAGAGATAGGCATTGGAAAATTCAGGGCTATAACGTGTAGATGAAGCACTAATAGGAGGCTTTAAAATTTTCAATCTAGTGTCCTTCGTTTGGGAGAAAAATGCAAAGGTACAATACAGCTTTTCCTTGCCAATATCTCTCTTTTGCAAAGAGCTAGGCATTGGAAAATTCAGGGCTATACCGTGTAGATGAAGCACTAACAGGAGGCTTTAAAATTTTCATTCTAGTGTCTTTCGTTTGGGAGAAAAATGCAAAGGTACAATACAGCATTTCCTTGCCGATATCTCTCTTTTGCAAAGAGATAGGCATTGGAAAATTCAGGGCTATAACGTGTAGATGAAGCACTAACAGGAGGCTTTAAAATGTTCATTCTAGTGTCTTTCGTTTGGGAGAAAAATGCAAAGGTACAATACAGCTTTTCCTTGCCGATATCTCTCTTTTGCAAAGAGATAGGCATTGGAAAATTCAGGGCTATAACGTGTAGATGAAGCACTAACAGGAGGCTTTAAAATTTTCATTCTAGTGTCCTTCGTTTGGGAGAAAAATGCAAAGGTACAATACAGCTTTTCCTTGCCGATATCTCTCTTTTGCAAAGAGATAGGCATTGGAAAATTCAGGGCTATAACGTGTAGATGAAGCACTAATAGGAGGCTTTAAAATTTTCATTCTAGTGTCCTTCGTTTGGGAGAAAAATGCAAAGGTTCAATACAGCTTTTCCTTGCCGATATCTCTCTTTTGCAAAGAGATAGGCATTGGAAAATTCAGGGCTATAACGTGTAGATGAAGCACTAACAGGAGGCTTTAAAATTTTCATTCTAGTGTCTTTCGTTTTGGAGAAAAATGCAAAGGTACAATACAGCTTTTCCTTGCCGATATCTCTCTTTTGCAAAGAGCTAGGCATTGGAAAATTCAGGGCTATAACGTGTAGATGAAGCACTAACAGTAGGCTTTAAAATTTTCATTCTAGTGTCCTTCGTTTGGGAGAAAAATGCAAAGGTACAATACAGCTTTTCCTTGCCAATATCTCTCTTTTGCAAAGAGCTAGGCATTGGAAAATTCAGGGCTATAATGTGTAGATGAAGCACTAACAGGAGGCTTTAAAATTTTCATTCTAGTGTCTTTCGTTTGGGAGAAAAATGCAAAGGTACAATACAGCTTTTCCTTGCCAATATCTCTCTTTTGCAAAGAGCTAGGCATTGGAAAATGCAGGGCTATAACGTGTAGATGAAGCACTAACAGGAGGCTTTACAATTTTCATTCTAGTGTCTTTCGTTTGGGAGAAAAATGCAAAGGTACAATGCTGCTTTTCCTTGCCGATATCTCTCTTTTGCAAAGAGCTAGGCATTGGAAAATTCAGGGCTATACCGTGTAGATGAAGCACTAACAGGAGGCTTTAAAATTTTCATTCTAGTGTCTTTCGTTTGGGAGAAAAATGCAAAGGTACAATACAGCATTTCCTTGCCGATATCTCTCTTTTGCAAAGAGATAGGCATTGGAAAATTCAGGGCTATAACGTGTAGATGAAGCACTAACAGGAGGCTTTAAAATGTTCATTCTAGTGTCTTTCGTTTGGGAGAAAAATGCAAAGGTACAATACAGCTTTTCCTTGCCGATATCTCTCTTTTGCAAAGAGATAGGCATTGGAAAATTCAGGGCTATAACGTGTAGATGAAGCACTAATAGGAGGCTTTAAAATTTTCATTCTAGTGTCCTTCGTTTGGGAGAAAAATGCAAAGGTTCAATACAGCTTTTCCTTGCCGATATCTCTCTTTTGCAAAGAGATAGGCATTGGAAAATTCAGGGCTATAACGTGTAGATGAAGCACTAACAGGAGGCTTTAAAATTTTCATTCTAGTGTCTTTCGTTTTGGAGAAAAATGCAAAGGTACAATACAGGTTTTCCTTGCCGATATCTCTCTTTTGCAAAGAGCTAGGCATTGGAAAATTCAGGGCTATAACGTGTAGATGAAGCACTAACAGTAGGCTTTAAAATTTTCATTCTAGTGTCCTTCGTTTGGGAGAAAAATGCAAAGGTACAATACAGCTTTTCCTTGCCAATATCTCTCTTTTGCAAAGAGCTAGGCATTGGAAAATTCAGGGCTATAATGTGTAGATGAAGCACTAACAGGAGGCTTTAAAATTTTCATTCTAGTGTCTTTCGTTTGGGAGAAAAATGCAAAGGTACAATACAGCTTTTCCTTTCCAAAATCTCTCTTTTGCAAAGAGCTAGGCATTGGAAAATGCAGGGCTATAACGTGTAGATGAAGCACTAACAGGAGGCTTTACAATTTTCATTCTAGTGTCTTTCGTTTGGGAGAAAAATGCAAAGGTACAATGCTGCTTTTCCTTGCCGATATCTCTCTTTTGCAAAGAGCTAGGCATTGGAAAATTCAGGGCTATACCGTGTAGATGAAGCACTAACAGGAGGCTTTAAAATTTTCATTCTAGTGTCTTTCGTTTGGGAGAAAAATGCAAAGGTACAATACAGCTTTTCCTTGCCGATATCTCTCTTTTGCAAAGAGATAGGCATTGGAAAATTCAGGGCTATAACGTGTAGATGAAGCACTAACAGGAGGCTTTAAAATTTTCATTCTAGTGTCTTTCGTTTGGGAGAAAAATGCAAAGGTACAATACAGCTTTTCCTTGCCAATATCTCTCTTTTGCAAAGAGCTAGGCATTGGAAAATTCAGGGCTATAATGTGTAGATGAAGCACTAACAGGAGGCTTTAAAATTTTCATTCTAGTGTCTTTCGTTTGGGAGAAAAATGCAAAGGTACAATACAGCTTTTCCTTTCCAAAATCTCTCTTTTGCAAAGAGCTAGGCATTGGAAAATGCAGGGCTATAACGTGTAGATGAAGCACTAACAGGAGGCTTTACAATTTTCATTCTAGTGTCTTTCGTTTGGGAGAAAAATGCAAAGGTACAATGCTGCTTTTCCTTGCCGATATCTCTCTTTTGCAAAGAGCTAGGCATTGGAAAATTCAGGGCTATACCGTGTAGATGAAGCACTAACAGGAGGCTTTAAAATTTTCATTCTAGTGTCTTTCGTTTGGGAGAAAAATGCAAAGGTACAATACAGCATTTCCTTGCCGATATCTCTCTTTTGCAAAGAGATAGGCATTGGAAAATTCAGGGCTATAACGTGTAGATGAAGCACTAACAGGAGGCTTTAAAATGTTCATTCTAGTGTCTTTCGTTTGGGAGAAAAATGCAAAGGTACAATACAGCTTTTCCTTGCCGATATCTCTCTTTTGCAAAGAGATAGGCATTGGAAAATTCAGGGCTATAACGTGTAGATGAAGCACTAACAGGAGGCTTTAAAATTTTCATTCTAGTGTCCTTCGTTTGGGAGAAAAATGCAAAGGTTCAATACAGCTTTTCCTTGCCGATATCTCTCTTTTGCAAAGAGATAGGCATTGGAAAATTCAGGGCTATAACGTGTAGATGAAGCACTAACAGGAGGCTTTAAAATTTTCATTCTAGTTTCTTTCGTTTGGGAGAAAAATGCAAAGGTACAATACAGCTTTTCCTTGCCGATATCTCTCTTTTGCAAAGAGCTAGGCATTGGAAAATTCAGGGCTATAACGTGTAGATGAAGCACTAACAGTAGGCTTTAACATTTTCATTCTAGTGTCCTTCGTTTGGGAGAAAAATGCAAAGGTACAATACAGCTTTTCCTTGCCAATATCTCTCTTTTGCAAAGAGCTAGGCATTGGAAAATTCAGGGCTATAACGTGTAGATGAAGCACTAACAGGAGGCTTTAAAATTTTAATTCTAGTGTCTTTCGTTTGGGAGAAAAATGCAAAGGTACAATACAGCTTTTCCTTGCCGATATCTCTCTTTTGCAAAGAGATAGGCATTGGAAAATTCAGGGCTATAACGTGTAGATGAAGCACTAACAGGAGGCTTTAAAATTTTCATTCTAGTGTCCTTCGTTTGGGAGAAAAATGCAAAGGTACAATACAGCTTTTCCTTGCCGATATCTCTCTTTTGCAAAGAGATAGGCATTGGAAAATTCAGGGCTATAACGTGTAGATGAAGCACTAACAGGAGGCTTTAAAATTTTCATTCTAGTGTCTTTCGTTTGGGAGAAAAATGCAAAGTTACAATACAGCTTTTCCTTGCCGATATCTCTCTTTTGCAAAGAGATAGGCATTGGAAAATTCAGGGCTATAACGTGTAGATGAAGCACTAACAGGAGGCTTTAAAATTGTCATTCTAGTGTCCTTCGTTTGGGAGAAAAATGCAAAGGTACAAGACAGCTTTTCCTTGCCAATATCTCTCTTTTGCAAAGAGCTGCGCATTGGAAAATTCAGGGCTATGTCGTGTAGATGATGGCCTAACAGGAGGCTTTAAAATGTTCTTTCTAGTGTCCTTCGTTTGAGAGAAAAATGCAATGGTACAAGACAGCTTTTCCTTGCCAATATCTCTCTTTTGCAAAGAGCTGCGCATTGGAAAATTCAGGGCTATGTCGTGTGTAGATGATGGCCTAACAGGAGGCTTTAAAATTTTCTTTCTAGTGTCCTTCGTTTGGGAGAAAAATGCAATGGTACAAGACAGCTTTTCCTTGCCAATATCTCTCTTTTGCAAAGAGCTGCGCATTGGAAAATTCAGGGCTATGTCGTGTAGATGATGGCCTAAAAGGAGGCTTTAAAATTTTCTTTCTAGTGTCCTTCGTTTGGGAGAAAAATGCAATGGTACAAGACAGCTTTTCCTTGCCAATATCTCTCTTTTGCAAAGAGCTGCGCATTGGAAAATTCAGGGCTATGTCGTGTAGATGATGGCCTAACAGGAGGCTTTAAAATTTTCTTTCTAGTGTCCTTCGTTTGGGAGAAAAATGCAAAGGTACAAGACAGCTTTTCCTTGCCAATATCTCTATTTTGCAAAGAGCTACGCATTGGAAAATTCAGGGCTATGTCGTGTAGATGATGGCCTAACAGGAGGCTTTAAAATTTTCTTTCTAGTGACCTTCGTTTGGGAGAAAAATGCAAAGGTAAAATACAGCTTTTCCTTGCCAATATCTCTCTTTTGCAAAGAGCTAGGCATTGGAAAATTCAGGGCTATAACGTGTAGATGAAGCACTAACAGGAGGCTTTAAAATTTTCATTCTAGTGTCTTTCGTTTGGGAGAAAAATGCAAAGGTACAATACAGCTTTTCCTTGCCAATATCTCTCTTTTGCAAAGAGCTAGGCATTGGAAAATGCAGGGCTATAACGTGTAGATGAAGCACTAACAGGAGGCTTTACAATTTTCATTCTAGTGTCTTTCGTTTGGGAGAAAAATGCAAAGGTACAATGCTGCTTTTCCTTGCCGATATCTCTCTTTTGCAAAGAGCTAGGCATTGGAAAATTCAGGGCTATACCGTGTAGATGAAGCACTAACAGGAGGCTTTAAAATTTTCATTCTAGTGTCTTTCGTTTGGGAGAAAAATGCAAAGGTACAATACAGCATTTCCTTGCCGATATCTCTCTTTTGCAAAGAGATAGGCATTGGAAAATTCAGGGCTATAACGTGTAGATGAAGCACTAACAGGAGGCTTTTAAATTTTCATTCTAGTGTCCTTCGTTTGGGAGAAAAATGCAAAGGTACAATACAGCTTTTCCTTGCCGATATCTCTCTTTTGCAAAGAGATAGGCATTGGAAAATTCAGGGCTATAACGTGTAGATGAAGCACTAACAGGAGGCTTTAAAATTTTCATTCTAGTGTCTTTCGTTTGGGAGAAAAATGCAAAGGTACAATACAGCATTTCCTTGCCGATATCTCTCTTTTGCAAAGAGATAGGCATTGGAAAATTCAGGGCTATAACGTGTAGATGAAGCACTAACAGGAGGCTTTAAAATGTTCATTCTAGTGTCTTTCGTTTTGGAGAAAAATGCAAAGGTACAATACAGCTTTTCCTTGCCGATATCTCTCTTTTGCAAAGAGATAGGCATTGGAAAATTCAGGGCTATAACGTGTAGATGAAGCACTATCAGGAGGCTTTAAAATTTTCATTCTAGTGTCCTTCGTTTGGGAGAAAAATGCAAAGGTACAATACAGCTTTTCCTTGCCGATATCTCTCTTTTGCAAAGAGATAGGCATTGGAAAATTCAGGGCTATAACGTGTAGATGAAGCACTAATAGGAGGCTTTAAAATTTTCATTCTAGTGTCCTTCGTTTGGGAGAAAAATGCAAAGGTTCAATACAGCTTTTCCTTGCCGATATCTCTCTTTTGCAAAGAGATAGGCATTGGAAAATTCAGGGCTATAACGTGTAGATGAAGCACTAACAGGAGGCTTTAAAATTTTCATTCTAGTGTCTTTCGTTTTGGAGAAAAATGCAAAGGTACAATACAGCTTTTCCTTGCCGATATCTCTCTTTTGCAAAGAGCTAGGCATTGGAAAATTCAGGGCTATAACGTGTAGATGAAGCACTAACAGTAGGCTTTAAAATTTTCATTCTAGTGTCCTTCGTTTGGGAGAAAAATGCAAAGGTACAATACAGCTTTTCCTTGCCAATATCTCTCTTTTGCAAAGAGCTAGGCATTGGAAAATTCAGGGCTATAATGTGTAGATGAAGCACTAACAGGAGGCTTTACAATTTTCATTCTAGTGTCTTTCGTTTGGGAGAAAAATGCAAAGGTACAATGCTGCTTTTCCTTGCCGATATCTCTCTTTTGCAAAGAGCTAGGCATTGGAAAATTCAGGGCTATACCGTGTAGATGAAGCACTAACAGGAGGCTTTAAAATTTTCATTCTAGTGTCTTTCGTTTGGGAGAAAAATGCAAAGGTACAATACAGCTTTTCCTTGCCGATATCTCTCTTTTGCAAAGAGCTAGGCATTGGAAAATTCAGGGCTATAACGTGTAGATGAAGCACTAACAGTAGGCTTTAAAATTTTCATTCTAGTGTCCTTCGTTTGAGAGAAAAATGCAAAGGTACAATACAGCATTT
Source organism: Pseudophryne corroboree (assembly GCF_028390025.1). NCBI lineage: Eukaryota > Metazoa > Chordata > Amphibia > Anura > Myobatrachidae > Pseudophryne > Pseudophryne corroboree. The sequence goes on along the minus strand of NW_026967835.1, from coordinate 1,673,017 downwards.
CCTTGCCAATATCTCTCTTTTGCAAAGAGCTAGGCATTGGAAAATTCAGGGCTATAACGTGTAGATGAAGCACTAACAGGAGGCTTTAAAATTTTCATTCTAGTGTCTTTCGTTTGGGAGAAAAATGCAAAGGTACAATACAGTTTTTCCTTGCCGATATCTCTCTTTTGCAAAGAGATAGGCATTGGAAAATTCAGGGCTATAACGTGTAGATGAAGCACTAACAGGAGGCTTTTAAATTTTCATTCTAGTGTCCTTCGTTTGGGAGAAAAATGCAAAGGTACAATACAGCTTTTCCTTGCCGATATCTCTCTTTTGCAAAGAGCTAGGCATTGGAAAATTCAGGGCTATAACGTGTAGATGAAGCACTAACAGGAGGCTTTTAAATTTTCATTCTAGTGTCCTTCGTTTGGGAGAAAAATGCAAAGGTACAATACAGCTTTTCCTTGCCGATATCTCTCTTTTGCAAAGAGATAGGCATTGGAAAATTCAGGGCTATAACGTGTAGATGAAGCACTAACAGGAGGCTTTAAAATTTTAATTCTAGTGTCCTTCGTTTGGGAGAAAAATGCAAAGGTACAATACAGCTTTTCCTTGCCGATATCTCTCTTTTGCAAAGAGATAGGCATTGGAAAATTCAGGGCTATAACGTGTAGATGAAGCACTAATAGGAGGCTTTAAAATTTTCAATCTAGTGTCCTTCGTTTGGGAGAAAAATGCAAAGGTACAATACAGCTTTTCCTTGCCAATATCTCTCTTTTGCAAAGAGCTAGGCATTGGAAAATTCAGGGCTATACCGTGTAGATGAAGCACTAACAGGAGGCTTTAAAATTTTCATTCTAGTGTCTTTCGTTTGGGAGAAAAATGCAAAGGTACAATACAGCATTTCCTTGCCGATATCTCTCTTTTGCAAAGAGATAGGCATTGGAAAATTCAGGGCTATAACGTGTAGATGAAGCACTAACAGGAGGCTTTAAAATGTTCATTCTAGTGTCTTTCGTTTGGGAGAAAAATGCAAAGGTACAATACAGCTTTTCCTTGCCGATATCTCTCTTTTGCAAAGAGATAGGCATTGGAAAATTCAGGGCTATAACGTGTAGATGAAGCACTAACAGGAGGCTTTAAAATTTTCATTCTAGTGTCCTTCGTTTGGGAGAAAAATGCAAAGGTACAATACAGCTTTTCCTTGCCGATATCTCTCTTTTGCAAAGAGATAGGCATTGGAAAATTCAGGGCTATAACGTGTAGATGAAGCACTAATAGGAGGCTTTAAAATTTTCATTCTAGTGTCCTTCGTTTGGGAGAAAAATGCAAAGGTTCAATACAGCTTTTCCTTGCCGATATCTCTCTTTTGCAAAGAGATAGGCATTGGAAAATTCAGGGCTATAACGTGTAGATGAAGCACTAACAGGAGGCTTTAAAATTTTCATTCTAGTGTCTTTCGTTTTGGAGAAAAATGCAAAGGTACAATACAGCTTTTCCTTGCCGATATCTCTCTTTTGCAAAGAGCTAGGCATTGGAAAATTCAGGGCTATAACGTGTAGATGAAGCACTAACAGTAGGCTTTAAAATTTTCATTCTAGTGTCCTTCGTTTGGGAGAAAAATGCAAAGGTACAATACAGCTTTTCCTTGCCAATATCTCTCTTTTGCAAAGAGCTAGGCATTGGAAAATTCAGGGCTATAATGTGTAGATGAAGCACTAACAGGAGGCTTTAAAATTTTCATTCTAGTGTCTTTCGTTTGGGAGAAAAATGCAAAGGTACAATACAGCTTTTCCTTGCCAATATCTCTCTTTTGCAAAGAGCTAGGCATTGGAAAATGCAGGGCTATAACGTGTAGATGAAGCACTAACAGGAGGCTTTACAATTTTCATTCTAGTGTCTTTCGTTTGGGAGAAAAATGCAAAGGTACAATGCTGCTTTTCCTTGCCGATATCTCTCTTTTGCAAAGAGCTAGGCATTGGAAAATTCAGGGCTATACCGTGTAGATGAAGCACTAACAGGAGGCTTTAAAATTTTCATTCTAGTGTCTTTCGTTTGGGAGAAAAATGCAAAGGTACAATACAGCATTTCCTTGCCGATATCTCTCTTTTGCAAAGAGATAGGCATTGGAAAATTCAGGGCTATAACGTGTAGATGAAGCACTAACAGGAGGCTTTAAAATGTTCATTCTAGTGTCTTTCGTTTGGGAGAAAAATGCAAAGGTACAATACAGCTTTTCCTTGCCGATATCTCTATTTTGCAAAGAGATAGGCATTGGAAAATTCAGGGCTATAACGTGTAGATGAAGCACTAATAGGAGGCTTTAAAATTTTCATTCTAGTGTCCTTCGTTTGGGAGAAAAATGCAAAGGTTCAATACAGCTTTTCCTTGCCGATATCTCTCTTTTGCAAAGAGATAGGCATTGGAAAATTCAGGGCTATAACGTGTAGATGAAGCACTAACAGGAGGCTTTAAAATTTTCATTCTAGTGTCTTTCGTTTTGGAGAAAAATGCAAAGGTACAATACAGCTTTTCCTTGCCGATATCTCTCTTTTGCAAAGAGCTAGGCATTGGAAAATTCAGGGCTATAACGTGTAGATGAAGCACTAACAGTAGGCTTTAAAATTTTCATTCTAGTGTCCTTCGTTTGGGAGAAAAATGCAAAGGTACAATACAGCTTTTCCTTGCCAATATCTCTCTTTTGCAAAGAGCTAGGCATTGGAAAATTCAGGGCTATAATGTGTAGATGAAGCACTAACAGGAGGCTTTAAAATTTTCATTCTAGTGTCTTTCGTTTGGGAGAAAAATGCAAAGGTACAATACAGCTTTTCCTTTCCAAAATCTCTCTTTTGCAAAGAGCTAGGCATTGGAAAATGCAGGGCTATAACGTGTAGATGAAGCACTAACAGGAGGCTTTACAATTTTCATTCTAGTGTCTTTCGTTTGGGAGAAAAATGCAAAGGTACAATGCTGCTTTTCCTTGCCGATATCTCTCTTTTGCAAAGAGCTAGGCATTGGAAAATTCAGGGCTATACCGTGTAGATGAAGCACTAACAGGAGGCTTTAAAATTTTCATTCTAGTGTCTTTCGTTTGGGAGAAAAATGCAAAGGTACAATACAGCATTTCCTTGCCGATATCTCTCTTTTGCAAAGAGATAGGCATTGGAAAATTCAGGGCTATAACGTGTAGATGAAGCACTAACAGGAGGCTTTAAAATGTTCATTCTAGTGTCTTTCGTTTGGGAGAAAAATGCAAAGGTACAATACAGCTTTTCCTTGCCGATATCTCTCTTTTGCAAAGAGATAGGCATTGGAAAATTCAGGGCTATAACGTGTAGATGAAGCACTAACAGGAGGCTTTAAAATTTTCATTCTAGTGTCCTTCGTTTGGGAGAAAAATGCAAAGGTTCAATACAGCTTTTCCTTGCCGATATCTCTCTTTTGCAAAGAGATAGGCATTGGAAAATTCAGGGCTATAACGTGTAGATGAAGCACTAACAGGAGGCTTTAAAATTTTCATTCTAGTTTCTTTCGTTTGGGAGAAAAATGCAAAGGTACAATACAGCTTTTCCTTGCCGATATCTCTCTTTTGCAAAGAGATAGGCATTGGAAAATTCAGGGCTATAACGTGTAGATGAAGCACTAACAGGAGGCTTTAAAATTTTCATTCTAGTGTCCTTCGTTTGGGAGAAAAATGCAAAGGTACAATACAGCTTTTCCTTGCCGATATCTCTCTTTTGCAAAGAGATAGGCATTGGAAAATTCAGGGCTATAACGTGTAGATGAAGCACTAACAGGAGGCTTTAAAATTTTCATTCTAGTGTCTTTCGTTTGGGAGAAAAATGCAAAGTTACAATACAGCTTTTCCTTGCCGATATCTCTCTTTTGCAAAGAGATAGGCATTGGAAAATTCAGGGCTATAACGTGTAGATGAAGCACTAACAGGAGGCTTTAAAATTTTCATTCTAGTGTCCTTCGTTTGGGAGAAAAATGCAAAGGTACAAGACAGCTTTTCCTTGCCAATATCTCTCTTTTGCAAAGAGCTGCGCATTGGAAAATTCAGGGCTATGTCGTGTAGATGATGGCCTAACAGGAGGCTTTAAAATGTTCTTTCTAGTGTCCTTCGTTTGAGAGAAAAATGCAATGGTACAAGACAGCTTTTCCTTGCCAATATCTCTCTTTTGCAAAGAGCTGCGCATTGGAAAATTCAGGGCTATGTCGTGTAGATGATGGCCTAACAGGAGGCTTTAAAATTTTCTTTCTAGTGTCCTTCGTTTGGGAGAAAAATGCAATGGTACAAGACAGCTTTTCCTTGCCAATATCTCTCTTTTGCAAAGAGCTGCGCATTGGAAAATTCAGGGCTATGTCGTGTAGATGATGGCCTAAAAGGAGGCTTTAAAATTTTCTTTCTAGTGTCCTTCGTTTGGGAGAAAAATGCAATGGTACAAGACAGCTTTTCCTTGCCAATATCTCTCTTTTGCAAAGAGCTGCGCATTGGAAAATTCAGGGCTATGTCGTGTAGATGATGGCCTAACAGGAGGCTTTAAAATTTTCTTTCTAGTGTCCTTCGTTTGGGAGAAAAATGCAAAGGTACAAGACAGCTTTTCCTTGCCAATATCTCTATTTTGCAAAGAGCTACGCATTGGAAAATTCAGGGCTATGTCGTGTAGATGATGGCCTAACAGGAGGCTTTAAAATTTTCTTTCTAGTGACCTTCGTTTGGGAGAAAAATGCAAAGGTAAAATACAGCTTTTCCTTGCCAATATCTCTCTTTTGCAAAGAGCTAGGCATTGGAAAATTCAGGGCTATAACGTGTAGATGAAGCACTAACAGGAGGCTTTAAAATTTTCATTCTAGTGTCTTTCGTTTGGGAGAAAAATGCAAAGGTACAATACAGCTTTTCCTTGCCAATATCTCTCTTTTGCAAAGAGCTAGGCATTGGAAAATGCAGGGCTATAACGTGTAGATGAAGCACTAACAGGAGGCTTTACAATTTTCATTCTAGTGTCTTTCGTTTGGGAGAAAAATGCAAAGGTACAATGCTGCTTTTCCTTGCCGATATCTCTCTTTTGCAAAGAGCTAGGCATTGGAAAATTCAGGGCTATACCGTGTAGATGAAGCACTAACAGGAGGCTTTAAAATTTTCATTCTAGTGTCTTTCGTTTGGGAGAAAAATGCAAAGGTACAATACAGCATTTCCTTGCCGATATCTCTCTTTTGCAAAGAGATAGGCATTGGAAAATTCAGGGCTATAACGTGTAGATGAAGCACTAACAGGAGGCTTTTAAATTTTCATTCTAGTGTCCTTCGTTTGGGAGAAAAATGCAAAGGTACAATACAGCTTTTCCTTGCCGATATCTCTCTTTTGCAAAGAGATAGGCATTGGAAAATTCAGGGCTATAACGTGTAGATGAAGCACTAACAGGAGGCTTTAAAATTTTCATTCTAGTGTCTTTCGTTTGGGAGAAAAATGCAAAGGTACAATACAGCATTTCCTTGCCGATATCTCTCTTTTGCAAAGAGATAGGCATTGGAAAATTCAGGGCTATAACGTGTAGATGAAGCACTAACAGGAGGCTTTAAAATGTTCATTCTAGTGTCTTTCGTTTTGGAGAAAAATGCAAAGGTACAATACAGCTTTTCCTTGCCGATATCTCTCTTTTGCAAAGAGATAGGCATTGGAAAATTCAGGGCTATAACGTGTAGATGAAGCACTAACAGGAGGCTTTAAAATTTTCATTCTAGTGTCCTTCGTTTGGGAGAAAAATGCAAAGGTACAATACAGCTTTTCCTTGCCGATATCTCTCTTTTGCAAAGAGATAGGCATTGGAAAATTCAGGGCTATAACGTGTAGATGAAGCACTAATAGGAGGCTTTAAAATTTTCATTCTAGTGTCCTTCGTTTGGGAGAAAAATGCAAAGGTTCAATACAGCTTTTCCTTGCCGATATCTCTCTTTTGCAAAGAGATAGGCATTGGAAAATTCAGGGCTATAACGTGTAGATGAAGCACTAACAGGAGGCTTTAAAATTTTCATTCTAGTGTCTTTCGTTTTGGAGAAAAATGCAAAGGTACAATACAGCTTTTCCTTGCCGATATCTCTCTTTTGCAAAGAGCTAGGCATTGGAAAATTCAGGGCTATAACGTGTAGATGAAGCACTAACAGTAGGCTTTAAAATTTTCATTCTAGTGTCCTTCGTTTGGGAGAAAAATGCAAAGGTACAATACAGCTTTTCCTTGCCAATATCTCTCTTTTGCAAAGAGCTAGGCATTGGAAAATTCAGGGCTATAATGTGTAGATGAAGCACTAACAGGAGGCTTTAAAATTTTCATTCTAGTGTCTTTCGTTTGGGAGAAAAATGCAAAGGTACAATACAGCTTTTCCTTGCCAATATCTCTCTTTTGCAAAGAGCTAGGCATTGGAAAATGCAGGGCTATAACGTGTAGATGAAGCACTAACAGGAGGCTTTACAATTTTCATTCTAGTGTCTTTCGTTTGGGAGAAAAATGCAAAGGTACAATGCTGCTTTTCCTTGCCGATATCTCTCTTTTGCAAAGAGCTAGGCATTGGAAAATTCAGGGCTATACCGTGTAGATGAAGCACTAACAGGAGGCTTTAAAATTTTCATTCTAGTGTCTTTCGTTTGGGAGAAAAATGCAAAGGTACAATACAGCTTTTCCTTGCCGATATCTCTCTTTTGCAAAGAGCTAGGCATTGGAAAATTCAGGGCTATAACGTGTAGATGAAGCACTAACAGTAGGCTTTAAAATTTTCATTCTAGTGTCCTTCGTTTGAGAGAAAAATGCAAAGGTACAATACAGCATTTCCTTGCCAATATCTCTCTTTTGCAAAGAGCTAGGCATTGGAAAATTCAGGGCTATAACGTTTAGATGAAGCACTAACAGGAGGCTTTAAAATTTTCATTCTAGTGTCTTTCGTTTGGGAGAAAAATGCAAAGGTACAATACAGTTTTTCCTTGCCGATATCTCTCTTTTGCAAAGAGATAGGCATTGGAAAATTCAGGGCTATAACGTGTAGATGAAGCACTAACAGGAGGCTTTTAAATTTTCATTCTAGTGTCCTTCGTTTGGGAGAAAAATGCAAAGGTACAATACAGCTTTTCCTTGCCGATATCTCTCTTTTGCAAAGAGCTAGGCATTGGAAAATTCAGGGCTATAACGTGTAGATGAAGCACTAACAGGAGGCTTTTAAATTTTCATTCTAGTGTCCTTCGTTTGGGAGAAAAATGCAAAGGTACAATACAGCTTTTCCTTGCCGATATCTCTCTTTTGCAAAGAGATAGGCATTGGAAAATTCAGGGCTATAACGTGTAGATGAAGCACTAACAGGAGGCTTTAAAATTTTAATTCTAGTGTCCTTCGTTTGGGAGAAAAATGCAAAGGTACAATACAGCTTTTCCTTGCCGATATCTCTCTTTTGCAAAGAGATAGGCATTGGAAAATTCAGGGCTATAACGTGTAGATGAAGCACTAATAGGAGGCTTTAAAATTTTCAATCTAGTGTCCTTCGTTTGGGAGAAAAATGCAAAGGTACAATACAGCTTTTCCTTGCCAATATCTCTCTTTTGCAAAGAGCTAGGCATTGGAAAATTCAGGGCTATACCGTGTAGATGAAGCACTAACAGGAGGCTTTAAAATTTTCATTCTAGTGTCTTTCGTTTGGGAGAAAAATGCAAAGGTACAATACAGCATTTCCTTGCCGATATCTCTCTTTTGCAAAGAGATAGGCATTGGAAAATTCAGGGCTATAACGTGTAGATGAAGCACTAACAGGAGGCTTTAAAATGTTCATTCTAGTGTCTTTCGTTTGGGAGAAAAATGCAAAGGTACAATACAGCTTTTCCTTGCCGATATCTCTCTTTTGCAAAGAGATAGGCATTGGAAAATTCAGGGCTATAACGTGTAGATGAAGCACTAATAGGAGGCTTTAAAATTTTCATTCTAGTGTCCTTCGTTTGGGAGAAAAATGCAAAGGTTCAATACAGCTTTTCCTTGCCGATATCTCTCTTTTGCAAAGAGATAGGCATTGGAAAATTCAGGGCTATAACGTGTAGATGAAGCACTAACAGGAGGCTTTAAAATTTTCATTCTAGTGTCTTTCGTTTTGGAGAAAAATGCAAAGGTACAATACAGCTTTTCCTTGCCGATATCTCTCTTTTGCAAAGAGCTAGGCATTGGAAAATTCAGGGCTATAACGTGTAGATGAAGCACTAACAGTAGGCTTTAAAATTTTCATTCTAGTGTCCTTCGTTTGGGAGAAAAATGCAAAGGTACAATACAGCTTTTCCTTGCCAATATCTCTCTTTTGCAAAGAGCTAGGCATTGGAAAATTCAGGGCTATAATGTGTAGATGAAGCACTAACAGGAGGCTTTAAAATTTTCATTCTAGTGTCTTTCGTTTGGGAGAAAAATGCAAAGGTACAATACAGCTTTTCCTTGCCAATATCTCTCTTTTGCAAAGAGCTAGGCATTGGAAAATGCAGGGCTATAACGTGTAGATGAAGCACTAACAGGAGGCTTTACAATTTTCATTCTAGTGTCTTTCGTTTGGGAGAAAAATGCAAAGGTACAATGCTGCTTTTCCTTGCCGATATCTCTCTTTTGCAAAGAGCTAGGCATTGGAAAATTCAGGGCTATACCGTGTAGATGAAGCACTAACAGGAGGCTTTAAAATTTTCATTCTAGTGTCTTTCGTTTGGGAGAAAAATGCAAAGGTACAATACAGCATTTCCTTGCCGATATCTCTCTTTTGCAAAGAGATAGGCATTGGAAAATTCAGGGCTATAACGTGTAGATGAAGCACTAACAGGAGGCTTTAAAATGTTCATTCTAGTGTCTTTCGTTTGGGAGAAAAATGCAAAGGTACAATACAGCTTTTCCTTGCCGATATCTCTCTTTTGCAAAGAGATAGGCATTGGAAAATTCAGGGCTATAACGTGTAGATGAAGCACTAACAGGAGGCTTTAAAATTTTCATTCTAGTGTCCTTCGTTTGGGAGAAAAATGCAAAGGTTCAATACAGCTTTTCCTTGCCGATATCTCTCTTTTGCAAAGAGATAGGCATTGGAAAATTCAGGGCTATAACGTGTAGATGAAGCACTAACAGGAGGCTTTAAAATTTTCATTCTAGTTTCTTTCGTTTGGGAGAAAAATGCAAAGGTACAATACAGCTTTTCCTTGCCGATATCTCTCTTTTGCAAAGAGCTAGGCATTGGAAAATTCAGGGCTATAACGTGTAGATGAAGCACTAACAGTAGGCTTTAACATTTTCATTCTAGTGTCCTTCGTTTGGGAGAAAAATGCAAAGGTACAATACAGCTTTTCCTTGCCAATATCTCTCTTTTGCAAAGAGCTAGGCATTGGAAAATTCAGGGCTATAACGTGTAGATGAAGCACTAACAGGAGGCTTTAAAATTTTAATTCTAGTGTCTTTCGTTTGGGAGAAAAATGCAAAGGTACAATACAGCTTTTCCTTGCCGATATCTCTCTTTTGCAAAGAGATAGGCATTGGAAAATTCAGGGCTATAACGTGTAGATGAAGCACTAACAGGAGGCTTTAAAATTTTCATTCTAGTGTCCTTCGTTTGGGAGAAAAATGCAAAGGTACAATACAGCTTTTCCTTGCCGATATCTCTCTTTTGCAAAGAGATAGGCATTGGAAAATTCAGGGCTATAACGTGTAGATGAAGCACTAACAGGAGGCTTTAAAATTTTCATTCTAGTGTCTTTCGTTTGGGAGAAAAATGCAAAGTTACAATACAGCTTTTCCTTGCCGATATCTCTCTTTTGCAAAGAGATAGGCATTGGAAAATTCAGGGCTATAACGTGTAGATGAAGCACTAACAGGAGGCTTTAAAATTTTCATTCTAGTGTCCTTCGTTTGGGAGAAAAATGCAAAGGTACAAGACAGCTTTTCCTTGCCAATATCTCTCTTTTGCAAAGAGCTGCGCATTGGAAAATTCAGGGCTATGTCGTGTAGATGATGGCCTAACAGGAGGCTTTAAAATGTTCTTTCTAGTGTCCTTCGTTTGAGAGAAAAATGCAATGGTACAAGACAGCTTTTCCTTGCCAATATCTCTCTTTTGCAAAGAGCTGCGCATTGGAAAATTCAGGGCTATGTCGTGTAGATGATGGCCTAACAGGAGGCTTTAAAATTTTCTTTCTAGTGTCCTTCGTTTGGGAGAAAAATGCAATGGTACAAGACAGCTTTTCCTTGCCAATATCTCTCTTTTGCAAAGAGCTGCGCATTGGAAAATTCAGGGCTATGTCGTGTAGATGATGGCCTAAAAGGAGGCTTTAAAATTTTCTTTCTAGTGTCCTTCGTTTGGGAGAAAAATGCAATGGTACAAGACAGCTTTTCCTTGCCAATATCTCTCTTTTGCAAAGAGCTGCGCATTGGAAAATTCAGGGCTATGTCGTGTAGATGATGGCCTAACAGGAGGCTTTAAAATTTTCTTTCTAGTGTCCTTCGTTTGGGAGAAAAATGCAAAGGTACAAGACAGCTTTTCCTTGCCAATATCTCTATTTTGCAAAGAGCTACGCATTGGAAAATTCAGGGCTATGTCGTGTAGATGATGGCCTAACAGGAGGCTTTAAAATTTTCTTTCTAGTGACCTTCGTTTGGGAGAAAAATGCAAAGGTACAAGACAGCTTTTCCTTGCCAATATCTCTCTTTTGCAAAGAGCTGCGCATTGGAAAATTCAGGGCTATGTCGTGTAGATGATGGCCTAACAGGAGGCTTTAAAATGTTCTTTCTAGTGTCCTTCGTTTGGGAGAAAAATGCAATGGTACAAGACAGCTTTTCCTTGCCAATATCTCTCTTTTGCAAAGAGCTGCGCATTGGAAAATTCAGGGCTATGTCGTGTAGATGATGGCCTAACAGGAGGCTTTAAAATTTTCTTTCTAGTGTCCTTCGTTTGGGAGAAAAATGCAAAGGTACAAGACAGCTTTTCCTTGCCAATATCTCTCTTTTGCAAAGAGCTACGCATTGGAAAATTCAGGGCTATGTCGTGTAGATGATGGCCTAACAGGAGGCTTTAAAATTTTCTTTCTAGTGTCCTTCGTTTGGGAGAAAAATGCAATGGTACAAGACAGCTTTTCTTTGCCAATATCTCTCTTTTGCAAAGAGCTGCGCATTGGAAAATTCAGGGCTATGTCGTGTAGATGATGGCCTAACAGGAGGCTTTAAAATTTTCTTTCTAGTGTCCTTCGTTTGGGAGAAAAATGCAAAGGTACAAGACAGCTTTTCCTTGCCAATATCTCTCTTTTGCAAAGAGCTGCGCATTGGAAAATTCAGGGCTATGTCGTGTAGATGATGGCCTAACAGGAGGCTTTAAAATTTTCTTTCTAGTGTCCTTCGTTTGGGAGAAAAATGCAATGGTACAAGACAGCTTTTCTTTGCCAATATCTCTCTTTTGCAAAGAGCTGCGCATTGGAAAATTCAGGGCTATGTCGTGTAGATGATGGCCTAACAGGAGGCTTTAAAATTTTCTTTCTAGTGTCCTTCGTTTGGGAGAAAAATGCAAAGGTACAAGACAGCTTTTCCTTGCCAATATCTCTCTTTTGCAAAGAGCTGCGCATTGGAAAATTCAGGGCTATGTCGTGTAGATGATGGCCTAACAGGAGGCTTTAACATTTTCTTTCTAGTGTCCTTCGTTTGGGAGAAAAATGCAAAGGTACAAGACAGCTTTTCCTTGCCAATATCTCTCTTATGCAAAGAGCTACGCATTGGAAAATTCAGGGCTATGTCGTGTAGATGATGGCCTAACAGGAGGCTTTAAAATTTTCTTTCTAGTGTCCTTCGTTTGGGAGAAAAATGCAAAGGTACAAGACAGCTTTTCTTTGCCAATATCTCTCTTTTGCAAAGAGCTACGCATTGGAAAATTCAGGGCTATGTCGTGTAGATGATGGCCTAACAGGAGGCTTTAAAATTTTCTTTCTAGTGTCCTTCGTTTGGGAGAAAAATGCAATGGTACAAGACAGCTTTTCCTTGCCAAGAGCTGCGCATTGGAAAATTCAGGGCTATGTCGTGTAGATGATGGCCTAACAGGAGGCTTTAAAATTTTCTTTCTAGTGACCTTCGTTTGGGAGAAAAATGCAAAGGTACAAGACAGCTTTTCCTTGCCAATATCTCTCTTTTGCAAAGAGCTGCGCATTGGAAAATTCAGGGCTATGTCGTGTAGATGATGGCCTAACAGGAGGCTTTAAAATGTTCTTTCTAGTGTCCTTCGTTTGGGAGAAAAATGCAATGGTACAAGACAGCTTTTCCTTGCCAATATCTCTCTTTTGCAAAGAGCTGCGCATTGGAAAATTCAGGGCTATGTCGTGTAGATGATGGCCTAACAGGAGGCTTTAAAATTTTCTTTCTAGTGTCCTTCGTTTGGGAGAAAAATGCAAAGGTACAAGACAGCTTTTCCTTGCCAATATCTCTCTTTTGCAAAGAGCTGCGCATTGGAAAATTCAGGGCTATGTCGTGTAGATAATGGCCTAACAGGAGGCTTTAAAATTTTCTTTCTAGTGTCCTTCGTTTGGGAGAAAAATGCAAAGGTACAAGACAGCTTTTCCTTGCCAATATCTCTCTTTTGCAAAGAGCTACTCATTGGAAAATTCAGGGCTATGTCGTGTAGATGATGGCCTAACAGGAGGCTTTAAAATTTTCTTTCTAGTGCCCTTCGTTTGGGAGAAAAATGCAAAGGTACAAGACAGCTTTTCCTTGCCAATATCTCTCTTTTGCAAAGAGCTAGGCATTGGAAAATTCAGGGCTATAATGTGTAGATGAAGCACTAACAGGAGGCTTTAAAATTTTCATTCTAGTGTCCTTCGTTTGGGAGAAAAATGCAAAGGTACAATACAGCTTTTCCTTGCCGATATCTCTCTTTTGCAAAGAGATAGGCATTGGAAAATTCAGGGCTATAACGTGTAGATGAAGCACTAATAGGAGGCTTTAAAATTTTCATTCTAGTGTCCTTCGTTTGGGAGAAAAATGCAAAGGTTCAATACAGCTTTTCCTTGCCGATATCTCTCTTTTGCAAAGAGCTAGGCATTGGAAAATTCAGGGCTATAACGTGTAGATGAAGCACTAACAGGAGGCTTTAAAATTTTCATTCTAGTGTCTTTCGTTTGGGAGAAAAATGCAAAGGTACAATACAGTTTTTCCTTGCCGATATCTCTCTTTTGCAAAGAGCTGCGCATTGGAAAATTCAGGGCTATGTCGTGTAGATGATGGCCTAACAGGAGGCTTTAAAATGTTCTTTCTAGTGTCCTTCGTTTGGGAGAAAAATGCAATGGTACAAGACAGCTTTTCCTTGCCAATATCTCTCTTTTGCAAAGAGCTGCGCATTGGAAAATTCAGGGCTATGTCGTGTAGATGATGGCCTAACAGGAGGCTTTAAAATTTTCTTTCTAGTGTCCTTCGTTTGGGAGAAAAATGCAAAGGTACAAGACAGCTTTTCCTTGCCAATATCTCTCTTTTGCAAAGAGCTGCGCATTGGAAAATTCAGGGCTATGTCGTGTAGATGATGGCCTAACAAAAGGCTTTAAAATTTTCTTTCTAGTGTCCTTCGTTTGGGAGAAAAATGCAATGGTACAAGACAGCTTTTCCTTGCCAAGAGCTGCGCATTGGAAAATTCAGGGCTATGTCGTGTAGATGATGGCCTAACAGGAGGCTTTAAAATTTTCTTTCTAGTGTCCTTCGTTTGGGAGAAAAATGCAAAGGTACAAGACAGCTTTTCCTTGCCAATATCTCTCTTTTGCAAAGAGCTACGGATTGGAAAATTCAGGGCTATGTCGTGTAGATGATGGCCTAACAGGAGGCTTTAAAATTTTCTTTCTAGTGTCCTTCGTTTGGGAGAAAAATGCAAAGGTACAAGACAGCTTTTCCTTGCCAATATCTCTCTTTTGCAAAGAGCTACGCATTGGAAAATTCAGGGCTATGTCGTGTAGATGATGGCCTAACAGGAGGCTTTAAAATTTTCTTTCTAGTGTCCTTCGTTTGGAAGAAAAATGCAAAGGTACAAGACAGCTTTTCCTTGCCAATATCTCTCTTTTGCAAAGAGCTACGCATTGGAAAATTCAGGGCTATGTCGTGTAGATGATGGCCTAACAGGAGGCTTTAAAATTTTCTTTCTAGTGACCTTCGTTTGGGAGAAAAATGCAAAGGTACAAGACAGCTTTTCCTTGCCAATATCTCTCTTTTGCAAAGAGCTGCGCATTGGAAAATTCAGGGCTATGTCGTGTAGATGATGGCCTAACAGGAGGCTTTAAAATGTTCTTTCTAGTGTCCTTCGTTTGGGAGAAAAATGCAAAGGTACAAGACAGCTTTTCCTTGCCAATATCTCTCTTTTGCAAAGAGCTGCGCATTGGAAAATTCAGGGCTATGTCGTGTAGATGATGGCCTAACAGGAGGCTTTAAAATTTTCTTTCTAGTGTCCTTCGTTTGGGAGAAAAATGCAAAGGTACAAGACAGCTTTTCCTTGCCAATATCTCTCTTTTGCAAAGAGCTACTCATTGGAAAATTCAGGGCTATGTCGTGTAGATGATGGCCTAACAGGAGGCTTTAAAATTTTCTTTCTAGTGCCCTTCGTTTGGGAGAAAAATGCACAGGTACAAGACAGCTTTTCCTTGCCAATATCTCTCTTTTGCAAAGAGCTGCGCATTAAAAAATTCAGGGCTATGTCGTGTAGATGATGGCCTAACAGGAGGCTTTAAAATTTTCTTTCTAGTGCCCTTCGTTTGGGAGAAAAATGCAATGGTACAAGACAGCTTTTCCTTGCCAATATCTCTCTTTTGCAAAGAGCTGCGCATTGGAAAATTCAGGGCTATGTCGTGTAGATGATGGCCTAACAGGAGGCTTTAAAATTTTCTTTCTAGTGTCCTTCGTTTGGGAGAAAAATGCAAAGGTACAAGACAGCTTTTCCTTGCCAATATCTCTCTTTTGCAAAGAGCTACGCATTGGAAAATTCAGGGCTATGTCGTGTATATGATGGCCTAACAGGAGGCTTTAAAATTTTCTTTCTAGTGACCTTCGTTTGGGAGAAAAATGCAAAGGAACAAGACAGCTTTTCCTTACCAATATCTCTCTTTTGCAAAGAGCTGCGCATTGGAAAATTCAGGGCTATGTCGTGTAGATGATGGCCTAACAGGAGGCTTTAAAATTTTCTTTCTAGTGTCCTTCGTTTGGGAGAAAAATGCAATGGTACAAGACAGCTTTTCCTTGCGAATATCTCTCTTTTGCAAAGAGCTGCGTATTGGAAAATTCAGGGCTATGTCGTGTAGATGATGGCCTAACAGGAGGCTTTAAAATTTTCTTTCTAGTAACCTTCGTTTGGGAGAAAAATGCAAAGGTACAAGACAGCTTTTCCTTGCCAATATCTCTCTTTTGCAAAGAGCTGCGCATTGGAAAATTCAGGGTTATGTCGTGTAGATGATGGCCTAACAGGAGGCTTTAAAATGTTCTTTCTAGTGTCCTTCGTTTGGGAGAAAAATGCAATGGTACAAGACAGCTTTTCCTTGCCAATATCTCTCTTTTGCAAAGAGCTGCGCATTGGAAAATTCAGGGCTATGTCGTGTAGATGATGGCCTAACAGGAGGCTTTAAAATTTTCTTTCTAGTGTCCTTCGTTTGGGAGAAAAATGCAAAGGTACAAGACAGCTTTTCCTTGCCAATATCTCTCTTTTGCAAAGAGCTACGCATTGGAAAATTCAGGGCTATGTCGTGTAGATGATGGCCTAACAGGAGGCTTTAAAATTTTCTTTCTAGTGACCTTCGTTTGGGAGAAAAATGCAATGGTACAAGACAGCTTTTCCTTGCCAATATCTCTCTTTTGCAAAGAGCTGCGCATTGGAAAATTCAGGGCTATGTCATGTAGATGATGGCCTAACAGGACGCTTTAAAATGTTCTTTCTAGTGTCCTTCGTTTGGGAGAAAAATGCAATGGTACAAGACAGCTTTTCCTTGCCAATATCTCTCTTTTGCAAAGAGCTGCGCATTGGAAAATTCAGGGCTATGTCGTGTAGATGATGGCCTAACAGGAGGCTTTAAAATTTTCTTTCTAGTGTCCTTCGTTTGGGAGAAAAATGCAATGGTACAAGACAGCTTTTCCTTGCCAATATCTCTCTTTTGCAAAGAGCTGCGCATTGGAAAATTCAGGGCTATGTCGTGTAGATGATGGCCTAACAGGAGGCTTTAAAATTTTCTTTCTAGTGTCCTTCGTTTGGGAGAAAAATGCAAAGGTACAAGACAGCTTTTCCTTGCCAATATCTCTCTTTTGCAAAGAGCTACGCATTGGAAAATTCAGGGCTATGTCGTGTAGATGATGGCCTAACAGGAGGCTTTAAAATTTTCTTTCTAGTGACCTTCGTTTGGGAGAAAAATGCAATGGTACAAGACAGCTTTTCCTTGCCAATATCTCTCTTTTGCAAAGAGCTGCGCATTGGAAAATTCAGGGCTATGTCGTGTAGATGATGGCCTAACAGGAGGCTTTAAAATGTTCTTTCTAGTGTCCTTCGTTTGGGAGAAAAATGCAATGGTACATGACAGCTTTTCCTTGCCAATATCTCTCTTTTGCAAAGAGCTGCGCATTGGAAAATTCAGGGCTATGTCGTGTAGATGATGGCCTAACAGGAGGCTTTAAAATTTTCTTTCTA
The DNA here is from genome assembly GCF_028390025.1 of Pseudophryne corroboree. Classification (NCBI taxonomy): domain Eukaryota; kingdom Metazoa; phylum Chordata; class Amphibia; order Anura; family Myobatrachidae; genus Pseudophryne; species Pseudophryne corroboree. Next base: position 1,656,373 of record NW_026967835.1, on the reverse strand, counting down.
GTGTCCTTCGTTTGGGAGAAAAATGCAATGGTACAAGACAGCTTTTCCTTGCCAATATCTTTTGCAAAGAGCTGCGCATTGGAAAATTCAGGGCTATGTCGTGTAGATGATGGCCTAACAGGAGGCTTTAAAATTTTCTTTCTAGTGTCCTTCGTTTGGGAGAAAAATGCAAAGGTACAAGACAGCTTTTCCTTGCCAATATCTCTCTTTTGCAAAGAGCTACGCATTGGAAAATTCAGGGCTATGTCGTGTAGATGATGGCCTAACAGGAGGCTTTAAAATTTTCTTTCTAGTGACCTTCGTTTGGGAGAAAAATGCAATGGTACAAGACAGCTTTTCCTTGCCAATATCTCTCTTTTGCAAAGAGCTGCGCATTGGAAAATTCAGGGCTATGTCGTGTAGATGATGGCCTAACAGGAGGCTTTAAAATTTTCTTTCTAGTGTCCTTCGTTTGGGAGAAAAATGCAAAGGTACAAGACAGCTTTTCCTTGCCAATATCTCTCTTTTGCAAAGAGCTACGCATTGGAAAATTCAGGGCTATGTCGTGTATATGATGGCCTAACAGGAGGCTTTAAAATTTTCTTTCTAGTGACCTTCGTTTGGGAGAAAAATGCAAAGGAACAAGACAGCTTTTCCTTACCAATATCTCTCTTTTGCAAAGAGCTGCGCATTGGAAAATTCAGGGCTATGTCGTGTAGATGATGGCCTAACAGGAGGCTTTAAAATTTTCTTTCTAGTGTCCTTCGTTTGGGAGAAAAATGCAATGGTACAAGACAGCTTTTCCTTGCGAATATCTCTCTTTTGCAAAGAGCTGCGTATTGGAAAATTCAGGGCTATGTCGTGTAGATGATGGCCTAACAGGAGGCTTTAAAATTTTCTTTCTAGTAACCTTCGTTTGGGAGAAAAATGCAAAGGTACAAGACAGCTTTTCCTTGCCAATATCTCTCTTTTGCAAAGAGCTGCGCATTGGAAAATTCAGGGTTATGTCGTGTAGATGATGGCCTAACAGGAGGCTTTAAAATGTTCTTTCTAGTGTCCTTCGTTTGGGAGAAAAATGCAATGGTACAAGACAGCTTTTCCTTGCCAATATCTCTCTTTTGCAAAGAGCTGCGCATTGGAAAATTCAGGGCTATGTCGTGTAGATGATGGCCTAACAGGAGGCTTTAAAATTTTCTTTCTAGTGTCCTTCGTTTGGGAGAAAAATGCAAAGGTACAAGACAGCTTTTCCTTGCCATATCTCTCTTTTGCAAAGAGCTACGCATTGGAAAATTCAGGGCTATGTCGTGTAGATGATGGCCTAACAGGAGGCTTTAAAATTTTCTTTCTAGTGACCTTCGTTTGGGAGAAAAATGCAATGGTACAAGACAGCTTTTCCTTGCCAATATCTCTCTTTTGCAAAGAGCTGCGCATTGGAAAATTCAGGGCTATGTCGTGTAGATGATGGCCTAACAGGACGCTTTAAATGTTCTTTCTAGTGTCCTTCGTTTGGGAGAAAAATGCAATGGTACAAGACAGCTTTTCCTTGCAATATCTCTCTTTTGCAAAGAGCTGCGCATTGGAAAATTCAGGGCTATGTCGTGTAGATGATGGCCTAACAGGAGGCTTTAAAATTTTCTTTCTAGTGTCCTTCGTTTGGGAGAAAAATGCAATGGTACAAGACAGCTTTTCCTTGCCAATATCTCTCTTTTGCAAAGAGCTGCGCATTGGAAAATTCAGGGCTATGTCGTGTAGATGATGGCCTAACAGGAGGCTTTAAAATTTTCTTTCTAGTGTCCTTCGTTTGGGAGAAAAATGCAAAGGTACAAGACAGCTTTTCCTTGCCAATATCTCTCTTTTGCAAAGAGCTACGCATTGGAAAATTCAGGGCTATGTCGTGTAGATGATGGCCTAACAGGAGGCTTTAAAATTTTCTTTCTAGTGACCTTCGTTTGGGAGAAAAATGCAATGGTACAAGACAGCTTTTCCTTGCCAATATCTCTCTTTTGCAAAGAGCTGCGCATTGGAAAATTCAGGGCTATGTCGTGTAGATGATGGCCTAACAGGAGGCTTTAAAATGTTCTTTCTAGTGTCCTTCGTTTGGGAGAAAAATGCAATGGTACATGACAGCTTTTCCTTGCCAATATCTCTCTTTTGCAAAGAGCTGCGCATTGGAAAATTCAGGGCTATGTCGTGTAGATGATGGCCTAACAGGAGGCTTTAAAATTTTCTTTCTAGTGTCCTTCGTTTGGGAGAAAAATGCAATGGTACAAGACAGCTTTTCCTTGCCAATATCTTTTGCAAAGAGCTGCGCATTGGAAAATTCAGGGCTATGTCGTGTAGATGATGGCCTAACAGGAGGCTTTAAAATTTTCTTTCTAGTGTCCTTCGTTTGGGAGAAAAATGCAAAGGTACAAGACAGCTTTTCCTTGCCAATATCTCTCTTTTGCAAAGAGCTACGCATTGGAAAATTCAGGGCTATGTCGTGTAGATGATGGCCTAACAGGAGGCTTTAAAATTTTCTTTCTAGTGACCTTCGTTTGGGAGAAAAATGCAATGGTACAAGACAGCTTTTCCTTGCCAATATCTCTCTTTTGCAAAGAGCTGCGCATTGGAAAATTCAGGGCTATGTCGTGTAGATGATGGCCTAACAGGAGGCTTTAAAATTTTCTTTCTAGTGTCCTTCGTTTGGGAGAAAAATGCAAAGGTACAAGACAGCTTTTCCTTGCCAATATCTCTCTTTTGCAAAGAGCTACGCATTGGAAAATTCAGGGCTATGTCGTGTAGATGATGGCCTAACAGGAGGCTTTAAAATTTTCTTTCTAGTGACCTTCGTTTGGGAGAAAAATGCAAAGGTGCAAGACAGCTTTTCCTTGCCAATATCTCTCTTTTGCAAAGAGCTGCGCATTGTAAAATTCAGGGCTATGTCGTGTAGACGATGGCCTAACAGGAGGCTTTAAAATGTTCTTTCTAGTGTCCTTCGTTTGGGAGAAAAATGCAATGGTACAAGACAGCTTTTCCTTGCCAATATCTCTCTTTTGCAAAGAGCTGCGCATTGGAAAATTCAGGGCTATGTCGTGTAGATGATGGCCTAACAGGAGGCTTTAAAATTTTCTTTCTAGTGTCCTTCGTTTGGGAGAAAAATGCAAAGGTACAAGACAGCTTTTCCTTGCCAATATCTCTCTTTTGCAAAGAGCTACGCATTGGAAAATTCAGGGCTATGTCGTGTAGATGATGGCCTAACAGGAGGCTTTAAAATTTTCTTTCTAGTGACCTTCGTTTGGGAGAAAAATGCAAAGGTACAAGACAGCTTTTCCTTGCCAATATCTCTCTTTTGCAAAGAGCTGCGCATTGGAAAATTCAGGGCTATGTCGTGTAGATGATGGCCTAACAGGAGGCTTTAAAATTTTCTTTCTAGTGACCTTCGTTTGGGAGAAAAATGCAAAGGTACAAGACAGCTTTTCCTTGCCAATATTTATCTTTTGCAAAGAGATGCGCATTGGAAAATTCAGGGCTATGTCGTGTAGATGATGGCCTAACAGGAGGCTTTAAAATTTTCTTTCTAGTGACCTTCGTTTGGGAGAAAAATGCAAAGGTACAAGACAGCTTTTCCTTGCCAATATCTCTCTTTTGCAAAGAGCTGCGCATTGGAAAATTCAGGGCTATGTCGTGTAGATGATGGCCTAACAGGAGGCTTTAAAATTTTCTTTCTAGTGCCCTTCGTTTGGGAGAAAAATGCAATGGTACAAGACAGCTTTTCCTTGCCAATATCTCTCTTTTGCAAAGAGCTGCGCATTGGAAAATTCAGGGCTATGTCGTGTAGATGATGGCCTAAAAGGAGGCTTTAAAATTTTCTTTCTAGTGTCCTTCGTTTGGGAGAAAAATGCAAAGGTACAAGACAGCTTTTCCTTGCCAATATCTCTCTTTTGCAAAGAGCTACGCATTGGAAAATTCAGGGCTATGTCGTGTAGATGATGGCCTAACAGGAGGCTTTAAAATTTTCTTTCTAGTGTCCTTCGTTTGGGAGAAAAATGCAAAGGTACAAGACAGCTTTTCCTTGCCAATATCTCTCTTTTGCAAAGAGCTACGCATTGGAAAATTCAGGGCTATGTCGTGTAGATGATGGCCTAACAGGAGGCTTTAAAATTTTCTTTCTAGTGACCTTCGTTTGGGAGAAAAATGCAATGGTACAAGACAGCTTTTCCTTGCCAATATCTCTCTTTTGCAAAGAGCTGCGCATTGGAAAATGCAGGGCTATGTCGTGTAGATGATGGCCTAACAGGAGGCTTTAAAATTTTCTTTCTAGTGTCCTTCGTTTGGGAGAAAAATGCAAAGGTACAAGACAGCTTTTCCTTGCCAATATCTCTCTTTTGCAAAGAGCTGCGCATTGGAAAATTCAGGGCTATGTCGTGTAGATGATGGCCTAACAGGAGGCTTTAAAATTTTCTTTCTAGTGACCTTCGTTTGGGAGAAAAATGCAAAGGTACAAGACAGCTTTTCCTTGCCAATATCTCTCTTTTGCAAAGAGCTGCGCATTGGAAAATTCAGGGCTATGTCGTGTAGATGATGGCCTAACAGGAGGCTTTAAAATGTTCTTTCTAGTGTCCTTCGTTTGGGAGAAAAATGCAATGGTACAAGACAGCTTTTCCTTGCCAATATCTCTCTTTTGCAAAGAGCTGCGCATTGGAAAATTCAGGGCTATGTCGTGTAGATGATGGCCTAACAGGAGGCTTTAAAATTTTCTTTCTATTGCCCTTCGTTTGGGAGAAAAATGCAATGGTACAAGACAGCTTTTCCTTGCCAATATCTCTCTTTTGCAAAGAGCTGCGCATTGGAAAATTCAGGGCTATGTCGTGTAGATGATGGCCTAACAGGAGGCTTTAAAATTTTCTTTCTAGTGTCCTTCGTTTGGGAGAAAAATGCAAAGGTACAAGACAGCTTTTCCTTGCCAATATCTCTCTTTTGCAAAGAGCTACGCATTGGAAAATTCAGGGCTATGTCGTGTAGATGATGGCCTAACAGGAGGCTTTAAAATTTTCTTTCTAGTGACCTTCGTTTGGGAGAAAAATGTAAAGGTACAAGACAGCTTTTCCTTGCCAATATCTCTCTTTTGCAAAGAGCTGCGCATTGGAAAATTCAGGGCTATGTCGTGTAGATGATGGCCTAACAGGAGGCTTTAAAATTTTCTTTCTAGTGTCCTTCGTTTGGGAGAAAAATGCAAAGGTACAAGACAGCTTTTCCTTGCCAATATCTCTCTTTTGCAAAGAGCTACGGATTGGAAAATTCAGGGCTATGTCGTGTAGATGATGGCCTAACAGGAGGCTTTAAAATTTTCTTTCTAGTGTCCTTCGTTTGGGAGAAAAATGCAAAGGTACAAGACAGCTTTTCCTTGCCAATATCTCTCTTTTGCAAAGAGCTACGCATTGGAAAATTCAGGGCTATGTCGTGTAGATGATGGCCTAACAGGAGGCTTTAAAATTTTCTTTCTAGTGTCCTTCGTTTGGGAGAAAAATGCAAAGGTACAAGACAGCTTTTCCTTGCCAATATCTCTCTTTTGCAAAGAGCTACGCATTGGAATATTCAGGGCTATGTCGTGTAGATGATGGCCTAACAGGAGGCTTTAAAATTTTCTTTCTAGTGACCTTCGTTTGGGAGAAAAATGCAAAGGTACAAGACAGCTTTTCCTTGCCAATATCTCTCTTTTGCAAAGAGCTGCGCATTGGAAAATTCAGGGCTATGTCGTGTAGATGATGGCCTAACAGGAGGCTTTAAAATGTTCTTTCTAGTGTCCTTCGTTTGGGAGAAAAATGCAAAGGTACAAGACAGCTTTTCCTTGCCAATATCTCTCTTTTGCAAAGAGCTGCGCATTGGAAAATTCAGGGCTATGTCGTGTAGATGATGGCCTAACAGGAGGCTTTAAAATTTTCTTTCTAGTGTCCTTCGTTTGGGAGAAAAATGCAAAGGTACAAGACAGCTTTTCCTTGCCAATATCTCTCTTTTGCAAAGAGCTACTCATTGGAAAATTCAGGGCTATGTCGTGTAGATGATGGCCTAACAGGAGGCTTTAAAATTTTCTTTCTAGTGCCCTTCGTTTGGGAGAAAAATGCAAAGGTACAAGACAGCTTTTCCTTGCCAATATCTCTCTTTTGCAAAGAGCTGCGCATTAAAAAATTCAGGGCTATGTCGTGTAGATGATGGCCTAACAGGAGGCTTTAAAATTTTCTTTCTAGTGCCCTTCGTTTGGGAGAAAAATGCAATGGTACAAGACAGCTTTTCCTTGCCAATATCTCTCTTTTGCAAAGAGCTGCGCATTGGAAAATTCAGGGCTATGTCGTGTAGATGATGGCCTAACAGGAGGCTTTAAAATTTTCTTTCTAGTGTCCTTCGTTTGGGAGAAAAATGCAAAGGTACAAGACAGCTTTTCCTTGCCAATATCTCTCTTTTGCAAAGAGCTACGCATTGGAAAATTCAGGGCTATGTCGTGTATATGATGGCCTAACAGGAGGCTTTAAAATTTTCTTTCTAGTGACCTTCGTTTGGGAGAAAAATGCAAAGGAACAAGACAGCTTTTCCTTACCAATATCTCTCTTTTGCAAAGAGCTGCGCATTGGAAAATTCAGGGCTATGTCGTGTAGATGATGGCCTAACAGGAGGCTTTAAAATTTTCTTTCTAGTGTCCTTCGTTTGGGAGAAAAATGCAATGGTACAAGACAGCTTTTCCTTGCGAATATCTCTCTTTTGCAAAGAGCTGCGTATTGGAAAATTCAGGGCTATGTCGTGTAGATGATGGCCTAACAGGAGGCTTTAAAATTTTCTTTCTAGTAACCTTCGTTTGGGAGAAAAATGCAAAGGTACAAGACAGCTTTTCCTTGCCAATATCTCTCTTTTGCAAAGAGCTGCGCATTGGAAAATTCAGGGTTATGTCGTGTAGATGATGGCCTAACAGGAGGCTTTAAAATGTTCTTTCTAGTGTCCTTCGTTTGGGAGAAAAATGCAATGGTACAAGACAGCTTTTCCTTGCCAATATCTCTCTTTTGCAAAGAGCTGCGCATTGGAAAATTCAGGGCTATGTCGTGTAGATGATGGCCTAACAGGAGGCTTTAAAATTTTCTTTCTAGTGACCTTCGTTTGGGAGAAAAATGCAATGGTACAAGACAGCTTTTCCTTGCCAATATCTCTCTTTTGCAAAGAGCTGCGCATTGGAAAATTCAGGGCTATGTCGTGTAGATGATGGCCTAACAGGAGGCTTTAAAATTTTCTTTCTAGTGTCCTTCGTTTGGGAGAAAAATGCAATGGTACAAGACAGCTTTTCCTTGCCAATATCTCTCTTTTGCAAAGAGCTACGCATTGGAAAATTCAGGGCTATGTCGTGTAGATGATGGCCTAACAGGAGGCTTTAAAATTTTCTTTCTAGTGACCTTCGTTTGGGAGAAAAATGCAATGGTACAAGACAGCTTTTCCTTGCCAATATCTCTCTTTTGCAAAGAGCTGCGCATTGGAAAATTCAGGGCTATGTCGTGTAGATGATGGCCTAACAGGACGCTTTAAAATGTTCTTTCTAGTGTCCTTCGTTTGGGAGAAAAATGCAATGGTACAAGACAGCTTTTCCTTGCCAATATCTCTCTTTTGCAAAGAGCTGCGCATTGGAAAATTCAGGGCTATGTCGTGTAGATGATGGCCTAACAGGAGGCTTTAAAATTTTCTTTCTAGTGTCCTTCGTTTGGGAGAAAAATGCAATGGTACAAGACAGCTTTTCCTTGCCAATATCTCTCTTTTGCAAAGAGCTGCGCATTGGAAAATTCAGGGCTATGTCGTGTAGATGATGGCCTAACAGGAGGCTTTAAAATTTTCTTTCTAGTGTCCTTCGTTTGGGAGAAAAATGCAAAGGTACAAGACAGCTTTTCCTTGCCAATATCTCTCTTTTGCAAAGAGCTACGCATTGGAAAATTCAGGGCTATGTCGTGTAGATGATGGCCTAACAGGAGGCTTTAAAATTTTCTTTCTAGTGACCTTCGTTTGGGAGAAAAATGCAATGGTACAAGACAGCTTTTCCTTGCCAATATCTCTCTTTTGCAAAGAGCTGCGCATTGGAAAATTCAGGGCTATGTCGTGTAGATGATGGCCTAACAGGAGGCTTTAAAATGTTCTTTCTAGTGTCCTTCGTTTGGGAGAAAAATGCAATGGTACATGACAGCTTTTCCTTGCCAATATCTCTCTTTTGCAAAGAGCTGCGCATTGGAAAATTCAGGGCTATGTCGTGTAGATGATGGCCTAACAGGAGGCTTTAAAATTTTCTTTCTAGTGTCCTTCGTTTGGGAGAAAAATGCAATGGTACAAGACAGCTTTTCCTTGCCAATATCTCTCTTTTGCAAAGAGCTGCGCATTGGAAAATTCAGGGCTATGTCGTGTAGATGATGGCCTAACAGGAGGCTTTAAAATTTTCTTTCTAGTGTCCTTCGTTTGGGAGAAAAATGCAAAGGTACAAGACAGCTTTTCCTTGCCAATATCTCTCTTTTGCAAAGAGCTACGCATTGGAAAATTCAGGGCTATGTCGTGTAGATGATGGCCTAACAGGAGGCTTTAAAATTTTCTTTCTAGTGACCTTCGTTTGGGAGAAAAATGCAATGGTACAAGACAGCTTTTCCTTGCCAATATCTCTCTTTTGCAAAGAGCTGCGCATTGGAAAATTCAGGGCTATGTCGTGTAGATGATGGCCTAACAGGAGGCTTTAAAATTTTCTTTCTAGTGTCCTTCGTTTGGGAGAAAAATGCAAAGGTACAAGACAGCTTTTCCTTGCCAATATCTCTCTTTTGCAAAGAGCTACGCATTGGAAAATTCAGGGCTATGTCGTGTAGATGATGGCCTAACAGGAGGCTTTAAAATTTTCTTTCTAGTGACCTTCGTTTGGGAGAAAAATGCAAAGGTGCAAGACAGCTTTTCCTTGCCAATATCTCTCTTTTGCAAAGAGCTGCGCATTGTAAAATTCAGGGCTATGTCGTGTAGACGATGGCCTAACAGGAGGCTTTAAAATGTTCTTTCTAGTGTCCTTCGTTTGGGAGAAAAATGCAATGGTACAAGACAGCTTTTCCTTGCCAATATCTCTCTTTTGCAAAGAGCTGCGCATTGGAAAATTCAGGGCTATGTCGTGTAGATGATGGCCTAACAGGAGGCTTTAAAATTTTCTTTCTAGTGTCCTTCGTTTGGGAGAAAAATGCAAAGGTACAAGACAGCTTTTCCTTGCCAATATCTCTCTTTTGCAAAGAGCTACGCATTGGAAAATTCAGGGCTATGTCGTGTAGATGATGGCCTAACAGAAGGCTTTAAAATTTTCTTTCTAGTGACCTTCGTTTGGGAGAAAAATGCAAAGGTACAAGACAGCTTTTCCTTGCCAATATCTCTCTTTTGCAAAGAGCTGCGCATTGGAAAATTCAGGGCTATGTCGTGTAGATGATGGCCTAACAGGAGGCTTTAAAATTTTCTTTCTAGTGACCTTCGTTTGGGAGAAAAATGCAAAGGTACAAGACAGCTTTTCCTTGCCAATATTTATCTTTTGCAAAGAGATGCGCATTGGAAAATTCAGGGCTATGTCGTGTAGATGATGGCCTAACAGGAGGCTTTAAAATTTTCTTTCTAGTGACCTTCGTTTGGGAGAAAAATGCAAAGGTACAAGACAGCTTTTCCTTGCCAATATCTCTCTTTTGCAAAGAGCTGCGCATTGGAAAATTCAGGGCTATGTCGTGTAGATGATGGCCTAACAGGAGGCTTTAAAATTTTCTTTCTAGTGCCCTTCGTTTGGGAGAAAAATGCAATGGTACAAGACAGCTTTTCCTTGCCAATATCTCTCTTTTGCAAAGAGCTGCGCATTGGAAAATTCAGGGCTATGTCGTGTAGATGATGGCCTAAAAGGAGGCTTTAAAATTTTCTTTCTAGTGTCCTTCGTTTGGGAGAAAAATGCAAAGGTACAAGACAGCTTTTCCTTGCCAATATCTCTCTTTTGCAAAGAGCTACGCATTGGAAAATTCAGGGCTATGTCGTGTAGATGATGGCCTAACAGGAGGCTTTAAAATTTTCTTTCTAGTGTCCTTCGTTTGGGAGAAAAATGCAAAGGTACAAGACAGCTTTTCCTTGCCAATATCTCTCTTTTGCAAAGAGCTACGCATTGGAAAATTCAGGGCTATGTCGTGTAGATGATGGCCTAACAGGAGGCTTTAAAATTTTCTTTCTAGTGTCCTTCGTTTGGGAGAAAAATGCAAAGGTACAAGACAGCTTTTCCTTGCCAATATCTCTCTTTTGCAAAGAGCTACGCATTGGAAAATTCAGGGCTATGTCGTGTAGATGATGGCCTAACAGGAGGCTTTAAAATTTTCTTTCTAGTGACCTTCGTTTGGGAGAAAAATGCAAAGGTACAAGACAGCTTTTCCTTGCCAATATCTCTCTTTTGCAAAGAGCTGCGCATTGGAAAATTCAGGGCTATGTCGTGTAGATGATGGCCTAACAGGAGGCTTTAAAATGTTCTTTCTAGTGTCCTTCGTTTGGGAGAAAAATGCAATGGTACAAGACAGCTTTTCCTTGCCAATATCTCTCTTTTGCAAAGAGCTGCGCATTGGAAAATTCAGGGCTATGTCGTGTAGATGATGGCCTAACAGGAGGCTTTAAAATTTTCTTTCTAGTGTCCTTCGTTTGGGAGAAAAATGCAAAGGTACAAGACAGCTTTTCCTTGCCAATATCTCTCTTTTGCAAAGAGCTACTCATTGGAAAATTCAGGGCTATGTCGTGTAGATGATGGCCTAACAGGAGGCTTTAAAATTTTCTTTCTAGTGCCCTTCGTTTGGGAGAAAAATGCAAAGGTACAAGACAGCTTTTCCTTGCAAATATCTCTCTTTTGCAAAGAGCTGCGCATTAAAAAATTCAGGGCTATGTCGTGTAGATGATGGCCTAACAGGAGGCTTTAAAATTTTCTTTCTAGTGCCCTTCGTTTGGGAGAAAAATGCAATGGTACAAGACAGCTTTTCCTTGCCAATATCTCTCTTTTGCAAAGAGCTGCGCATTGGAAAATTCAGGGCTATGTCGTGTAGATGATGGCCTAACAGGAGGCTTTAAAAAATTTTTTCTAGTGTCCTTCGTTTGGGAGAAAAATGCAATGGTACAAGACAGCTTTTCCTTGCCAATATCTCTCTTTTGCAAAGAGCTGCGCATTGGAAAATTCAGGGCTATGTCGTGTAGATGATGGCCTAACAGGAGGCTTTAAAATTTTCTTTCTAGTGTCCTTCGTTTGGGAGAAAAATGCAAAGGTACAAGACAGCTTTTCCTTGCCAATATCTCTCTTTTGCAAAGAGCTGCGCATTGGAAAATTCAGGGCTATGTCGTGTAGATGATGGCCTAACAGGAGGCTTTAAAATGTTCTTTCTAGTGTCCTTCGTTTGGGAGAAAAATGCAATGGTACAAGACAGCTTTTCCTTGCCAATATCTCTCTTTTGCAAAGAGCTGCGCATTGGAAAATTTAGGGCTATGTCGTGTAGATGATGGCCTAACAGGAGGCTTTAAAATTTTCTTTCTAGTGTCCTTCGTTTGGGAGAAAAATGCAATGGTACAAGACAGCTTTTGCTTGCCAATATCTCTCTTTTGCAAAGAGCTGCGCATTGGAAAATTCAGGGCTATGTCGTGTAGATGATGGCCTAACAGGAGGCTTTAAAATTTTCTTTCTAGTGTCCTTCGTTTGGGAGAAAAATGCAAAGGTACAAGACAGCTTTTCCTTGCCAATATCTCTCTTTTGCAAAGAGCTACGCATTGGAAAATTCAGGGCTATGTCGTGTAGATGATGGCCTAACAGGAGGCTTTAAAATTTTCTTTCTAGTGTCCTTCGTTTGGGAGAAAAATGCAAAGGTACAAGACAGCTTTTCCTTGCCAATATCTCTCTTTTGCAAAGAGCTACTCATTGGAAAATTCAGGGCTATGTCGTGTAGATAATGGCCTAACAGGAGGCTTTAAAATTTTCTTTCTAGTGCCCTTCGTTTGGGAGAAAAATGCAAAGGTACAAGACAGCTTTTCCTTGCCAATATCTCTCTTTTGCAAAGAGCTGCGCATTAAAAAATTCAGGGCTATGTCGTGTAGATGATGGCCTAACAGGAGGCTTTAAAATTTTCTTTCTAGTGCCCTTCGTTTGGGAGAAAAATGCAATGGTACAAGACAGCTTTTCCTTGCCAATATCTCTCTTTTGCAAAGAGCTGCGCATTGGAAAATTCAGGGCTATGTCGTGTAGATGATGGCCTAACAGGAGGCTTTAAAATTTTCTTTCTAGTGTCCTTCGTTTGGGAGAAAAATGCAATGGTACAAGACAGCTTTTCCTTGCCAATATCTCTCTTTTGCAAAGAGCTGCGCATTGGAAAATTCAGGGCTATGTCGTGTAGATGATGGCCTAACAGGAGGCTTTAAAATTTTCTTTCTAGTGCCCTTCGTTTGGGAGAAAAATGCAATGGTACAAGACAGCTTTTCCTTGCCAATATCTCTCTTTTGCAAAGAGCTGCGCATTGGAAAATTCAGGGCTATGTCGTGTAGATGATGGCCTAACAGGAGGCTTTAAAATTTTCTTTCTAGTGTCCTTCGTTTGGGAGAAAAATGCAATGGTACAAGACAGCTTTTCCTTGCCAATATCTCTCTTTTGCAAAGAGCTGCGCATTGGAAAATTCAGGGCTATGTCGTGTAGATGATGGCCTAACAGGAGGCTTTAAAATTTTCTTTCTAGTGTCCTTCGTTTGGGAGAAAAATGCAAAGGTACAAGACAGCTTTTCCTTGCCAATATCTCTCTTTTGCAAAGATCTGCGCATTGGAAAATTCAGGGCTATGTCGTGTAGATGATGGCCTAACAGGAGGCTTTAAAATGTTCTTTCTAGTGTCCTTCGTTTGGGAGAAAAATGCAATGGTACAAGACAGCTTTTCCTTGCCAATATCTCTCTTTTGCAAAGAGCTGCGCATTGGAAAATTTAGGGCTATGTCGTGTAGATGATGGCCTAACAGGAGGCTTTAAAATGTTCTTTCTAGTGTCCTTCGTTTGGGAGAAAAATGCAATGGTACAAGACAGCTTTTCCTTGCCAATATCTCTCTTTTGCAAAGAGCTGCGCATTGGAAAATTCAGGGCTATGTCGTGTAGATGATGGCCTAACAGGAGGCTTTAAAATGTTCTTTCTAGTGTCCTTCGTTTGGGATAAAAATGCAATGGTACAAGACAGCTTTTCCTTGCCAATATCTCTCTTTTGCAAAGAGCTGCGCATTGGAAAATTCAGGGCTATGTCGTGTAGATGATGGCCTAACAGGAGGCTTTAAAATTTTCTTTCTAGTGTCCTTCATTTGGGAGAAAAATGCAAAGGTACAAGACAGCTTTTCCTTGCCAATATCTCTCTTTTGCAAAGAGCTACGCATTGGAAAATTCAGGGCTATGTCGTGTAGATGATGGCCTAACAGGAGGCTTTAAAATTTTCTTTCTAGTGACCTTCGTTTGGGAGAAAAATGCAATGGTACAAGACAGCTTTTCCTTGCCAATATCTCTCTTTTGCAAAGAGCTGCGCATTGGAAAATCCAGGGCTATGTCGTGTAGATGATGGCCTAACAGGAGGCTTTAAAATTTTCTTTCTAGTGTCCTTCGTTTGGGAGAAAAATGCAAAGGTACAAGACAGCTTTTCCTTGCCAATATCTCTCTTTTGCAAAGAGCTACGCATTGGAAAATTTAGGGCTATGTCGTGTAGATGATGGCCTAACAGGAGGCTTTAAAATTTTCTTTCTAGTGACCTTCGTTTGGGAGAAAAATGCAAAGGTACAAGACAGCTTTTCCTTGCCAATATCTCTCTTTTGCAAAGAGCTGCGCATTGGAAAATTCAGGGCTATGTCGTGTAGATGATGGCCTAACAGGAGGCTTTAAAATGTTCTTTCTAGTGTCCTTCGTTTGGGAGAAAAATGCAATGGTACAAGACAGCTTTTCCTTGCCAATATCTCTCTTTTGCAAAGAGCTGCGCATTGGAAAATTCAGGGCTATGTCGTGTAGATGATGGCCTAACAGGAGGCTTTAAAATTTTCTTTCTAGTGACCTTCGTTTGGGAGAAAAATGCAAAGGTACAAGACAGCTTTTCCTTGCCAATATCTCTCTTTTGCAAAGAGCTGCGCATTGGAAAATTCAGGGCTATGTCGTGTAGATGATGGCCTAACAGGAGGCTTTAAAATTTTCTTTCTAGTGACCTTCGTTTGGGAGAAAAATGCAAAGGTACAAGACAGCTTTTCCTTGCCAATATCTCTCTTTTGCAAAGAGCTGCGCATTGGAAAATTCAGGGCTATGTCGTGTAGATGATGGCCTAACAGGAGGCTTTAAAATTTTCTTTCTAGTGACCTTCGTTTGGGAGAAAAATGCAAAGGTACAAGACAGCTTTTCCTTGCCAATATCTCTCTTTTGCAAAGAGCTGCGCATTGGAAAATTCAGGGCTATGTCGTGTAGATGATGGCCTAACAGGAGGCTTTAAAATTTTCTTTCTAGTGCCCTTCGTTTGGGAGAAAAATGCAATGGTACAAGACAGCTTTTCCTTGCCAATATCTCTCTTTTGCAAAGAGCTGCGCATTGGAAAATTCAGGGCTATGTCGTGTAGATGATGGCCTAACAGGAGGCTTTAAAATTTTCTTTCTAGTGTCCTTCGTTTGGGAGAAAAATGCAAAGGTACAAGACAGCTTTTCCTTTCCAATATCTCTCTTTTGCAAAGAGCTACGCATTGGAAAATTCAGGGCTATGTCGTGTAGATGATGGCCTAACAGGAGGCTTTAAAATTTTCTTTCTAGTGACCTTCGTTTGGTAGAAAAATGCAAAGGTACAAGACAGCTTTTCCTTGCCAATATCTCTCTTTTGCAAAGAGCTGCGCATTGGAAAATTCAGGGCTATGTCGTGTAGATGATGGCCTAACAGGAGGCTTTAAAATTTTCTTTCTAGTGTCCTTCGTTTGGGAGAAAAATGCAATGGAACAAGACAGCTTTTCCTTGCCAATATCTCTCTTTTGCAAAGAGCTGCGCATTGGAAAATTCAGGGTTATGTCGTGTAGATGATGGCCTAACAGGAGGCTTTAAAATTTTCTTTCTAGTGTCCTTCGTTTGGGAGAAAAATGCAATGGTACAAGACAGCTTTTCCTTGCCAATATCTCTCTTTTGCAAAGAGCTGCGCATTGGAAAATTCAGGGCTATGTCGTGTAGATGATGGCCTAACAGGAGGCTTTAAAATTTTCTTTCTAGTGTCCTTCGTTTGGGAGAAAAATGCAAAGGTACAAGACAGCTTTTCCTTGCCAATATCTCTCTTTTGCAAAGAGCTGCGCATTGGAAAATTCAGGGCTATGTCGTGTAGATGATGGCCTAACAGGAGGCTTTAAAATTTTCTTTCTAGTGTCCTTCGTTTGGGAGAAAAATGCAATGGTACAAGACAGCTTTTCCTTGCCAATATCTCTCTTTTGCAAAGAGCTGCGCATTGGAAAATTCAGGGCTATGTCGTGTAGATGATGGCCTAACAGGAGGCTTTAAAATTTTCTTTCTAGTGACCTTCGTTTGGGAGAAAAATGCAAAGGTACAAGACAGCTTTTCCTTGCCAATATCTCTCTTTTGCAAAGAGCTGCGCATTGGAAAATTCAGGGCTATGTCGTGTAGATGATGGCCTAACAGGAGGCTTTAAAATTTTCTTTCTAGTGACCTTCGTTTGGGAGAAAAATGCAAAGGTACAAGACAGCTTTTCCTTGCCAATATCTCTCTTTTGCAAAGAGCTGCGCATTGGAAAATTCAGGGCTATGTCGTGTAGATGATGGCCTAACAGGAGGCTTTAAAATTTTCTTTCTAGTGCCCTTCGTTTGGGAGAAAAATGCAATGGTACAAGACAGCTTTTCCTTGCCAATATCTCTCTTTTGCAAAGAGCTGCGCATTGGAAAATTCAGGGCTATGTCGTGTAGATGATGGCCTAACAGGAGGCTTTAAAATTTTCTTTCTAGTGTCCTTCGTTTGGGAGAAAAATGCAAAGGTACAAGACAGCTTTTCCTTGCCAATATCTCTCTTTTGCAAAGAGCTACGCATTGGAAAATTCAGGGCTATGTCGTGTAGATGATGGCCTAACAGGAGGCTTTAAAATTTTCTTTCTAGTGACCTTCGTTTGGTAGAAAAATGCAAAGGTACAAGACAGCTTTTCCTTGCCAATATCTCTCTTTTGCAAAGAGCTGCGCATTGGAAAATTCAGGGCTATGTCGTGTAGATGATGGCCTAACAGGAGGCTTTAAAATATTCTTTCTAGTGTCCTTCGTTTGGGAGAAAAATGCAATGGTACAAGACAGCTTTTCCTTGCCACTATCTCTCTTTTGCAAAGAGCTGCGCATTGGAAAATTCAGGGCTATGTCGTGTAGATGATGGCCTAACAGGAGGCTTTAAAATTTTCTTTCTAGTGACCTTCGTTTGGGAGAAAAATGCAAAGGTACAAGACAGCTTTTCCTTGCCAATATCTCTCTTTTGCAAAGAGCTGCGCATTGGAAAATTCAGGGCTATGTCGTGTAGATGATGGCCTAACAGTAGGCTTTAAAATTTTCTTTCTAGTGTCCTTCGTTTGGGAGAAAAATGCAAAGGTACAAGACAGCTTTTCCTTGCCAATATCTCTCTTTTGCAAAGAGCTGCGCATTGGAAAATTCAGGGCTATGTCGTGTAGATGATGGCCTAACAGGAGGCTTTAAAATGTTCTTTCTAGTGTCCTTCGTTTGGGAGAAAAATGCAATGGTACAAGACAGCTTTTCCTTGCCAATATCTCTCTTTTGCAAAGAGCTGCGCATTGGAAAATTCAGGGCTATGTCGTGTAGATGATGGCCTAACAGGAGGCTTTAAAATTTTCTTTCTAGTGTCCTTCGTTTGGGAGAAAAATGCAATGGTACAAGACAGCTTTTCCTTGCCAATATCTCTCTTTTGCAAAGAGCTGCGCATTGGAAAATTCAGGGCTATGTCGTGTAGATGATGGCCTAAAAGGAGGCTTTAAAAATTTCTTTCTAGTGTCCTTCGTTTGGGAGAAAAATGCAATGGTACAAGACAGCTTTTCCTTGCCAATATCTCTCTTTTGCAAAGAGCTGCGCATTGGAAAATTCAGGGCTATGTCGTGTAGATGATGGCCTAACAGGAGGCTTTAAAATTTTCTTTCTAGTGTCCTTCGTTTGGGAGAAAAATGCAAAGGTACAAGACAGCTTTTCCTTGTCAATATCTCTCTTTTGCAAAGAGCTGCGCATTGGAAAATTCAGGGCTATGTCGTGTAGATGATGGCCTAACAGGAGGCTTTAAAATTTTCTTTCTAGTGTCCTTCGTTTGGGAGAAAAACGCAATGGTACAAGACAGCTTTTCCTTGCCAATATCTCTCTTTTGCAAAGAGCTGCGCATTGGAAAATTCAGGGCTATGTCGTGTAGATGATGGCCTAACAGGAGGCTTTAAAATTTTCTTTCTAGTGACCTTCGTTTGGGAGAAAAATGCAAAGGTACAAGACAGCTTTTCCTTGCCAATATCTCTCTTTTGCAAAGAGCTGCGCATTGGAAAATTTAGGGCTATGTCGTGTAGATGATGGCCTAACAGGAGGCTTTAAAATTTTCTTTCTAGTGTCCTTCGTTTGGGAGAAAAATGCAATGGTACAAGACAGCTTTTCCTTGCCAATATTTCTCTTTTGCAAAGAGCTGCGCATTGGAAAATTCAGGGCTATGTCGTGTAGATGATGGCCTAACAGGAGGCTTTAAAATTTTCTTTCTAGTGACCTTCGTTTGGGAGAAAAATGCAAAGGTACAAGACAGCTTTTCCTTGCCAATATCTCTCTTTTGCAAAGAGCTGCGCATTGGAAAATTCAGGGCTATGTCGTGTAGATGATGGCCTAACAGGAGGCTTTAAAATTTTCTTTCTAGTGACCTTCGTTTGGGAGAAAAATGCAAAGGTACAAGACAGCTTTTCCTTGCCAATATCTCTCTTTTGCAAAGAGCTGCGCATTGGAAAATTCAGGGCTATGTCGTGTAGATGATGGCCTAACAGGAGGCTTTAAAATTTTCTTTCTAGTTCCCTTCGTTTGGGAGAAAAATGCAATGGTACAAGACAGCTTTTTCTTGCCAATATCTCTCTTTTGCAAAGAGCTGCGCATTGGAAAATTCAGGGCTATGTCGTGTAGATGATGGCCTAACAGAAGGCTTTAAAATTTTCTTTCTAGTGACCTTCGTTTGGGAGAAAAATGCAAAGGTACAAGACAGCTTTTCCTTGCCAATATCTCTCTTTTGCAAAGAGCTGCGCATTGGAAAATTCAGGGCTATGTCGTGTAGATGATGGCCTAACAGTAGGCTTTAAAATTTTCTTTCTAGTGTCCTTCGTTTGGGAGAAAAATGCAAAGGTACAAGACAGCTTTTCCTTGCCAATATCTCTCTTTTGCAAAGAGCTGCGCATTGGAAAATTCAGGGCTATGTCGTGTAGATGATGGCCTAACAGGAGGCATTAAAATGTTCTTTCTAGTGTCCTTCGTTTGGGAGAAAAATGCAATGGTACAAGACAGCTTTTCCTTGCCAATATCTCTCTTTTGCAAAGAGCTGCGCATTGGAAAATTCAGGGCTATGTCGTGTAGATGATGGCCTAACAGGAGGCTTTAAAATTTTCTTTCTAGTGTCCTTCGTTTGGGAGAAAAATGCAATGGTACAAGACAGCTTTTCCTTGCCAATATCTCTCTTTTGCAAAGAGCTGCGCATTGGAAAATTCAGGGCTATGTCGTGTAGATGATGGCCTAACAGTAGGCTTTAAAATTTTCTTTCTAGTGTCCTTCGTTTGGGAGAAAAATGCAAAGGTACAAGACAGCTTTTCCTTGCCAATATCTCTCTTTTGCAAAGAGCTGCGCATTGGAAAATTCAGGGCTATGTCGTGTAGATGATGGCCTAACAGGAGGCATTAAAATGTTCTTTCTAGTGTCCTTCGTTTGGGAGAAAAATGCAATGGTACAAGACAGCTTTTCCTTGCCAATATCTCTCTTTTGCAAAGAGCTGCGCATTGGAAAATTCAGGGCTATGTCGTGTAGATGATGGCCTAACAGGAGGCTTTAACATTTTCTTTCTAGTGTCCTTCGTTTGGGAGAAAAATGCAATGGTACAAGACAGCTTTTCCTTGCCAATATCTCTCTTTTGCAAAGAGCTGCGCATTGGAAAATTCAGGGCTATGTCGTGTAGATGATGGCCTAACAGGAGGCTTTAAAATTTTCTTTCTAGTGACCTTCGTTTGGGAGAAAAATGCAAAGGTACAAGACAGCTTTTCCTTGCCAATATCTCTCTTTTGCAAAGAGCTGCGCATTGGAAAATTCAGGGCTATGTCGTGTAGATGATGGCCTAACAGGAGGCTTTAAAATGTTCTTTCTAGTGTCCTTCGTTAGGGAGAAAAATGCAATGGTACAAGACAGCTTTTCCTTGCCAATATCTCTCTTTTGCAAAGAGCTGCGCATTGGAAAATTCAGGGCTATGTCGTGTAGATGATGGCCTAACAGGAGGCTTTAAAATTTTCTTTCTAGTGTCCTTCGTTTGGGAGAAAAATGCAATGGTACAAGACAGCTTTTCCTTGCCAATATCTCTCTTTTGCAAAGAGCTGCGCATTGGAAAATTCAGGGCTATGTCGTGTAGATGATGGCCTAACAGGAGGCTTTAAAATTTTCTTTCTAGTGACCTTCGTTTGGGAGAAAAATGCAAAGGTACAAGACAGCTTTTCCTTGCCAATATCTCTCTTTTGCAAAGAGCTGCGCATTGGAAAATTCAGGGCTATGTCGTGTAGATGATGGCCTAACAGGAGGCTTTAAAATTTTCTTTCTAGTGCCCTTCGTTTGGGAGAAAAATGCAATGGTACAAGACAGCTTTTCCTTGCCAATATCTCTCTTTTGCAAAGAGCTGCGCATTGGAAAATTCAGGGCTATGTCGTGTAGATGATGGCCTAACAGGAGGCTTTAAAATTTTCTTTCTAGTGACCTTCGTTTGGGAGAAAAATGCAAAGGTACAAGACAGCTTTTCCTTGCCAATATATCTCTTTTGCAAAGAGCTGCGCATTGGAAAATTCAGGGCTATGTCGTGTAGATGATGGCCTAACAGTAGGCTTTAAAATTTTCTTTCTAGTGTCCTTCGTTTGGGAGAAAAATGCAAAGGTACAAGACAGCTTTTCCTTGCCAATATCTCTCTTTTGCAAAGAGCTGCGCATTGGAAAATTCAGGGCTATGTCGTGTAGATGATGGCCTAACAGGAGGCTTTAAAATGTTCTTTCTAGTGTCCTTCGTTTGGGAGAAAAATGCAATGGTACAAAGACAGCTTTTCCTTGCCAATATCTCTCTTTTGCAAAGAGCTGCGCATTGGAAAATTCAGGGCTATGTCGTGTAGATGATGGCCTAACAGGAGGCTTTAAAATTTTCTTTCTAGTGTCCTTCGTTTGGGAGAAAAATGCAATGGTACAAGACAGCTTTTCCTTGCCAATATCTCTCTTTTGCAAAGAGCTGCGCATTGGAAAATTCAGGGCTATGTCGTGTAGATGATGGCCTAACAGGAGGCTTTAAAATTTTCTTTCTAGTGACCTTCGTTTGGGAGAAAAATGCAAAGGTACAAGACAGCTTTTCCTTGCCAATATCTCTCTTTTGCAAAGAGCTGCGCATTGGAAAATTCAGGGCTATGTCGTGTAGATGATGGCCTAACAGGAGGCTTTAAAATGTTCTTTCTAGTGTCCTTCGTTTGGGAGAAAAATGCAATGGTACAAGACAGCTTTTCCTTGCCAATATCTCTCTTTTGCAAAGAGCTGCGCATTGGAAAATTCAGGGCTATGTCGTGTAGATGATGGCCTAACAGGAGGCTTTAAAATTTTCTTTCTAGTGTCCTTCGTTTGGGAGAAAAATGCAATGGTACAAGACAGCTTTTCCTTGCCAATATCTCTCTTTTGCAAAGAGCTGCGCATTGGAAAATTCAGGGCTATGTCGTGTAGATGATGGCCTAACAGGAGGCTTTAAAATTTTCTTTCTAGTGCCCTTCGTTTGGGAGAAAAATGCAATGGTACAAGACAGCTTTTCCTTGCCAATATCTCTCTTTTGCAAAGAGCTGCGCATTGGAAAATTCAGGGCTATGTCGTGTAGATGATGGCCTAACAGGAGGCTTTAAAATTTTCTTTCTAGTGACCTTCGTTTGGGAGAAAAATGCAAAGGTACAAGACAGCTTTTCCTTGCCAATATCTCTCTTTTGCAAAGAGCTGCGCATTGGAAAATTTAGGGCTATGTCGTGTAGATGATGGCCTAACAGGAGGCTTTAAAATTTTCTTTCTAGTGTCCTTCGTTTGGTAGAAAAATGCAATGGTACAAGACAGCTTTTCCTTGCCAATATCTCTCTTTTGCAAAGAGCTGCGCATTGGAAAATTCAGGGCTATGTCGTGTAGATGATGGCCTAACAGGAGGCTTTAAAATTTTCTTTCTAGTGACCTTCGTTTGGGAGAAAAATGCAAAGGTACAAGACAGCTTTTCCTTGCCAATATCTCTCTTTTGCAAAGAGCTGCGCATTGGAAAATTCAGGGCTATGTCGTGTAGATGATGGCCTAACAGGAGGCTTTAAAATTTTCTTTCTAGTGACCTTCGTTTGGGAGAAAAATGCAAAGGTACAAGACAGCTTTTCCTTGCCAATATCTCTCTTTTGCAAAGAGCTGCGCATTGGAAAATTCAGGGCTATGTCGTGTAGATGATGGCCTAACAGGAGGCTTTAAAATTTTCTTTCTAGTGCCCTTCGTTTGGGAGAAAAATGCAATGGTACAAGACAGCTTTTCCTTGCCAATATCTCTCTTTTGCAAAGAGCTGCGCATTGGAAAATTCAGGGCTATGTCGTGTAGATGATGGCCTAACAGGAGGCTTTAAAATGTTCTTTCTAGTGTCCTTCGTTTGGGAGAAAAATGCAATGGTACAAGACAGCTTTTCCTTGCCAATATCTCTCTTTTGCAAAGAGCTGCGCATTGGAAAATTCAGGGCTATGTCGTGTAGATGATGGCCTAACAGGAGGCTTTAAAATTTTCTTTCTAGTGTCCATCGTTTGGGAGAAAAACGCAATGGTACAAGACAGCTTTTCCTTGCCAATATCTCTCTTTTGCAAAGAGCTGCGCATTGGAAAATTCAGGGCTATGTCGTGTAGATGATGGCCTAACAGGAGGCTTTAAAATTTTCTTTCTAGTGACCTTCGTTTGGGAGAAAAATGCAAAGGTACAAGACAGCTTTTCCTTGCCAATATCTCTCTTTTGCAAAGAGCTGCGCATTGGAAAATTTAGGGCTATGTCGTGTAGATGATGGCCTAACAGGAGGCTTTAAAATTTTCTTTCTAGTGTCCTTCGTTTGGGAGAAAAATGCAATGGTACAAGACAGCTTTTCCTTGCCAATATTTCTCTTTTGCAAAGAGCTGCGCATTGGAAAATTCAGGGCTATGTCGTGTAGATGATGGCCTAACAGGAGGCTTTAAAATTTTCTTTCTAGTGACCTTCGTTTGGGAGAAAAATGCAAAGGTACAAGACAGCTTTTCCTTGCCAATATCTCTCTTTTGCAAAGAGCTGCGCATTGGAAAATTCAGGGCTATGTCGTGTAGATGATGGCCTAACAGGAGGCTTTAAAATTTTCTTTCTAGTGACCTTCGTTTGGGAGAAAAATGCAAAGGTACAAGACAGCTTTTCCTTGCCAATATCTCTCTTTTGCAAAGAGCTGCGCATTGGAAAATTCAGGGCTATGTCGTGTAGATGATGGCCTAACAGGAGGCTTTAAAATTTTCTTTCTAGTGCCCTTCGTTTGGGAGAAAAATGCAATGGTACAAGACAGCTTTTCCTTGCCAATATCTCTCTTTTGCAAAGAGCTGCGCATTGGAAAATTCAGGGCTATGTCGTGTAGATGATGGCCTAACAGGAGGCTTTAAAATTTTCTTTCTAGTGTCCTTCGTTTGGGAGAAAAATGCAAAGGTACAAGACAGCTTTTCCTTGCCAATATCTCTCTTTTGCAAAGAGCTACGCATTGGAAAATTCAGGGCTATGTCGTGTAGATGATGGCCTAACAGGAGGCTTTAAAATTTTCTTTCTAGTGACCTTCGTTTGGTAGAAAAATGCAAAGGTACAAGACAGCTTTTCCTTGCCAATATCTCTCTTTTGCAAAGAGCTGCGCATTGGAAAATTCAGGGCTATGTCGTGTAGATGATGGCCTAACAGGAGGCTTTAAAATATTCTTTCTAGTGTCCTTCGTTTGGGAGAAAAATGCAATGGTACAAGACAGCTTTTCCTTGCCAATATCTCTCTTTTGCAAAGAGCTGCGCATTGGAAAATTCAGGGCTATGTCGTGTAGATGATGGCCTAACAGGAGGCTTTAAAATTTTCTTTCTAGTGACCTTCGTTTGGGAGAAAAATGCAAAGGTACAAGACAGCTTTTCCTTGCCAATATCTCTCTTTTGCAAAGAGCTGCGCATTGGAAAATTCAGGGCTATGTCGTGTAGATGATGGCCTAACAGTAGGCTTTAAAATTTTCTTTCTAGTGTCCTTCGTTTGGGAGAAAAATGCAAAGGTACAAGACAGCTTTTCCTTGCCAATATCTCTCTTTTGCAAAGAGCTGCGCATTGGAAAATTCAGGGCTATGTCGTGTAGATGATGGCCTAACAGGAGGCTTTAAAATGTTCTTTCTAGTGTCCTTCGTTTGGGAGAAAAATGCAATGGTACAAGACAGCTTTTCCTTGCCAATATCTCTCTTTTGCAAAGAGCTGCGCATTGGAAAATTCAGGGCTATGTCGTGTAGATGATGGCCTAACAGGAGGCTTTAAAATTTTCTTTCTAGTGTCCTTCGTTTGGGAGAAAAATGCAATGGTACAAGACAGCTTTTCCTTGCCAATATCTCTCTTTTGCAAAGAGCTGCGCATTGGAAAATTCAGGGCTATGTCGTGTAGATGATGGCCTAACAGGAGGCTTTAAAATTTTCTTTCTAGTGACCTTCGTTTGGGAGAAAAATGCAAAGGTACAAGACAGCTTTTCCTTGCCAATATCTCTCTTTTGCAAAGAGCTGCGCATTGGAAAATTCAGGGCTATGTCGTGTAGATGATGGCCTAACAGGAGGCTTTAAAATGTTCTTTCTAGTGTCCTTCGTTTGGGAGAAAAATGCAATGGTACAAGACAGCTTTTCCTTGCCAATATCTCTCTTTTGCAAAGAGCTGCGCATTGGAAAATTCAGGGCTATGTCGTGTAGATGATGGCCTAACAGGAGGCTTTAAAATTTTCTTTCTAGTGTCCTTCGTTTGGGAGAAAAATGCAATGGTACAAGACAGCTTTTCCTTGCCAATATCTCTCTTTTGCAAAGAGCTGCGCATTGGAAAATTCAGGGCTATGTCGTGTAGATGATGGCCTAACAGGAGGCTTTAAAATTTTCTTTCTAGTGACCTTCGTTTGGGAGAAAAATGCAAAGGTACAAGACAGCTTTTCCTTGCCAATATCTCTCTTTTGCAAAGAGCTGCGCATTGGAAAATTCAGGGCTATGTCGTGTAGATGATGGCCTAACAGGAGGCTTTAAAATTTTCTTTCTAGTGCCCTTCGTTTGGGAGAAAAATGCAATGGTACAAGACAGCTTTTCCTTGCCAATATCTCTCTTTTGCAAAGAGCTGCGCATTGGAAAATTCAGGGCTATGTCGTGTAGATGATGGCCTAACAGGAGGCTTTAAAATTTTCTTTCTAGTGACCTTCGTTTGGGAGAAAAATGCAAAGGTAAAAGACAGCTTTTCCTTGCCAATATCTCTCTTTTGCAAAGAGCTGCGCATTGGAAAATTTAGGGCTATGTCGTGTAGATGATGGCCTAACAGGAGGCTTTAAAATTTTCTTTCTAGTGTCCTTCGTTTGGGAGAAAAATGCAATGGTACAAGACAGCTTTTCCTTGCCAATATCTCTCTTTTGCAAAGAGCTGCGCATTGGAAAATTCAGGGCTATGTCGTGTAGATGATGGCCTAACAGGAGGCTTTAAAATTTTCTTTCTAGTGACCTTCGTTTGGGAGAAAAATGCAAAGGTACAAGACAGCTTTTCCTTGCCAATATCTCTCTTTTGCAAAGAGCTGCGCATTGGAAAATTCAGGGCAATGTCGTGTAGATGATGGCCTAACAGGAGGCTTTAAAATTTTCTTTCTAGTGTCCTTCGTTTGGGAGAAAAATGCAATGGTACAAGACAGCTTTTCCTTGCCAATATCTCTCTTTTGCAAAGAGCTGCGCATTGGAAAATTCAGGGCTATGTCGTGTAGATGATGGCCTAACAGGAGGCTTTAAAATTTTCTTTCTAGTGACCTTCGTTTGGGAGAAAAATGCAAAGGTACAAGACAGCTTTTCCTTGCCAATATCTCTCTTTTGCAAAGAGCTGCGCATTGGAAAATTCAGGGCTATGTCGTGTAGATGATGGCCTAACAGGAGGCTTTAAAATTTTCTTTCTAGTGCCCTTCGTTTGGGAGAAAAATGCAATGGTACAAGACAGCTTTTCCTTGCCAATATCTCTCTTTTGCAAAGAGCTGCGCATTGGAAAATTCAGGGCTATGTCGTGTAGATGATGGCCTAACAGGAGGCTTTAAAATTTTCTTTCTAGTGACCTTCGTTTGGGAGAAAAATGCAAAGGTACAAGACAGCTTTTCCTTGCCAATATCTCTCTTTTGCAAAGAGCTGCGCATTGGAAAATTCAGGGCTATGTCGTGTAGATGATGGCCTAACAGGAGGCTTTAAAATGTTCTTTCTAGTGTCCTTCGTTTGGGAGAAAAATGCAATGGTACAAGACAGCTTTTCCTTGCCAATATCTCTCTTTTGCAAAGAGCTGCGCATTGGAAAATTCAGGGCTATGTCGTGTAGATGATGGCCTAACAGGAGGCTTTAAAATTTTCTTTCTAGTGTCCTTCGTTTGGGAGAAAAATGCAATGGTACAAGACAGCTTTTCCTTGCCAATATCTCTCTTTTGCAAAGAGCTGCGCATTGGAAAATTCAGGGCTATGTCGTGTAGATGATGGCCTAACAGGAGGCTTTAAAATTTTCTTTCTAGTGACCTTCGTTTGGGAGAAAAATGCAAAGGTACAAGACAGCTTTTCCTTGCCAATATCTCTCTTTTGCAAAGAGCTGCGCATTGGAAAATTCAGGGCTATGTCGTGTAGATGATGGCCTAACAGGAGGCTTTAAAATGTTCTTTCTAGTGTCCTTCGTTTGGGAGAAAAATGCAATGGTACAAGACAGCTTTTCCTTGCCAATATCTCTCTTTTGCGAAGAGCTGCGCATTGGAAAATTCAGGGCTATGTCGTGTAGATGATGGCCTAACAGGAGGCTTTAAAATTTTCTTTCTAGTGTCCTTCGTTTGGGAGAAAAATGCAATGGTACAAGACAGCTTTTCCTTGCCAATATCTCTCTTTTGCAAAGAGCTGCGCATTGGAAAATTCAGGGCTATGTCGTGTAGATGATGGCCTAACAGGAGGCTTTAAAATTTTCTTTCTAGTGACCTTCGTTTGGGAGAAAAATGCAAAGGTACAAGACAGCTTTTCCTTGCCAATATCTCTCTTTTGCAAAGAGCTGCGCATTGGAAAATTCAGGGCTATGTCGTGTAGATGATGGCCTAACAGGAGGCTTTAAAATTTTCTTTCTAGTGCCCTTCGTTTGGGAGAAAAATGCAATGGTACAAGACAGCTTTTCCTTGCCAATATCTCTCTTTTGCAAAGAGCTGCGCATTGGAAAATTCAGGGCTATGTCGTGTAGATGATGGCCTAACAGGAGGCTTTAAAATTTTCTTTCTAGTGACCTTCGTTTGGGAGAAAAATGCAAAGGTACAAGACAGCTTTTCCTTGCCAATATCTCTCTTTTGCAAAGAGCTGCGCATTGGAAAATTTAGGGCTATGTCGTGTAGATGATGGCCTAACAGGAGGCTTTAAAATTTTCTTTCTAGTGTCCTTCGTTTGGTAGAAAAATGCAATGGTACAAGACAGCTTTTCCTTGCCAATATCTCTCTTTTGCAAAGAGCTGCGCATTGGAAAATTCAGGGCTATGTCGTGTAGATGATGGCCTAACAGGAGGCTTTAAAATTTTCTTTCTAGTGACCTTCGTTTGGGAGAAAAATGCAAAGGTACAAGACAGCTTTTCCTTGCCAATATCTCTCTTTTGCAAAGAGCTGCGCATTGGAAAATTCAGGGCTATGTCGTGTAGATGATGGCCTAACAGGAGGCTTTAAAATTTTCTTTCTAGTGACCTTCGTTTGGGAGAAAAATGCAAAGGTACAAGACAGCTTTTCCTTGCCAATATCTCTCTTTTGCAAAGAGCTGCGCATTGGAAAATTCAGGGCTATGTCGTGTAGATGATGGCCTAACAGGAGGCTTTAAAATTTTCTTTCTAGTGCCCTTCGTTTGGGAGAAAAATGCAATGGTACAAGACAGCTTTTCCTTGCCAATATCTCTCTTTTGCAAAGAGCTGCGCATTGGAAAATTCAGGGCTATGTCGTGTAGATGATGGCCTAACAGGAGGCTTTAAAATGTTCTTTCTAGTGTCCTTCGTTTGGGAGAAAAATGCAATGGTACAAGACAGCTTTTCCTTGCCAATATCTCTCTTTTGCAAAGAGCTGCGCATTGGAAAATTCAGGGCTATGTCGTGTAGATGATGGCCTAACAGGAGGCTTTAAAATTTTCTTTCTAGTGTCCATCGTTTGGGAGAAAAACGCAATGGTACAAGACAGCTTTTCCTTGCCAATATCTCTCTTTTGCAAAGAGCTGCGCATTGGAAAATTCAGGGCTATGTCGTGTAGATGATGGCCTAACAGGAGGCTTTAAAATTTTCTTTCTAGTGACCTTCGTTTGGGAGAAAAATGCAAAGGTACAAGACAGCTTTTCCTTGCCAATATCTCTCTTTTGCAAAGAGCTGCGCATTGGAAAATTTAGGGCTATGTCGTGTAGATGATGGCCTAACAGGAGGCTTTAAAATTTTCTTTCTAGTGTCCTTCGTTTGGGAGAAAAATGCAATGGTACAAGACAGCTTTTCCTTGCCAATATTTCTCTTTTGCAAAGAGCTGCGCATTGGAAAATTCAGGGCTATGTCGTGTAGATGATGGCCTAACAGGAGGCTTTAAAATTTTCTTTCTAGTGACCTTCGTTTGGGAGAAAAATGCAAAGGTACAAGACAGCTTTTCCTTGCCAATATCTCTCTTTTGCAAAGAGCTGCGCATTGGAAAATTCAGGGCTATGTCGTGTAGATGATGGCCTAACAGGAGGCTTTAAAATTTTCTTTCTAGTGACCTTCGTTTGGGAGAAAAATGCAAAGGTACAAGACAGCTTTTCCTTGCCAATATCTCTCTTTTGCAAAGAGCTGCGCATTGGAAAATTCAGGGCTATGTCGTGTAGATGATGGCCTAACAGGAGGCTTTAAAATTTTCTTTCTAGTGACCTTCGTTTGGGAGAAAAATGCAAAGGTACAAGACAGCTTTTCCTTGCCAATATCTCTCTTTTGCAAAGAGCTGCGCATTGGAAAATTCAGGGCTATGTCGTGTAGATGATGGCCTAACAGGAGGCTTTAAAATTTTCTTTCTAGTGACCTTCGTTTGGGAGAAAAATGCAAAGGTACAAGACAGCTTTTCCTTGCCAATATCTCTCTTTTGCAAAGAGCTGCGCATTGGAAAATTCAGGGCTATGTCGTGTAGATGATGGCCTAACAGGAGGCTTTAAAATTTTCTTTCTAGTGACCTTCGTTTGGTAGAAAAATGCAAAGGTACAAGACAGCTTTTCCTTGCCAATATCTCTCTTTTGCAAAGAGCTGCGCATTGGAAAATTCAGGGCTATGTCGTGTAGATGATGGCCTAACAGGAGGCTTTAAAATATTCTTTCTAGTGTCCTTCGTTTGGGAGAAAAATGCAATGGTACAAGACAGCTTTTCCTTGCCAATATCTCTCTTTTGCAAAGAGCTGCGCATTGGAAAATTCAGGGCTATGTCGTGTAGATGATGGCCTAACAGGAGGCTTTAAAATTTTCTTTCTAGTGACCTTCGTTTGGGAGAAAAATGCAAAGGTACAAGACAGCTTTTCCTTGCCAATATCTCTCTTTTGCAAAGAGCTGCGCATTGGAAAATTCAGGGCTATGTCGTGTAGATGATGGCCTAACAGTAGGCTTTAAAATTTTCTTTCTAGTGTCCTTCGTTTGGGAGAAAAATGCAAAGGTACAAGACAGCTTTTCCTTGCCAATATCTCTCTTTTGCAAAGAGCTGCGCATTGGAAAATTCAGGGCTATGTCGTGTAGATGATGGCCTAACAGGAGGCTTTAAAATGTTCTTTCTAGTGTCCTTCGTTTGGGAAAAAATGCAATGGTACAAGACAGCTTTTCCTTGCCAATATCTCTCTTTTGCAAAGAGCTGCGCATTGGAAAATTCAGGGCTATGTCGTGTAGATGATGGCCTAACAGGAGGCTTTAAAATTTTCTTTCTAGTGACCTTCGTTTGGGAGAAAAATGCAAAGGTACAAGACAGCTTTTCCTTGCCAATATCTCTCTTTTGCAAAGAGCTGCGCATTGGAAAATTTAGGGCTATGTCGTGTAGATGATGGCCTAACAGGAGGCTTTAAAATTTTCTTTCTAGTGTCCTTCGTTTGGGAGAAAAATGCAATGGTACAAGACAGCTTTTCCTTGCCAATATTTCTCTTTTGCAAAGAGCTGCGCATTGGAAAATTCAGGGCTATGTCGTGTAGATGATGGCCTAACAGGAGGCTTTAAAATTTTCTTTCTAGTGACCTTCGTTTGGGAGAAAAATGCAAAGGTACAAGACAGCATTTCCTTGCCAATATCTCTCTTTTGCAAAGAGCTGCGCATTGGAAAATTCAGGGCTATGTCGTGTAGATGATGGCCTAACAGGAGGCTTTAAAATTTTCTTTCTAGTGACCTTCGTTTGGGAGAAAAATGCAAAGGTACAAGACAGCTTTTCCTTGCCAATATCTCTCTTTTGCAAAGAGCTGCGCATTGGAAAATTCAGGGCTATGTCGTGTAGATGATGGCCTAACAGGAGGCTTTAAAATTTTCTTTCTAGTGCCCTTCGTTTGGGAGAAAAATGCAATGGTACAAGACAGCTTTTCCTTGCCAATATCTCTCTTTTGCAAAGAGCTGCGCATTGGAAAATTCAGGGCTATGTCGTGTAGATGATGGCCTAACAGGAGGCTTTAAAATTTTCTTTCTAGTGTCCTTCGTTTGGGAGAAAAATGCAAAGGTACAAGACAGCTTTTCCTTGCCAATATCTCTCTTTTGCAAAGAGCTACGCGTTGGAAAATTCAGGGCTATGTCGTGTAGATGATGGCCTAACAGGAGGCTTTAAAATTTTCTTTCTAGTGACCTTCGTTTGGTAGAAAAATGCAAAGGTACAAGACAGCTTTTCCTTGCCAATATCTCTCTTTTGCAAAGAGCTGCGCATTGGAAAATTCAGGGCTATGTCGTGTAGATGATGGCCTAACAGGAGGCTTTAAAATATTCTTTCTAGTGTCCTTCGTTTGGGAGAAAAATGCAATGGTACAAGACAGCTTTTCCTTGCCAATATCTCTCTTTTGCAAAGAGCTGCGCATTGGAAAATTCAGGGCTATGTCGTGTAGATGATGGCCTAACAGGAGGCTTTAAAATTTTCTTTCTAGTGACCTTCGTTTGGGAGAAAAATGCAAAGGTACAAGACAGCTTTTCCTTGCCAATATCTCTCTTTTGCAAAGAGCTGCGCATTGGAAAATTCAGGGCTATGTCGTGTAGATGATGGCCTAACAGTAGGCTTTAAAATTTTCTTTCTAGTGTCCTTCGTTTGGGAGAAAAATGCAAAGGTACAAGACAGCTTTTCCTTGCCAATATCTCTCTTTTGCAAAGAGCTGCGCATTGGAAAATTCAGGGCTATGTCGTGTAGATGATGGCCTAACAGGAGGCTTTAAAATGTTCTTTCTAGTGTCCTTCGTTTGGGAGAAAAATGCAATGGTACAAGACAGCTTTTCCTTGCCAATATCTCTCTTTTGCAAAGAGCTGCGCATTGGAAAATTCAGGGCTATGTCGTGTAGATGATGGCCTAACAGGAGGCTTTAAAATTTTCTTTCTAGTGTCCTTCGTTTGGGAGAAAAATGCAATGGTACAAGACAGCTTTTCCTTGCCAATATCTCTCTTTTGCAAAGAGCTGCGCATTGGAAAATTCAGGGCTATGTCGTGTAGATGATGGCCTAACAGGAGGCTTTAAAATTTTCTTTCTAGTGACCTTCGTTTGGGAGAAAAATGCAAAGGTACAAGACAGCTTTTCCTTGCCAATATCTCTCTTTTGCAAAGAGCTGCGCATTGGAAAATTCAGGGCTATGTCGTGTAGATGATGGCCTAACAGGAGGCTTTAAAATGTTCTTTCTAGTGTCCTTCGTTTGGGAGAAAAATGCAATGGTACAAGACAGCTTTTCCTTGCCAATATCTCTCTTTTGCAAAGAGCTGCGCATTGGAAAATTCAGGGCTATGTCGTGTAGATGATGGCCTAACAGGAGGCTTTAAAATTTTCTTTCTAGTGTCCTTCGTTTGGGAGAAAAATGCAATGGTACAAGACAGCTTTTCCTTGCCAATATCTCTCTTTTGCAAAGAGCTGCGCATTGGAAAATTCAGGGCTATGTCGTGTAGATGATGGCCTAACAGGAGGCTTTAAAATTTTCTTTCTAGTGACCTTCGTTTGGGAGAAAAATGCAAAGGTACAAGACAGCTTTTCCTTGCCAATATCTCTCTTTTGCAAAGAGCTGCGCATTGGAAAATTCAGGGCTATGTCGTGTAGATGATGGCCTAACAGGAGGCTTTAAAATTTTCTTTCTAGTGCCCTTCGTTTGGGAGAAAAATGCAATGGTACAAGACAGCTTTTCCTTGCCAATATCTCTCTTTTGCAAAGAGCTGCGCATTGGAAAATTCAGGGCTATGTCGTGTAGATGATGGCCTAACAGGAGGCTTTAAAATTTTCTTTCTAGTGACCTTCGTTTGGGAGAAAAATGCAAAGGTACAAGACAGCTTTTCCTTGCCAATATCTCTCTTTTGCAAAGAGCTGCGCATTGTAAAATTTAGGGCTATGTCGTGTAGATGATGGCCTAACAGGAGGCTTTAAAATTTTCTTTCTAGTGTCCTTCGTTTGGGAGAAAAATGCAATGGTACAAGACAGCTTTTCCTTGCCAATATCTCTCTTTTGCAAAGAGCTGCGCATTGGAAAATTCAGGGCTGTGTCGTGTAGATGATGGCCTAACAGGAGGCTTTAAAATTTTCTTTCTAGTGACCTTCGTTTGGGAGAAAAATGCAAAGGTACAAGACAGCTTTTCCTTGCCAATATCTCTCTTTTGCAAAGAGCTGCGCATTGGAAAATTCAGGGCTATGTCGTGTAGATGATGGCCTAACAGGAGGCTTTAAAATTTTCTTTCTAGTGACCTTCGTTTGGGAGAAAAATGCAAAGGTACAAGACAGCTTTTCCTTGCCAATATCTCTCTTTTGCAAAGAGCTGCGCATTGGAAAATTCAGGGCTATGTCGTGTAGATGATGGCCTAACAGGAGGCTTTAAAATTTTCTTTCTAGTGCCCTTCGTTTGGGAGAAAAATGCAATGGTACAAGACAGCTTTTCCTTGCCAATATCTCTCTTTTGCAAAGAGCTGCGCATTGGAAAATTCAGGGCTATGTCGTGTAGATGATGGCCTAACAGGAGGCTTTAAAATTTTCTTTCTAGTGTCCTTCGTTTGGGAGAAAAATGCAAAGGTACAAGACAGCTTTTCCTTGCCAATATCTCTCTTTTGCAAAGAGCTACGCATTGGAAAATTCAGGGCTATGTCGTGTAGATGATGGCCTAACAGGAGGCTTTAAAATTTTCTTTCTAGTGACCTTCGTTTGGTAGAAAAATGCAAAGGTACAAGACAGCTTTTCCTTGCCAATATCTCTCTTTTGCAAAGAGCTGCGCATTGGAAAATTCAGGGCTATGTCGTGTAGATGATGGCCTAACAGGAGGCTTTAAAATATTATTTCTAGTGTCCTTCGTTTGGGAGAAAAATGCAATGGTACAAGACAGCTTTTCCTTGCCAATATCTCTCTTTTGCAAAGAGCTGCGCATTGGAAAATTCAGGGCTATGTCGTGTAGATGATGGCCTAACAGGAGGCTTTAAAATTTTCTTTCTAGTGACCTTCGTTTGGGAGAAAAATGCAAAGGTACAAGACAGCTTTTCCTTGCCAATATCTCTCTTTTGCAAAGAGCTGCGCATTGGAAAATTCAGGGCTATGTCGTGTAGATGATGGCCTAACAGTAGGCTTTAAAATTTTCTTTCTAGTGTCCTTCGTTTGGGAGAAAAATGCAAAGGTACAAGACAGCTTTTCCTTGCCAATATCTCTCTTTTGCAAAGAGCTGCGCATTGGAAAATTCAGGGCTATGTCGTGTAGATGATGGCCTAACAGGAGGCTTTAAAATGTTCTTTCTAGTGTCCTTCGTTTGGGAGAAAAATGCAATGGTACAAGACAGCTTTTCCTTGCCAATATCTCTCTTTTGCAAAGAGCTGCGCATTGGAAAATTCAGGGCTATGTCGTGTAGATGATGGCCTAACAGGAGGCTTTAAAATTTTCTTTCTAGTGTCCTTCGTTTGGGAGAAAAATGCAATGGTACAAGACAGCTTTTCCTTGCCAATATCTCTCTTTTGCAAAGAGCTGCGCATTGGAAAATTCAGGGCTATGTCGTGTAGATGATGGCCTAAAAGGAGGCTTTAAAATTTTCTTTCTAGTGTCCTTCGTTTGGGAGAAAAATGCAATGGTACAAGACAGCTTTTCCTTGCCAATATCTCTCTTTTGCAAAGAGCTGCGCATTGGAAAATTCAGGGCTATGTCGTGTAGATGATGGCCTAACAGGAGGCTTTAAAATTTTCTTTCTAGTGTCCTTCGTTTGGGAGAAAAATGCAAAGGTACAAGACAGCTTTTCCTTGCCAATATCTCTCTTTTGCAAAGAGCTGCGCATTGGAAAATTCAGGGCTATGTCGTGTAGATGATGGCCTAACAGGAGGCTTTAAAATTTTCTTTCTAGTGTCCTTCGTTTGGGAGAAAAATGCAATGGTACAAGACAGCTTTTCCTTGCCAATATCTCTCTTTTGCAAAGAGCTGCGCATTGGAAAATTCAGGGCTATGTCGTGTAGATGATGGCCTAAAAGGAGGCTTTAAAATGTTCTTTCTAGTGTCCTTCGTTTGGGAGAAAAATGCAATGGTACAAGACAGCTTTTCCTTGCCAATATCTCTCTTTTGCAAAGAGCTGCGCATTGGAAAATTCAGGGCTATGTCGTGTAGATGATGGCCTAACAGGAGGCTTTAAAATTTTCTTTCTAGTGTCCTTCGTTTGGGAGAAAAATGCAAAGGTACAAGACAGCTTTTCCTTGCCAATATCTCTCTTTTGCAAAGAGCTGCGCATTGGAAAATTCAGGGCTATGTCGTGTAGATGATGGCCTAACAGGAGGCTTTAAAATTTTCTTTCTAGTGTCCTTCGTTTGGGAGAAAAATGCAATGGTACAAGACAGCTTTTCCTTGCCAATATCTCTCTTTTGCAAAGAGCTGCGCATTGGAAAATTCAGGGCTATGTCGTGTAGATGATGGCCTAACAGGAGGCTTTAAAATTTTCTTTCTAGTGACCTTCGTTTGGGAGAAAAATGCAAAGGTACAAGACAGCTTTTCCTTGCCAATATCTCTCTTTTGCAAAGAGCTGCGCATTGGAAAATTCAGGGCTATGTCGTGTAGATGATGGCCTAACAGGAGGCTTTAAAATTTTCGTTCTAGTGCCCTTCGTTTGGGAGAAAAATGCAATGGTACAAGACAGCTTTTCCTTGCTAATATCTCTCTTTTGCAAAGAGCTGCGCATTGGAAAATTCAGGGCTATGTCGTGTAGATGATGGCCTAACAGGAGGCTTTAAAATTTTCTTTCTAGTGCCCTTCGTTTGGGAGAAAAATGCAATGGTACAAGACAGCTTTTCCTTGCCAATATCTCTCTTTTGCAAAGAGCTGCGCATTGGAAAATTCAGGGCTATGTCGTGTAGATGATGGCCTAACAGGAGGCTTTAAAATTTTCTTTCTAGTGTCCTTCGTTTGGGAGAAAAATGCAAAGGTACAAGACAGCTTTTCCTTGCCAATATCTCTCTTTTGCAAAGAGCTACGCATTGGAAAATTCAGGGCTATGTCGTGTAGATGATGGCCTAACAGGAGGCTTTAAAATTTTCTTTCTAGTGACCTTCGTTTGGTAGAAAAATGCAAAGGTACAAGACAGCTTTTCCTTGCCAATATCTCTCTTTTGCAAAGAGCTGCGCATTGGAAAATTCAGGGCTATGTCGTGTAGATGATGGCCTAACAGGAGGCTTTAAAATTTTCTTTCTAGTGACCTTCGTTTGGGAGAAAAATGCAAAGGTACAAGACAGCTTTTCCTTGCCAATATCTCTCTTTTGCAAAGAGCTGCGCATTGGAAAATTCAGGGCTATGTCGTGTAGATGATGGCCTAACAGGAGGCTTTAAAATGTTCTTTCTAGTGTCCTTCGTTTGGGAGAAAAATGCAATGGAACAAGACAGCTTTTCCTTGCCAATATCTCTCTTTTGCAAAGAGCTGCGCATTGGAAAATTCAGGGCTATGTCGTGTAGATGATGGCCTAACAGGAGGCTTTAAAATGTTCTTTCTAGTGTCCTTCGTTTGGGAGAAAAATGCAAAGGTACAAGACAGCTTTTCCTTGCCAATATCTCTCTTTTGCAAAGAGCTGCGCATTGGAAAATTCAGGGCTATGTCGTGTAGATGATGGCCTAACAGGAGGCTTTAAAATTTTCTTTCTAGTGTCCTTCGTTTGGGAGAAAAATGCAATGGTACAAGACAGCTTTTCCTTGCCAATATCTCTCTTTTGCAAAGAGCTGCGCATTGGAAAATTCAGGGCTATGTCGTGTAGATGATGGCCTAACAGGAGGCTTTAAAATGTTCTTTCTAGTGTCCTTCGTTTGGGAGAAAAATGCAATGGTACAAGACAGCTTTTCCTTGCCAATATCTCTCTTTTGCAAAGAGCTGCGCATTGGAAAATTCAGGGCTATGTCGTGTAGATGATGGCCTAACAGGAGGCTTTAAAATTTTCTTTCTAGTGACCTTCGTTTGGGAGAAAAATGCAAAGGTACAAGACAGCTTTTCCTTGCCAATATCTCTCTTTTGCAAAGAGCTGCGCATTGGAAAATTCAGGGCTATGTCGTGTAGATGATGGCCTAACAGGAGGCTTTAAAATTTTCTTTCTAGTGACCTTCGTTTGGGAGAAAAATGCAAAGGTACAAGACAGCTTTTCCTTGCCAATATCTCTCTTTTGCAAAGAGCTGCGCATTGGAAAATTCAGGGCTATGTCGTGTAGATGATGGCCTAACAGGAGGCTTTAAAATTTTCTTTCTAGTGCCCTTCGTTTGGGAGAAAAATGCAATGGTACAAGACAGCTTTTCCTTGCCAATATCTCTCTTTTGCAAAGAGCTGCGCATTGGAAAATTCAGGGCTATGTCGTGTAGATGATGGCCTAACAGGAGGCTTTAAAATGTTCTTTCTAGTGTCCTTCGTTTGGGAGAAAAATGCAATGGTACAAGACAGCTTTTCCTTGCCAATATCTCTCTTTTGCAAAGAGCTGCGCATTGGAAAATTCAGGGCTATGTCGTGTAGATGATGGCCTAACAGGAGGCTTTAAAATGTTCTTTCTAGTGTCCTTCGTTTGGGAGAAAAATGCAATGGTACAAGACAGCTTTTCCTTGCCAATATCTCTCTTTTGCAAAGAGCTGCGCATTGGAAAATTCAGGGCTATGTCGTGTAGATGATGGCCTAACAGGAGGCTTTAAAATTTTCTTTCTAGTGTCCTTCGTTTGGGAGAAAAATGCAAAGGTACAAGACAGCTTTTCCTTGCCAATATCTATCTTTTGCAACGAGCTACGCATTGGAAAATTAAGGGCTATGTCGTGTAGATGATGGCCTAACAGGAGGCTTTAAAATTTTCTTTCTAGTGTCCTTCGTTTGGGAGAAAAATGCAATGGTACAAGACAGCTTTTCCTTGCCAAGAGCTGCGCATTGGAAAATTCAGGGCTATGTCGTGTAGATGATGGCCTAACAGGAGGCTTTAAAATTTTCTTTCTAGTGTCCTTCGTTTGGGAGAAAAATGCAAAGGTACAAGACAGCTTTTCCTTGCCAATATCTCTCTTTTGCAAAGAGCTACGGATTGGAAAATTCAGGGCTATGTCGTGTAGATGATGTCCTAACAGGAGGCTTTAAAATTTTCTTTCTAGTGTCCTTCGTTTGGGAGAAAAATGCAAAGGTACAAGACAGCTTTTCCTTGCCAATATCTCTCTTTTGCAAAGAGCTACGCATTGGAAAATTCAGGGCTATGTCGTGTAGATGATGGCCTAACAGGAGGCTTTAAAATTTTCTTTCTAGTGTCCTTCGTTTGGGAGAAAAATGCAATGGTACAAGACAGCTTTTCCTTGCCAATATCTCTCTTTTGCAAAGAGCTGCGCATTGGAAAATTCAGGGCTATGTCGTGTAGATGATGGCCTAACAGGAGGCTTTAAAATTTTCTTTCTAGTGTCCTTCGTTTGGGAGAAAAATGCAAAGGTACAAGACAGCTTTTCCTTGCCAATATCTCTCTTTTGCAAAGAGCTACGCATTGGAAAATTCAGGGCTATGTCGTGTAGATGATGGCCTAACAGGAGGCTTTAAAATTTTCTTTCTAGTGTCCTTCGTTTGGGAGAAAAATGCAAAGGTACAAGACAGCTTTTCCTTGCCAATATCTCTCTTTTGCAAAGAGCTACGCATTGGAAAATTCAGGGCTATGTCGTGTAGATGATGGCCTAACAGGAGGCTTTAAAATTTTCTTTCTAGTGACCTTCGTTTGGGAGAAAAATGCAAAGGTACAAGACAGCTTTTCCTTGCCAATATCTCTCTTTTGCAAAGAGCTGCGCATTGGAAAATTCAGGGCTATGTCGTGTAGATGATGGCCTAACAGGAGGCTTTAAAATGTTCTTTCTAGTGTCCTTCGTTTGGGAGAAAAATGCAATGGTACAAGACAGCTTTTCCTTGCCAATATCTCTCTTTTGCAAAGAGCTGCGCATTGGAAAATTCAGGGCTATGTCGTGTAGTTGATGGCCTAACAGGAGGCTTTAAAATTTTCTTTCTAGTGACCTTCGTTTGGGAGAAAAATGCAAAGGTACAAGACAGCTTTTCCTTGCCAATATCTCTCTTTTGCAAAGAGCTGCGCATTGGAAAATTCAGGGCTATGTCGTGTAGATGATGGCCTAACAGGAGGCTTTAAAATTTTCTTTCTAGTGTCCTTCGTTTGGGAGAAAAATGCAAAGGTACAAGACAGCTTTTCCTTGCCAATATCTCTCTTTTGCAAAGAGCTGCGCATTGGAAAATTCAGGGCTATGTCGTGTAGATGATGGCCTAACAGGAGGCTTTAAAATTTTCATTCTAGTGTCTTTCGTTTGGGAGAAAAATGCAAAAGTACAATGCTGCTTTTCCTTGCCGATATCTCTCTTTTGCAAAGAGATAAGCATTGGAAAATTCAGGGCTATAACGTGTAGATGAAGCACTAACAGGAGGCTTTAAAATTTTCATTCTAGTGTCTTTCGTTTGGGAGAAAAATGCAAAGGTACAATACAGCTTTTCCTTGCCAATATCTCTCTTTTGCAAAGAGCTAGGCATTGG
Organism: Pseudophryne corroboree; assembly: GCF_028390025.1. NCBI lineage: Eukaryota > Metazoa > Chordata > Amphibia > Anura > Myobatrachidae > Pseudophryne > Pseudophryne corroboree. The sequence goes on along the minus strand of NW_026967835.1, from coordinate 1,617,687 downwards.
AAAATGCAGGGCTATAACGTGTAGATGAAGCACTAACAGGAGGCTTTACAATTTTCATTCTAGTGTCTTTCGTTCGGGAGAAAAATGCAAAGGTACAATACAGCTTTTCCTTGCCGATATCTCTCTTTTGCAAAGAGATAGGCATTGGAAAATTCAGGGCTATAACGTGTAGATGAAGCACTAACAGGAGGCTTTACAATTTTCATTCTAGTGTCCTTCGTTTGGGAGAAAAATGCAAAGGTACAATACAGCTTTTCCTTGCCAATATCTCTCTTTTGCAAAGAGATAGGCATTGAAAAATTCAGGGCTATAACGTGTAGATGAAGCACTAACAGGAGGCTTTAAAATTTTCATTCTAGTGTCTTTCGTTTGGGAGAAAAATGCAAAGGTACAATACAGCTTTTCCTTGCCGATATCTCTCTTTTGCAAAGAGATAGGCATTGGAAAATTCTGGGCTATAACGTGTAGATGAAGCACTAACAGGAGGCTTTAAAATTTTCATTCTAGTGTCCTTCGTTTGGGAGAAAAATGCAAAGGTACAATACAGCTTTTCCTTGCCGATATCTCTCTTTTGCAAAGAGATAGGCATTGGAAAATTCAGGGCTATAACGTGTAGATGAAGCACTAACAGGAGGCTTTAAAATTTTCTTTCTAGTGTCCTTCGTTTGGGAGAAAAATGCAATGGTACAAGACAGCTTTTCCTTGCCAAGAGCTGCGCATTGGAAAATTCAGGGCTATGTCGTGTAGATGATGGCCTAACAGGAGGCTTTAAAATTTTCTTTCTAGTGTCCTTCGTTTGGGAGAAAAATGCAAAGGTACAAGACAGCTTTTCCTTGCCAATATCTCTCTTTTGCAAAGAGCTACGGATTGGAAAATTCAGGGCTATGTCGTGTAGATGATGTCCTAACAGGAGGCTTTAAAATTTTCTTTCTAGTGTCCTTCGTTTGGGAGAAAAATGCAACGGTACAAGACAGCTTTTCCTTGCCAATATCTCTCTTTTGCAAAGAGCTACGCATTGGAAAATTCAGGGCTATGTCGTGTAGATGATGGCCTAACAGGAGGCTTTAAAATTTTCTTTCTAGTGTCCTTCGTTTGGGAGAAAAATGCAACGGTACAAGACAGCTTTTCCTTGCCAATATCTCTCTTTTGCAAAGAGCTACGCATTGGAAAATTCAGGGCTATGTCGTGTAGATGATGGCCTAACAGGAGGCTTTAAAATTTTCTTTCTAGTGTCCTTCGTTTGGGAGAAAAATGCAAAGGTACAAGACAGCTTTTCCTTGCCAATATCTCTCTTTTGCAAAGAGCTGCGCATTGGAAAATTCAGGGCTATGTCGTGTAGATGATGGCCTAACAGGAGGCTTTAAAATGTTCTTTCTAGTGTCCTTCGTTTGGGAGAAAAATGCAATGGTACAAGACAGCTTTTCCTTGCCAATATCTCTCTTTTGCAAAGAGCTGCGCATTGGAAAATTCAGGGCTATGTCGTGTAGATGATGGCCTAAAAGGAGGCTTTAAAATTTTCTTTCTAGTGTCCTTCGTTTGGGAGAAAAATGCAATGGTACAAGACAGCTTTTCCTTGCCAATATCTCTCTTTTGCAAAGAGCTGCGCATTGGAAAATTCAGGGCTATGTCGTGTAGATGATGGCCTAACAGGAGGCTTTAAAATTTTCTTTCTAGTGTCCTTCGTTTGGGAGAAAAATGCAAAGGTACAAGACAGCTTTTCCTTGCCAATATCTCTCTTTTGCAAAGAGCTGCGCATTGGAAAATTCAGGGCTATGTCGTGTAGATGATGGCCTAACAGGAGGCTTTAAAATTTTCTTTCTAGTGTCCTTCGTTTGGGAGAAAAATGCAAAGGTACAAGACAGCTTTTCCTTGCCAATATCTCTCTTTTGCAAAGAGCTGCGCATTGGAAAATTCAGGGTTATGTCGTGTAGATGATGGCCTAACAGGAGGCTTTAAAATTTTCTTTCTAGTGTCCTTCGTTTGGGAGAAAAATGCAAAGGTACAAGACAGCTTTTCCTTGCCAATATCTCTCTTTTGCAAAGAGCTGCGCATTGGAAAATTCAGGGCTATGTCGTGTAGATGATGGCCTAACAGGAGGCTTTAAAATTTTCTTTCTAGTGCCCTTCGTTTGGGAGAAAAATGCAATGGTACAAGACAGCTTTTCCTTGCCAATATCTCTCTTTTGCAAAGAGCTGCGCATTGGAAAATTCAGGGCTATGTCGTGTAGATGATGGCCTAACAGGAGGCTTTAAAATGTTCTTTCTAGTGTCCTTCGTTTGGGAGAAAAATGCAATGGTACAAGACAGCTTTTCCTTGCCAATATCTCTCTTTTGCAAAGAGCTGCGCATTGGAAAATTCAGGGCTATGTCGTGTAGATGATGGCCTAACAGGAGGCTTTAAAATGTTCTTTCTAGTGTCCTTCGTTTGGGAGAAAAATGCAATGGAACAAGACAGCTTTTCCTTGCCAATATCTCTCTTTTGCAAAGAGCTGCGCATTGGAAAATTCAGGGCTATGTCGTGTAGATGATGGCCTAACAGGAGGCTTTAAAATTTTCTTTCTAGTGTCCTTCGTTTGGGAGAAAAATGCAAAGGTACAAGACAGCTTTTCCTTGCCAATATCTATCTTTTGCAAAGAGCTACGCATTGGAAAATTAAGGGCTATGTCGTGTAGATGATGGCCTAACAGGAGGCTTTAAAATTTTCTTTCTAGTGTCCTTCGTTTGGGAGAAAAATGCAATGGTACAAGACAGCTTTTCCTTGCCAATATCTCTCTTTTGCAAAGAGCTGCGCATTGGAAAATTCAGGGCTATGTCGTGTAGATGATGGCCTAACAGGAGGCTTTAAAATGTTCTTTCTAGTGTCCTTCGTTTGGGAGAAAAATGCAATGGTACAAGACAGCTTTTCCTTGCCAATATCTCTCTTTTGCAAAGAGCTGCGCATTGGAAAATTCAGGGCTATGTCGTGTAGATGATGGCCTAACAGGAGGCTTTAAAATTTTCTTTCTAGTGACCTTCGTTTGGGAGAAAAATGCAAAGGTACAAGACAGCTTTTCCTTGCCAATATCTCTCTTTTGCAAAGAGCTGCGCATTGGAAAATTCAGGGCTATGTCGTGTAGATGATGGCCTAACAGGAGGCTTTAAAATTTTCTTTCTAGTGACCTTCGTTTGGGAGAAAAATGCAAAGGTACAAGACAGCTTTTCCTTGCCAATATCTCTCTTTTGCAAAGAGCTGCGCATTGGAAAATTCAGGGCTATGTCGTGTAGATGATGGCCTAACAGGAGGCTTTAAAATTTTCTTTCTAGTGCCCTTCGTTTGGGAGAAAAATGCAATGGTACAAGACAGCTTTTCCTTGCCAATATCTCTCTTTTGCAAAGAGCTGCGCATTGGAAAATTCAGGGCTATGTCGTGTAGATGATGGCCTAACAGGAGGCTTTAAAATGTTCTTTCTAGTGTCCTTCGTTTGGGAGAAAAATGCAATGGTACAAGACAGCTTTTCCTTGCCAATATCTCTCTTTTGCAAAGAGCTGCGCATTGGAAAATTCAGGGCTATGTCGTGTAGATGATGGCCTAACAGGAGGCTTTAAAATGTTCTTTCTAGTGTCCTTCGTTTGGGAGAAAAATGCAATGGTACAAGACAGCTTTTCCTTGCCAATATCTCTCTTTTGCAAAGAGCTGCGCATTGGAAAATTCAGGGCTATGTCGTGTAGATGATGGCCTAACAGGAGGCTTTAAAATTTTCTTTCTAGTGTCCTTCGTTTGGGAGAAAAATGCAAAGGTACAAGACAGCTTTTCCTTGCCAATATCTATCTTTTGCAACGAGCTACGCATTGGAAAATTAAGGGCTATGTCGTGTAGATGATGGCCTAACAGGAGGCTTTAAAATTTTCTTTCTAGTGTCCTTCGTTTGGGAGAAAAATGCAATGGTACAAGACAGCTTTTCCTTGCCAAGAGCTGCGCATTGGAAAATTCAGGGCTATGTCGAGTAGATGATGGCCTAACAGGAGGCTTTAAAATTTTCTTTCTAGTGTCCTTCGTTTGGGAGAAAAATGCAAAGGTACAAGACAGCTTTTCCTTGCCAATATCTCTCTTTTGCAAAGAGCTACGGATTGGAAAATTCAGGGCTATGTCGTGTAGATGATGTCCTAACAGGAGGCTTTAAAATTTTCTTTCTAGTGTCCTTCGTTTGGGAGAAAAATGCAAAGGTACAAGACAGCTTTTCCTTGCCAATATCTCTCTTTTGCAAAGAGCTACGCATTGGAAAATTCAGGGCTATGTCGTGTAGATGATGGCCTAACAGGAGGCTTTAAAATTTTCTTTCTAGTGTCCTTCGTTTGGGAGAAAAATGCAATGGTACAAGACAGCTTTTCCTTGCCAATATCTCTCTTTTGCAAAGAGCTGCGCATTGGAAAATTCAGGGCTATGTCGTGTAGATGATGGCCTAACAGGAGGCTTTAAAATTTTCTTTCTAGTGTCCTTCGTTTGGGAGAAAAATGCAAAGGTACAAGACAGCTTTTCCTTGCCAATATCTCTCTTTTGCAAAGAGCTACGCATTGGAAAATTCAGGGCTATGTCGTGTAGATGATGGCCTAACAGGAGGCTTTAAAATTTTCTTTCTAGTGTCCTTCGTTTGGGAGAAAAATGCAAAGGTACAAGACAGCTTTTCCTTGCCAATATCTCTCTTTTGCAAAGAGCTACGCATTGGAAAATTCAGGGCTATGTCGTGTAGATGATGGCCTAACAGGAGGCTTTAAAATTTTCTTTCTAGTGACCTTCGTTTGGGAGAAAAATGCAAAGGTACAAGACAGCTTTTCCTTGCCAATATCTCTCTTTTGCAAAGAGCTGCGCATTGGAAAATTCAGGGCTATGTCGTGTAGATGATGGCCTAACAGGAGGCTTTAAAATGTTCTTTCTAGTGTCCTTCGTTTGGGAGAAAAATGCAATGGTACAAGACAGCTTTTCCTTGCCAATATCTCTCTTTTGCAAAGAGCTGCGCATTGGAAAATTCAGGGCTATGTCGTGTAGTTGATGGCCTAACAGGAGGCTTTAAAATTTTCTTTCTAGTGACCTTCGTTTGGGAGAAAAATGCAAAGGTACAAGACAGCTTTTCCTTGCCAATATCTCTCTTTTGCAAAGAGCTGCGCATTGGAAAATTCAGGGCTATGTCGTGTAGATGATGGCCTAACAGGAGGCTTTAAAATTTTCTTTCTAGTGTCCTTCGTTTGGGAGAAAAATGCAAAGGTACAAGACAGCTTTTCCTTGCCAATATCTCTCTTTTGCAAAGAGCTGCGCATTGGAAAATTCAGGGCTATGTCGTGTAGATGATGGCCTAACAGGAGGCTTTAAAATTTTCATTCTAGTGTCTTTCGTTTGGGAGAAAAATGCAAAAGTACAATGCTGCTTTTCCTTGCCGATATCTCTCTTTTGCAAAGAGATAAGCATTGGAAAATTCAGGGCTATAACGTGTAGATGAAGCACTAACAGGAGGCTTTAAAATTTTCATTCTAGTGTCTTTCGTTTGGGAGAAAAATGCAAAGGTACAATACAGCTTTTCCTTGCCAATATCTCTCTTTTGCAAAGAGCTAGGCATTGGAAAATGCAGGGCTATAACGTGTAGATGAAGCACTAACAGGAGGCTTTACAATTTTCATTCTAGTGTCTTTCGTTCGGGAGAAAAATGCAAAGGTACAATACAGCTTTTCCTTGCCGATATCTCTCTTTTGCAAAGAGATAGGCATTGGAAAATTCAGGGCTATAACGTGTAGATGAAGCACTAACAGGAGGCTTTACAATTTTCATTCTAGTGTCCTTCGTTTGGGAGAAAAATGCAAAGGTACAATACAGCTTTTCCTTGCCAATATCTCTCTTTTGCAAAGAGATAGGCATTGAAAAATTCAGGGCTATAACGTGTAGATGAAGCACTAACAGGAGGCTTTAAAATTTTCATTCTAGTGTCTTTCGTTTGGGAGAAAAATGCAAAGGTACAATACAGCTTTTCCTTGCCGATATCTCTCTTTTGCAAAGAGATAGGCATTGGAAAATTCTGGGCTATAACGTGTAGATGAAGCACTAACAGGAGGCTTTAAAATTTTCATTCTAGTGTCCTTCGTTTGGGAGAAAAATGCAAAGGTACAATACAGCTTTTCCTTGCCGATATCTCTCTTTTGCAAAGAGATAGGCATTGGAAAATTCAGGGCTATAACGTGTAGATGAAGCACTAACAGGAGGCTTTAAAATTTTCTTTCTAGTGTCCTTCGTTTGGGAGAAAAATGCAATGGTACAAGACAGCTTTTCCTTGCCAAGAGCTGCGCATTGGAAAATTCAGGGCTATGTCGTGTAGATGATGGCCTAACAGGAGGCTTTAAAATTTTCTTTCTAGTGTCCTTCGTTTGGGAGAAAAATGCAAAGGTACAAGACAGCTTTTCCTTGCCAATATCTCTCTTTTGCAAAGAGCTACGGATTGGAAAATTCAGGGCTATGTCGTGTAGATGATGTCCTAACAGGAGGCTTTAAAATTTTCTTTCTAGTGTCCTTCGTTTGGGAGAAAAATGCAACGGTACAAGACAGCTTTTCCTTGCCAATATCTCTCTTTTGCAAAGAGCTACGCATTGGAAAATTCAGGGCTATGTCGTGTAGATGATGGCCTAACAGGAGGCTTTAAAATTTTCTTTCTAGTGTCCTTCGTTTGGGAGAAAAATGCAACGGTACAAGACAGCTTTTCCTTGCCAATATCTCTCTTTTGCAAAGAGCTACGCATTGGAAAATTCAGGGCTATGTCGTGTAGATGATGGCCTAACAGGAGGCTTTAAAATTTTCTTTCTAGTGTCCTTCGTTTGGGAGAAAAATGCAAAGGTACAAGACAGCTTTTCCTTGCCAATATCTCTCTTTTGCAAAGAGCTGCGCATTGGAAAATTCAGGGCTATGTCGTGTAGATGATGGCCTAACAGGAGGCTTTAAAATGTTCTTTCTAGTGTCCTTCGTTTGGGAGAAAAATGCAATGGTACAAGACAGCTTTTCCTTGCCAATATCTCTCTTTTGCAAAGAGCTGCGCATTGGAAAATTCAGGGCTATGTCGTGTAGATGATGGCCTAAAAGGAGGCTTTAAAATTTTCTTTCTAGTGTCCTTCGTTTGGGAGAAAAATGCAATGGTACAAGACAGCTTTTCCTTGCCAATATCTCTCTTTTGCAAAGAGCTGCGCATTGGAAAATTCAGGGCTATGTCGTGTAGATGATGGCCTAACAGGAGGCTTTAAAATTTTCTTTCTAGTGTCCTTCGTTTGGGAGAAAAATGCAAAGGTACAAGACAGCTTTTCCTTGCCAATATCTCTCTTTTGCAAAGAGCTGCGCATTGGAAAATTCAGGGCTATGTCGTGTAGATGATGGCCTAACAGGAGGCTTTAAAATTTTCTTTCTAGTGTCCTTCGTTTGGGAGAAAAATGCAAAGGTACAAGACAGCTTTTCCTTGCCAATATCTCTCTTTTGCAAAGAGCTGCGCATTGGAAAATTCAGGGTTATGTCGTGTAGATGATGGCCTAACAGGAGGCTTTAAAATTTTCTTTCTAGTGTCCTTCGTTTGGGAGAAAAATGCAAAGGTACAAGACAGCTTTTCCTTGCCAATATCTCTCTTTTGCAAAGAGCTGCGCATTGGAAAATTCAGGGCTATGTCGTGTAGATGATGGCCTAACAGGAGGCTTTAAAATTTTCTTTCTAGTGCCCTTCGTTTGGGAGAAAAATGCAATGGTACAAGACAGCTTTTCCTTGCCAATATCTCTCTTTTGCAAAGAGCTGCGCATTGGAAAATTCAGGGCTATGTCGTGTAGATGATGGCCTAACAGGAGGCTTTAAAATGTTCTTTCTAGTGTCCTTCGTTTGGGAGAAAAATGCAATGGTACAAGACAGCTTTTCCTTGCCAATATCTCTCTTTTGCAAAGAGCTGCGCATTGGAAAATTCAGGGCTATGTCGTGTAGATGATGGCCTAACAGGAGGCTTTAAAATGTTCTTTCTAGTGTCCTTCGTTTGGGAGAAAAATGCAATGGTACAAGACAGCTTTTCCTTGCCAATATCTCTCTTTTGCAAAGAGCTGCGCATTGGAAAATTCAGGGCTATGTCGTGTAGATGATGGCCTAACAGGAGGCTTTAAAATTTTCTTTCTAGTGTCCTTCGTTTGGGAGAAAAATGCAAAGGTACAAGACAGCTTTTCCTTGCCAATATCTATCTTTTGCAAAGAGCTACGCATTGGAAAATTAAGGGCTATGTCGTGTAGATGATGGCCTAACAGGAGGCTTTAAAATTTTCTTTCTAGTGTCCTTCGTTTGGGAGAAAAATGCAATGGTACAAGACAGCTTTTCCTTGCCAAGAACTGCGCATTGGAAAATTCAGGGCTATGTCGTGTAGATGATGGCCTAACAGGAGGCTTTAAAATTTTCTTTCTAGTGTCCTTCGTTTGGGAGAAAAATGCAAAGGTACAAGACAGCTTTTCCTTGCCAATATCTCTCTTTTGCAAAGAGCTACGGATTGGAAAATTCAGGGCTATGTCGTGTAGATGATGTCCTAACAGGAGGCTTTAAAATTTTCTTTCTAGTGTCCTTCGTTTGGGAGAAAAATGCAAAGGTACAAGACAGCTTTTCCTTGCCAATATCTCTCTTTTGCAAAGAGCTGCGCATTGGAAAATTCAGGGCTATGTCGTGTAGATGATGGCCTAACAGGAGGCTTTAAAATTTTCTTTCTAGTGACCTTCGTTTGGGAGAAAAATGCAAAGGTACAAGACAGCTTTTCCTTGCCAATATCTCTCTTTTGCAAAGAGCTGCGCATTGGAAAATTCAGGGCTATGTCGTGTAGATGATGGCCTAACAGGAGGCTTTAAAATTTTCTTTCTAGTGCCCTTCGTTTGGGAGAAAAATGCAATGGTACAAGACAGCTTTTCCTTGCCAATATCTCTCTTTTGCAAAGAGCTGCGCATTGGAAAATTCAGGGCTATGTCGTGTAGATGATGGCCTAACAGGAGGCTTTAAAATGTTCTTTCTAGTGTCCTTCGTTTGGGAGAAAAATGCAATGGTACAAGACAGCTTTTCCTTGCCAATATCTCTCTTTTGCAAAGAGCTGCGCATTGGAAAATTCAGGGCTATGTCGTGTAGATGATGGCCTAACAGGAGGCTTTAAAATTTTCTTTCTAGTGACCTTCGTTTGGGAGAAAAATGCAAAGGTACAAGACAGCTTTTCCTTGCCAATATCTCTCTTTTGCAAAGAGCTGCGCATTGGAAAATTCAGGGCTATGTCGTGTAGATGATGGCCTAACAGGAGGCTTTAAAATTTTCTTTCTAGTGACCTTCGTTTGGGAGAAAAATGCAAAGGTACAAGACAGCTTTTCCTTGCCAATATCTCTCTTTTGCAAAGAGCTGCGCATTGGAAAATTCAGGGCTATGTCGTGTAGATGATGGCCTAGCAGGAGGCTTTAAAATTTTCTTTCTAGTGCCCTTCGTTTGGGAGAAAAATGCAATGGTACAAGACAGCTTTTCCTTGCCAATATCTCTCTTTTGCAAAGAGCTGCGCATTGGAAAATTCAGGGCTATGTCGTGTAGATGATGGCCTAACAGGAGGCTTTAAAATGTTCTTTCTAGTGTCCTTCGTTTGGGAGAAAAATGCAATGGTACAAGACAGCTTTTCCTTGCCAATATCTCTCTTTTGCAAAGAGCTGCGCATTGGAAAATTCAGGGCTATGTCGTGTAGATGATGGCCTAACAGGAGGCTTTAAAATGTTCTTTCTAGTGTCCTTCGTTTGGGAGAAAAATGCAATGGTACAAGACAGCTTTTCCTTGCCAATATCTCTCTTTTGCAAAGAGCTGCGCATTGGAAAATTCAGGGCTATGTCGTGTAGATGATGGCCTAACAGGAGGCTTTAAAATTTTCTTTCTAGTGTCCTTCGTTTGGGAGAAAAATGCAAAGGTACAAGACAGCTTTTCCTTGCCAATATCTATCTTTTGCAAAGAGCTACGCATTGGAAAATTAAGGGCTATGTCGTGTAGATGATGGCCTAACAGGAGGCTTTAAAATTTTCTTTCTAGTGTCCTTCGTTTGGGAGAAAAATGCAATGGTACAAGACAGCTTTTCCTTGCCAAGAGCTGCGCATTGGAAAATTCAGGGCTATGTCGTGTAGATGATGGCCTAACAGGAGGCTTTAAAATTTTCTTTCTAGTGTCCTTCGTTTGGGAGAAAAATGCAAAGGTACAAGACAGCTTTTCCTTGCCAATATCTCTCTTTTGCAAAGAGCTACGGATTGGAAAATTCAGGGCTATGTCGTGTAGATGATGTCCTAACAGGAGGCTTTAAAATTTTCTTTCTAGTGTCCTTCGTTTGGGAGAAAAATGCAAAGGTACAAGACAGCTTTTCCTTGCCAATATCTCTCTTTTGCAAAGAGCTACGCATTGGAAAATTCAGGGCTATGTCGTGTAGATGATGGCCTAACAGGAGGCTTTAAAATTTTCTTTCTAGTGTCCTTCGTTTGGGAGAAAAATGCAATGGTACAAGACAGCTTTTCCTTGCCAATATCTCTCTTTTGCAAAGAGCTGCGCATTGGAAAATTCAGGGCTATGTCGTGTAGATGATGGCCTAACAGGAGGCTTTAAAATTTTCTTTCTAGTGTCCTTCGTTTGGGAGAAAAATGCAAAGGTACAAGACAGCTTTTCCTTGCCAATATCTCTCTTTTGCAAAGAGCTACGCATTGGAAAATTCAGGGCTATGTCGTGTAGATGATGGCCTAACAGGAGGCTTTAAAATTTTCTTTCTAGTGTCCTTCGTTTGGGAGAAAAATGCAAAGGTACAAGACAGCTTTTCCTTGCCAATATCTCTCTTTTGCAAAGAGCTACGCATTGGAAAATTCAGGGCTATGTCGTGTAGATGATGGCCTAACAGGAGGCTTTAAAATTTTCTTTCTAGTGACCTTCGTTTGGGAGAAAAATGCAAAGGTACAAGACAGCTTTTCCTTGCCAATATCTCTCTTTTGCAAAGAGCTGCGCATTGGAAAATTCAGGGCTATGTCGTGTAGATGATGGCCTAACAGGAGGCTTTAAAATGTTCTTTCTAGTGTCCTTCGTTTGGGAGAAAAATGCAATGGTACAAGACAGCTTTTCCTTGCCAATATCTCTCTTTTGCAAAGAGCTGCGCATTGGAAAATTCAGGGCTATGTCGTGTAGTTGATGGCCTAACAGGAGGCTTTAAAATTTTCTTTCTAGTGACCTTCGTTTGGGAGAAAAATGCAAAGGTACAAGACAGCTTTTCCTTGCCAATATCTCTCTTTTGCAAAGAGCTGCGCATTGGAAAATTCAGGGCTATGTCGTGTAGATGATGGCCTAACAGGAGGCTTTAAAATTTTCTTTCTAGTGTCCTTCGTTTGGGAGAAAAATGCAAAGGTACAAGACAGCTTTTCCTTGCCAATATCTCTCTTTTGCAAAGAGCTGCGCATTGGAAAATTCAGGGCTATGTCGTGTAGATGATGGCCTAACAGGAGGCTTTAAAATTTTCATTCTAGTGTCTTTCGTTTGGGAGAAAAATGCAAAAGTACAATGCTGCTTTTCCTTGCCGATATCTCTCTTTTGCAAAGAGATAAGCATTGGAAAATTCAGGGCTATAACGTGTAGATGAAGCACTAACAGGAGGCTTTAAAATTTTCATTCTAGTGTCTTTCGTTTGGGAGAAAAATGCAAAGGTACAATACAGCTTTTCCTTGCCAATATCTCTCTTTTGCAAAGAGCTAGGCATTGGAAAATGCAGGGCTATAACGTGTAGATGAAGCACTAACAGGAGGCTTTACAATTTTCATTCTAGTGTCTTTCGTTCGGGAGAAAAATGCAAAGGTACAATACAGCTTTTCCTTGCCGATATCTCTCTTTTGCAAAGAGATAGGCATTGGAAAATTCAGGGCTATAACGTGTAGATGAAGCACTAACAGGAGGCTAAAAAATTTTCATTCTAGTGTCCTTCGTTTGGGAGAAAAATGCAAAGGTACAATACAGCTTTTCCTTGCCAATATCTCTCTTTTGCAAAGAGATAGGCATTGAAAAATTCAGGGCTATAACGTGTAGATGAAGCACTAACAGGAGGCTTTAAAATTTTCATTCTAGTGTCTTTCGTTTGGGAGAAAAATGCAAAGGTACAATACAGCTTTTCCTTGCCGATATCTCTCTTTTGCAAAGAGATAGGCATTGGAAAATTCTGGGCTATAACGTGTAGATGAAGCACTAACAGGAGGCTTTAAAATTTTCATTCTAGTGTCCTTCGTTTGGGAGAAAAATGCAAAGGTACAATACAGCTTTTCCTTGCCGATATCTCTCTTTTGCAAAGAGATAGGCATTGGAAAATTCAGGGCTATAACGTGTAGATGAAGCACTAACAGGAGGCTTTAAAATTTTCTTTCTAGTGTCCTTCGTTTGGGAGAAAAATGCAATGGTACAAGACAGCTTTTCCTTGCCAAGAGCTGCGCATTGGAAAATTCAGGGCTATGTCGTGTAGATGATGGCCTAACAGGAGGCTTTAAAATTTTCTTTCTAGTGTCCTTCGTTTGGGAGAAAAATGCAAAGGTACAAGACAGCTTTTCCTTGCCAATATCTCTCTTTTGCAAAGAGCTACGGATTGGAAAATTCAGGGCTATGTCGTGTAGATGATGGCCTAACAGGAGGCTTTAAAATTTTCTTTCTAGTGTCCTTCGTTTGGGAGAAAAATGCAATGGTACAAGACAGCTTTTCCTTGCCAATATCTCTCTTTTGCAAAGAGCTGCGCATTGGAAAATTCAGGGCTATGTCGTGTAGATGATGGCCTAACAGGAGGCTTTAAAATTTTCTTTCTAGTGTCCTTCGTTTGGGAGAAAAATGCAAAGGTACAAGACAGCTTTTCCTTGCCAATATCTCTCTTTTGCAAAGAGCTACGCATTGGAAAATTCAGGGCTATGTCGTGTAGATGATGGCCTAACAGGAGGCTTTAAAATTTTCTTTCTAGTGTCCTTCGTTTGGGAGAAAAATGCAATGGTACAAGACAGCTTTTCCTTGCCAATATCTCTCTTTTGCAAAGAGCTGCGCATTGGAAAATTCAGGGCTATGTCGTGTAGATGATGGCCTAACAGGAGGCTTTAAAATTTTCTTTCTAGTGACCTTCGTTTGGGAGAAAAATGCAAAGGTACAAGACAGCTTTTCCTTGCCAATATCTCTCTTTTGCAAAGAGCTGCGCATTGGAAAATTCAGGGCTATGTCGTGTAGATGATGGCCTAACAGGAGGCTTTAAAATTTTCTTTCTAGTGACCTTCGTTTGGGAGAAAAATGCAAAGGTACAAGACAGCTTTTCCTTGCCAATATCTCTCTTTTGCAAAGAGCTGCGCATTGGAAAATTCAGGGCTATGTCGTGTAGATGATGGCCTAACAGGAGGCTTTAAAATTTTCTTTCTAGTGCCCTTCGTTTGGGAGAAAAATGCAATGGTACAAGACAGCTTTTCCTTGCCAAGAGCTGCGCATTGGAAAATTCAGGGCTATGTCGTGTAGATGATGGCCTAACAGGAGGCTTTAAAATTTTCTTTCTAGTGTCCTTCGTTTGGGAGAAAAATGCAAAGGTACAAGACAGCTTTTCCTTGCCAATATCTCTCTTTTGCAAAGAGCTACGGATTGGAAAATTCAGGGCTATGTCGTGTAGATGATGTCCTAACAGGAGGCTTTAAAATTTTCTTTCTAGTGTCCTTCGTTTGGGAGAAAAATGCAAAGGTACAAGACAGCTTTTCCTTGCCAATATCTCTCTTTTGCAAAGAGCTACGCATTGGAAAATTCAGGGCTATGTCGTGTAGATGATGGCCTAACAGGAGGCTTTAAAATTTTCTTTCTAGTGTCCTTCGTTTGGGAGAAAAATGCAATGGTACAAGACAGCTTTTCCTTGCCAATATCTCTCTTTTGCAAAGAGCTGCGCATTGGAAAATTCAGGGCTATGTCGTGTAGATGATGGCCTAACAGGAGGCTTTAAAATTTTCTTTCTAGTGTCCTTCGTTTGGGAGAAAAATGCAAAGGTACAAGACAGCTTTTCCTTGCCAATATCTCTCTTTTGCAAAGAGCTACGCATTGGAAAATTCAGGGCTATGTCGTGTAGATGATGGCCTAACAGGAGGCTTTAAAATTTTCTTTCTAGTGTCCTTCGTTTGGGAGAAAAATGCAAAGGTACAAGACAGCTTTTCCTTGCCAATATCTCTCTTTTGCAAAGAGCTACGCATTGGAAAATTCAGGGCTATGTCGTGTAGATGATGGCCTAACAGGAGGCTTTAAAATTTTCTTTCTAGTGACCTTCGTTTGGGAGAAAAATGCAAAGGTACAAGACAGCTTTTCCTTGCCAATATCTCTCTTTTGCAAAGAGCTGCGCATTGGAAAATTCAGGGCTATGTCGTGTAGATGATGGCCTAACAGGAGGCTTTAAAATGTTCTTTCTAGTGTCCTTCGTTTGGGAGAAAAATGCAATGGTACAAGACAGCTTTTCCTTGCCAATATCTCTCTTTTGCAAAGAGCTGCGCATTGGAAAATTCAGGGCTATGTCGTGTAGTTGATGGCCTAACAGGAGGCTTTAAAATTTTCTTTCTAGTGACCTTCGTTTGGGAGAAAAATGCAAAGGTACAAGACAGCTTTTCCTTGCCAATATCTCTCTTTTGCAAAGAGCTGCGCATTGGAAAATTCAGGGCTATGTCGTGTAGATGATGGCCTAACAGGAGGCTTTAAAATTTTCTTTCTAGTGTCCTTCGTTTGGGAGAAAAATGCAAAGGTACAAGACAGCTTTTCCTTGCCAATATCTCTCTTTTGCAAAGAGCTGCGCATTGGAAAATTCAGGGCTATGTCGTGTAGATGATGGCCTAACAGGAGGCTTTAAAATTTTCATTCTAGTGTCTTTCGTTTGGGAGAAAAATGCAAAAGTACAATGCTGCTTTTCCTTGCCGATATCTCTCTTTTGCAAAGAGATAAGCATTGGAAAATTCAGGGCTATAACGTGTAGATGAAGCACTAACAGGAGGCTTTAAAATTTTCATTCTAGTGTCTTTCGTTTGGGAGAAAAATGCAAAGGTACAATACAGCTTTTCCTTGCCAATATCTCTCTTTTGCAAAGAGCTAGGCATTGGAAAATGCAGGGCTATAACGTGTAGATGAAGCACTAACAGGAGGCTTTACAATTTTCATTCTAGTGTCTTTCGTTCGGGAGAAAAATGCAAAGGTACAATACAGCTTTTCCTTGCCGATATCTCTCTTTTGCAAAGAGATAGGCATTGGAAAATTCAGGGCTATAACGTGTAGATGAAGCACTAACAGGAGGCTAAAAAATTTTCATTCTAGTGTCCTTCGTTTGGGAGAAAAATGCAAAGGTACAATACAGCTTTTCCTTGCCAATATCTCTCTTTTGCAAAGAGATAGGCATTGAAAAATTCAGGGCTATAACGTGTAGATGAAGCACTAACAGGAGGCTTTAAAATTTTCATTCTAGTGTCTTTCGTTTGGGAGAAAAATGCAAAGGTACAATACAGCTTTTCCTTGCCGATATCTCTCTTTTGCAAAGAGATAGGCATTGGAAAATTCTGGGCTATAACGTGTAGATGAAGCACTAACAGGAGGCTTTAAAATTTTCATTCTAGTGTCCTTCGTTTGGGAGAAAAATGCAAAGGTACAATACAGCTTTTCCTTGCCGATATCTCTCTTTTGCAAAGAGATAGGCATTGGAAAATTCAGGGCTATAACGTGTAGATGAAGCACTAACAGGAGGCTTTAAAATTTTCTTTCTAGTGTCCTTCGTTTGGGAGAAAAATGCAATGGTACAAGACAGCTTTTCCTTGCCAAGAGCTGCGCATTGGAAAATTCAGGGCTATGTCGTGTAGATGATGGCCTAACAGGAGGCTTTAAAATTTTCTTTCTAGTGTCCTTCGTTTGGGAGAAAAATGCAAAGGTACAAGACAGCTTTTCCTTGCCAATATCTCTCTTTTGCAAAGAGCTACGGATTGGAAAATTCAGGGCTATGTCGTGTAGATGATGGCCTAACAGGAGGCTTTAAAATTTTCTTTCTAGTGTCCTTCGTTTGGGAGAAAAATGCAATGGTACAAGACAGCTTTTCCTTGCCAATATCTCTCTTTTGCAAAGAGCTGCGCATTGGAAAATTCAGGGCTATGTCGTGTAGATGATGGCCTAACAGGAGGCTTTAAAATTTTCTTTCTAGTGTCCTTCGTTTGGGAGAAAAATGCAAAGGTACAAGACAGCTTTTCCTTGCCAATATCTCTCTTTTGCAAAGAGCTACGCATTGGAAAATTCAGGGCTATGTCGTGTAGATGATGGCCTAACAGGAGGCTTTAAAATTTTCTTTCTAGTGTCCTTCGTTTGGGAGAAAAATGCAATGGTACAAGACAGCTTTTCCTTGCCAATATCTCTCTTTTGCAAAGAGCTGCGCATTGGAAAATTCAGGGCTATGTCGTGTAGATGATGGCCTAACAGGAGGCTTTAAAATTTTCTTTCTAGTGACCTTCGTTTGGGAGAAAAATGCAAAGGTACAAGACAGCTTTTCCTTGCCAATATCTCTCTTTTGCAAAGAGCTGCGCATTGGAAAATTCAGGGCTATGTCGTGTAGATGATGGCCTAACAGGAGGCTTTAAAATTTTCTTTCTAGTGACCTTCGTTTGGGAGAAAAATGCAAAGGTACAAGACAGCTTTTCCTTGCCAATATCTCTCTTTTGCAAAGAGCTGCGCATTGGAAAATTCAGGGCTATGTCGTGTAGATGATGGCCTAACAGGAGGCTTTAAAATTTTCTTTCTAGTGCCCTTCGTTTGGGAGAAAAATGCAATGGTACAAGACAGCTTTTCCTTGCCAAGAGCTGCGCATTGGAAAATTCAGGGCTATGTCGTGTAGATGATGGCCTAACAGGAGGCTTTAAAATTTTCTTTCTAGTGTCCTTCGTTTGGGAGAAAAATGCAAAGGTACAAGACAGCTTTTCCTTGCCAATATCTCTCTTTTGCAAAGAGCTACGGATTGGAAAATTCAGGGCTATGTCGTGTAGATGATGTCCTAACAGGAGGCTTTAAAATTTTCTTTCTAGTGTCCTTCGTTTGGGAGAAAAATGCAAAGGTACAAGACAGCTTTTCCTTGCCAATATCTCTCTTTTGCAAAGAGCTACGCATTGGAAAATTCAGGGCTATGTCGTGTAGATGATGGCCTAACAGGAGGCTTTAAAATTTTCTTTCTAGTGTCCTTCGTTTGGGAGAAAAATGCAATGGTACAAGACAGCTTTTCCTTGCCAATATCTCTCTTTTGCAAAGAGCTGCGCATTGGAAAATTCAGGGCTATGTCGTGTAGATGATGGCCTAACAGGAGGCTTTAAAATTTTCTTTCTAGTGTCCTTCGTTTGGGAGAAAAATGCAAAGGTACAAGACAGCTTTTCCTTGCCAATATCTCTCTTTTGCAAAGAGCTACGCATTGGAAAATTCAGGGCTATGTCGTGTAGATGATGGCCTAACAGGAGGCTTTAAAATTTTCTTTCTAGTGTCCTTCGTTTGGGAGAAAAATGCAAAGGTACAAGACAGCTTTTCCTTGCCAATATCTCTCTTTTGCAAAGAGCTACGCATTGGAAAATTCAGGGCTATGTCGTGTAGATGATGGCCTAACAGGAGGCTTTAAAATTTTCTTTCTAGTGACCTTCGTTTGGGAGAAAAATGCAAAGGTACAAGACAGCTTTTCCTTGCCAATATCTCTCTTTTGCAAAGAGCTGCGCATTGGAAAATTCAGGGCTATGTCGTGTAGATGATGGCCTAACAGGAGGCTTTAAAATGTTCTTTCTAGTGTCCTTCGTTTGGGAGAAAAATGCAATGGTACAAGACAGCTTTTCCTTGCCAATATCTCTCTTTTGCAAAGAGCTGCGCATTGGAAAATTCAGGGCTATGTCGTGTAGTTGATGGCCTAACAGGAGGCTTTAAAATTTTCTTTCTAGTGACCTTCGTTTGGGAGAAAAATGCAAAGGTACAAGACAGCTTTTCCTTGCCAATATCTCTCTTTTGCAAAGAGCTGCGCATTGGAAAATTCAGGGCTATGTCGTGTAGATGATGGCCTAACAGGAGGCTTTAAAATTTTCTTTCTAGTGTCCTTCGTTTGGGAGAAAAATGCAAAGGTACAAGACAGCTTTTCCTTGCCAATATCTCTCTTTTGCAAAGAGCTGCGCATTGGAAAATTCAGGGCTATGTCGTGTAGATGATGGCCTAACAGGAGGCTTTAAAATTTTCATTCTAGTGTCTTTCGTTTGGGAGAAAAATGCAAAAGTACAATGCTGCTTTTCCTTGCCGATATCTCTCTTTTGCAAAGAGATAAGCATTGGAAAATTCAGGGCTATAACGTGTAGATGAAGCACTAACAGGAGGCTTTAAAATTTTCATTCTAGTGTCTTTCGTTTGGGAGAAAAATGCAAAGGTACAATACAGCTTTTCCTTGCCAATATCTCTCTTTTGCAAAGAGCTAGGCATTGGAAAATGCAGGGCTATAACGTGTAGATGAAGCACTAACAGGAGGCTTTACAATTTTCATTCTAGTGTCTTTCGTTCGGGAGAAAAATGCAAAGGTACAATACAGCTTTTCCTTGCCGATATCTCTCTTTTGCAAAGAGATAGGCATTGGAAAATTCAGGGCTATAACGTGTAGATGAAGCACTAACAGGAGGCTAAAAAATTTTCATTCTAGTGTCCTTCGTTTGGGAGAAAAATGCAAAGGTACAATACAGCTTTTCCTTGCCAATATCTCTCTTTTGCAAAGAGATAGGCATTGAAAAATTCAGGGCTATAACGTGTAGATGAAGCACTAACAGGAGGCTTTAAAATTTTCATTCTAGTGTCTTTCGTTTGGGAGAAAAATGCAAAGGTACAATACAGCTTTTCCTTGCCGATATCTCTCTTTTGCAAAGAGATAGGCATTGGAAAATTCTGGGCTATAACGTGTAGATGAAGCACTAACAGGAGGCTTTAAAATTTTCATTCTAGTGTCCTTCGTTTGGGAGAAAAATGCAAAGGTACAATACAGCTTTTCCTTGCCGATATCTCTCTTTTGCAAAGAGATAGGCATTGGAAAATTCAGGGCTATAACGTGTAGATGAAGCACTAACAGGAGGCTTTAAAATTTTCTTTCTAGTGTCCTTCGTTTGGGAGAAAAATGCAATGGTACAAGACAGCTTTTCCTTGCCAATATCTCTCTTTTGCAAAGAGCTGCGCATTGGAAAATTCAGGGCTATGTCGTGTAGATGATGGCCTAACAGGAGGCTTTAAAATTTTCTTTCTAGTGACCTTCGTTTGGGAGAAAAATGCAAAGGTACAAGACAGCTTTTCCTTGCCAATATCTCTCTTTTGCAAAGAGCTGCGCATTGGAAAATTCAGGGCTATGTCGTGTAGATGATGGCCTAACAGGAGGCTTTAAAATTTTCTTTCTAGTGACCTTCGTTTGGGAGAAAAATGCAAAGGTACAAGACAGCTTTTCCTTGCCAATATCTCTCTTTTGCAAAGAGCTGCGCATTGGAAAATTCAGGGCTATGTCGTGTAGATGATGGCCTAACAGGAGGCTTTAAAATTTTCTTTCTAGTGCCCTTCGTTTGGGAGAAAAATGCAATGGTACAAGACAGCTTTTCCTTGCCAATATCTCTCTTTTGCAAAGAGCTGCGCATTGGAAAATTCAGGGCTATGTCGTGTAGATGATGGCCTAACAGGAGGCTTTAAAATGTTCTTTCTAGTGTCCTTCGTTTGGGAGAAAAATGCAATGGTACAAGACAGCTTTTCCTTGCCAATATCTCTCTTTTGCAAAGAGCTGCGCATTGGAAAATTCAGGGCTATGTCGTGTAGATGATGGCCTAACAGGAGGCTTTAAAATTTTCTTTCTAGTGACCTTCGTTTGGGAGAAAAATGCAAAGGTACAAGACAGCTTTTCCTTGCCAATATCTCTCTTTTGCAAAGAGCTGCGCATTGGAAAATTCAGGGCTATGTCGTGTAGATGATGGCCTAACAGGAGGCTTTAAAATTTTCTTTCTAGTGACCTTCGTTTGGGAGAAAAATGCAAAGGTACAAGACAGCTTTTCCTTGCCAATATCTCTCTTTTGCAAAGAGCTGCGCATTGGAAAATTCAGGGCTATGTCGTGTAGATGATGGCCTAACAGGAGGCTTTAAAATTTTCTTTCTAGTGCCCTTCGTTTGGGAGAAAAATGCAATGGTACAAGACAGCTTTTCCTTGCCAATATCTCTCTTTTGCAAAGAGCTGCGCATTGGAAAATTCAGGGCTATGTCGTGTAGATGATGGCCTAACAGGAGGCTTTAAAATGTTCTTTCTAGTGTCCTTCGTTTGGGAGAAAAATGCAATGGTACAAGACAGCTTTTCCTTGCCAATATCTCTCTTTTGCAAAGAGCTGCGCATTGGAAAATTCAGGGCTATGTCGTGTAGATGATGGCCTAACAGGAGGCTTTAAAATGTTCTTTCTAGTGTCCTTCGTTTGGGAGAAAAATGCAATGGTACAAGACAGCTTTTCCTTGCCAATATCTCTCTTTTGCAAAGAGCTGCGCATTGGAAAATTCAGGGCTATGTCGTGTAGATGATGGCCTAACAGGAGGCTTTAAAATTTTCTTTCTAGTGTCCTTCGTTTGGGAGAAAAATGCAAAGGTACAAGACAGCTTTTCCTTGCCAATATCTATCTTTTGCAAAGAGCTACGCATTGGAAAATTAAGGGCTATGTCGTGTAGATGATGGCCTAACAGGAGGCTTTAAAATTTTCTTTCTAGTGTCCTTCGTTTGGGAGAAAAATGCAATGGTACAAGACAGCTTTTCCTTGCCAAGAGCTGCGCATTGGAAAATTCAGGGCTATGTCGTGTAGATGATGGCCTAACAGGAGGCTTTAAAATTTTCTTTCTAGTGTCCTTCGTTTGGGAGAAAAATGCAAAGGTACAAGACAGCTTTTCCTTGCCAATATCTCTCTTTTGCAAAGAGCTACGGATTGGAAAATTCAGGGCTATGTCGTGTAGATGATGTCCTAACAGGAGGCTTTAAAATTTTCTTTCTAGTGTCCTTCGTTTGGGAGAAAAATGCAAAGGTACAAGACAGCTTTTCCTTGCCAATATCTCTCTTTTGCAAAGAGCTACGCATTGGAAAATTCAGGGCTATGTCGTGTAGATGATGGCCTAACAGGAGGCTTTAAAATTTTCTTTCTAGTGTCCTTCGTTTGGGAGAAAAATGCAATGGTACAAGACAGCTTTTCCTTGCCAATATCTCTCTTTTGCAAAGAGCTGCGCATTGGAAAATTCAGGGCTATGTCGTGTAGATGATGGCCTAACAGGAGGCTTTAAAATTTTCTTTCTAGTGTCCTTCGTTTGGGAGAAAAATGCAAAGGTACAAGACAGCTTTTCCTTGCCAATATCTCTCTTTTGCAAAGAGCTACGCATTGGAAAATTCAGGGCTATGTCGTGTAGATGATGGCCTAACAGGAGGCTTTAAAATTTTCTTTCTAGTGTCCTTCGTTTGGGAGAAAAATGCAAAGGTACAAGACAGCTTTTCCTTGCCAATATCTCTCTTTTGCAAAGAGCTACGCATTGGAAAATTCAGGGCTATGTCGTGTAGATGATGGCCTAACAGGAGGCTTTAAAATTTTCTTTCTAGTGACCTTCGTTTGGGAGAAAAATGCAAAGGTACAAGACAGCTTTTCCTTGCCAATATCTCTCTTTTGCAAAGAGCTGCGCATTGGAAAATTCAGGGCTATGTCGTGTAGATGATGGCCTAACAGGAGGCTTTAAAATGTTCTTTCTAGTGTCCTTCGTTTGGGAGAAAAATGCAATGGTACAAGACAGCTTTTCCTTGCCAATATCTCTCTTTTGCAAAGAGCTGCGCATTGGAAAATTCAGGGCTATGTCGTGTAGTTGATGGCCTAACAGGAGGCTTTAAAATTTTCTTTCTAGTGACCTTCGTTTGGGAGAAAAATGCAAAGGTACAAGACAGCTTTTCCTTGCCAATATCTCTCTTTTGCAAAGAGCTGCGCATTGGAAAATTCAGGGCTATGTCGTGTAGATGATGGCCTAACAGGAGGCTTTAAAATTTTCTTTCTAGTGTCCTTCGTTTGGGAGAAAAATGCAAAGGTACAAGACAGCTTTTCCTTGCCAATATCTCTCTTTTGCAAAGAGCTGCGCATTGGAAAATTCAGGGCTATGTCGTGTAGATGATGGCCTAACAGGAGGCTTTAAAATTTTCATTCTAGTGTCTTTCGTTTGGGAGAAAAATGCAAAAGTACAATGCTGCTTTTCCTTGCCGATATCTCTCTTTTGCAAAGAGATAAGCATTGGAAAATTCAGGGCTATAACGTGTAGATGAAGCACTAACAGGAGGCTTTAAAATTTTCATTCTAGTGTCTTTCGTTTGGGAGAAAAATGCAAAGGTACAATACAGCTTTTCCTTGCCAATATCTCTCTTTTGCAAAGAGCTAGGCATTGGAAAATGCAGGGCTATAACGTGTAGATGAAGCACTAACAGGAGGCTTTACAATTTTCATTCTAGTGTCTTTCGTTCGGGAGAAAAATGCAAAGGTACAATACAGCTTTTCCTTGCCGATATCTCTCTTTTGCAAAGAGATAGGCATTGGAAAATTCAGGGCTATAACGTGTAGATGAAGCACTAACAGGAGGCTAAAAAATTTTCATTCTAGTGTCCTTCGTTTGGGAGAAAAATGCAAAGGTACAATACAGCTTTTCCTTGCCAATATCTCTCTTTTGCAAAGAGATAGGCATTGAAAAATTCAGGGCTATAACGTGTAGATGAAGCACTAACAGGAGGCTTTAAAATTTTCATTCTAGTGTCTTTCGTTTGGGAGAAAAATGCAAAGGTACAATACAGCTTTTCCTTGCCGATATCTCTCTTTTGCAAAGAGATAGGCATTGGAAAATTCTGGGCTATAACGTGTAGATGAAGCACTAACAGGAGGCTTTAAAATTTTCATTCTAGTGTCCTTCGTTTGGGAGAAAAATGCAAAGGTACAATACAGCTTTTCCTTGCCGATATCTCTCTTTTGCAAAGAGATAGGCATTGGAAAATTCAGGGCTATAACGTGTAGATGAAGCACTAACAGGAGGCTTTAAAATTTTCTTTCTAGTGTCCTTCGTTTGGGAGAAAAATGCAATGGTACAAGACAGCTTTTCCTTGCCAAGAGCTGCGCATTGGAAAATTCAGGGCTATGTCGTGTAGATGATGGCCTAACAGGAGGCTTTAAAATTTTCTTTCTAGTGTCCTTCGTTTGGGAGAAAAATGCAAAGGTACAAGACAGCTTTTCCTTGCCAATATCTCTCTTTTGCAAAGAGCTACGGATTGGAAAATTCAGGGCTATGTCGTGTAGATGATGTCCTAACAGGAGGCTTTAAAATTTTCTTTCTAGTGTCCTTCGTTTGGGAGAAAAATGCAACGGTACAAGACAGCTTTTCCTTGCCAATATCTCTCTTTTGCAAAGAGCTACGCATTGGAAAATTCAGGGCTATGTCGTGTAGATGATGGCCTAACAGGAGGCTTTAAAATTTTCTTTCTAGTGTCCTTCGTTTGGGAGAAAAATGCAATGGTACAAGACAGCTTTTCCTTGCCAATATCTCTCTTTTGCAAAGAGCTGCGCATTGGAAAATTCAGGGCTATGTCGTGTAGATGATGGCCTAACAGGAGGCTTTAAAATTTTCTTTCTAGTGTCCTTCGTTTGGGAGAAAAATGCAAAGGTACAAGACAGCTTTTCCTTGCCAATATCTCTCTTTTGCAAAGAGCTACGCATTGGAAAATTCAGGGCTATGTCGTGTAGATGATGGCCTAACAGGAGGCTTTAAAATTTTCTTTCTAGTGTCCTTCGTTTGGGAGAAAAATGCAAAGGTACAAGACAGCTTTTCCTTGCCAATATCTCTCTTTTGCAAAGAGCTACGCATTGGAAAATTCAGGGCTATGTCGTGTAGATGATGGCCTAACAGGAGGCTTTAAAATTTTCTTTCTAGTGACCTTCGTTTGGGAGAAAAATGCAAAGGTACAAGACAGCTTTTCCTTGCCAATATCTCTCTTTTGCAAAGAGCTGCGCATTGGAAAATTCAGGGCTATGTCGTGTAGATGATGGCCTAACAGGAGGCTTTAAAATTTTCTTTCTAGTGACCTTCGTTTGGGAGAAAAATGCAAAGGTACAATACAGCTTTTCCTTGCCAATATCTCTCTTTTGCAAAGAGCTAGGCATTGGAAAATGCAGGGCTATAACGTGTAGATGAAGCACTAACAGGAGGCTTTACAATTTTCATTCTAGTGTCTTTCGTTCGGGAGAAAAATGCAAAGGTACAATACAGCTTTTCCTTGCCGATATCTCTCTTTTGCAAAGAGATAGGCATTGGAAAATTCAGGGCTATAACGTGTAGATGAAGCACTAACAGGAGGCTAAAAAATTTTCATTCTAGTGTCCTTCGTTTGGGAGAAAAATGCAAAGGTACAATACAGCTTTTCCTTGCCAATATCTCTCTTTTGCAAAGAGATAGGCATTGAAAAATTCAGGGCTATAACGTGTAGATGAAGCACTAACAGGAGGCTTTAAAATTTTCATTCTAGTGTCTTTCGTTTGGGAGAAAAATGCAAAGGTACAATACAGCTTTTCCTTGCCGATATCTCTCTTTTGCAAAGAGATAGGCATTGGAAAATTCTGGGCTATAACGTGTAGATGAAGCACTAACAGGAGGCTTTAAAATTTTCATTCTAGTGTCCTTCGTTTGGGAGAAAAATGCAAAGGTACAATACAGCTTTTCCTTGCCGATATCTCTCTTTTGCAAAGAGATAGGCATTGGAAAATTCAGGGCTATAACGTGTAGATGAAGCACTAACAGGAGGCTTTAAAATTTTCTTTCTAGTGTCCTTCGTTTGGGAGAAAAATGCAATGGTACAAGACAGCTTTTCCTTGCCAAGAGCTGCGCATTGGAAAATTCAGGGCTATGTCGTGTAGATGATGGCCTAACAGGAGGCTTTAAAATTTTCTTTCTAGTGTCCTTCGTTTGGGAGAAAAATGCAAAGGTACAAGACAGCTTTTCCTTGCCAATATCTCTCTTTTGCAAAGAGCTACGGATTGGAAAATTCAGGGCTATGTCGTGTAGATGATGTCCTAACAGGAGGCTTTAAAATTTTCTTTCTAGTGTCCTTCGTTTGGGAGAAAAATGCAACGGTACAAGACAGCTTTTCCTTGCCAATATCTCTCTTTTGCAAAGAGCTACGCATTGGAAAATTCAGGGCTATGTCGTGTAGATGATGGCCTAACAGGAGGCTTTAAAATTTTCTTTCTAGTGTCCTTCGTTTGGGAGAAAAATGCAATGGTACAAGACAGCTTTTCCTTGCCAATATCTCTCTTTTGCAAAGAGCTGCGCATTGGAAAATTCAGGGCTATGTCGTGTAGATGATGGCCTAACAGGAGGCTTTAAAATTTTCTTTCTAGTGTCCTTCGTTTGGGAGAAAAATGCAAAGGTACAAGACAGCTTTTCCTTGCCAATATCTCTCTTTTGCAAAGAGCTACGCATTGGAAAATTCAGGGCTATGTCGTGTAGATGATGGCCTAACAGGAGGCTTTAAAATTTTCTTTCTAGTGTCCTTCGTTTGGGAGAAAAATGCAAAGGTACAAGACAGCTTTTCCTTGCCAATATCTCTCTTTTGCAAAGAGCTACGCATTGGAAAATTCAGGGCTATGTCGTGTAGATGATGGCCTAACAGGAGGCTTTAAAATTTTCTTTCTAGTGACCTTCGTTTGGGAGAAAAATGCAAAGGTACAAGACAGCTTTTCCTTGCCAATATCTCTCTTTTGCAAAGAGCTGCGCATTGGAAAATTCAGGGCTATGTCGTGTAGATGATGGCCTAACAGGAGGCTTTAAAATGTTCTTTCTAGTGTCCTTCGTTTGGGAGAAAAATGCAATGGTACAAGACAGCTTTTCCTTGCCAATATCTCTCTTTTGCAAAGAGCTGCGCATTGGAAAATTCAGGGCTATGTCGTGTAGTTGATGGCCTAAGAGGAGGCTTTTAAATTTTCTTTCTAGTGACCTTCGTTTGGGAGAAAAATGCAAAGGTACAAGACAGCTTTTCCTTGCCAATATCTCTCTTTTGCAAAGAGCTGCGCATTGGAAAATTCAGGGCTATGTCGTGTAGATGATGGCCTAACAGGAGGCTTTAAAATGTTCTTTCTAGTGTCCTTCGTTTGGGAGAAAAATGCAATGGTACAAGACAGCTTTTCCTTGCAAATATCTCTCTTTTGCAAAGAGCTGCGCATTGGAAAACTCAGGGCTATGTCGTGTAGATGATGGCCTAACAGGAGGCTTTAAAATTTTCTTTCTAGTGTCCTTCGTTTGGGAGAAAAATGCAAAGGTACAAGACAGCTTTTCCTTGCCAATATCTCTCTTTTGCAAAGAGCTGCGCATTGGAAAATTCAGGGCTATGTCGTGTAGATGATGGCCTAACAGGAGGCTTTAAAATTTTCATTCTAGTGTCTTTCGTTTGGGAGAAAAATGCAAAAGTACAATGCTGCTTTTCCTTGCCGATATCTCTCTTTTGCAAAGAGATAAGCATTGGAAAATTCAGGGCTATAACGTGTAGATGAAGCACTAACAGGAGGCTTTAAAATTTTCATTCTAGTGTCTTTCGTTTGGGAGAAAAATGCAAAGGTACAATACAGCTTTTCCTTGCCAATATCTCTCTTTTGCAAAGAGCTAGGCATTGGAAAATGCAGGGCTATAACGTGTAGATGAAGCACTAACAGGAGGCTTTACAATTTTCATTCTAGTGTCTTTCGTTCGGGAGAAAAATGCAAAGGTACAATACAGCTTTTCCTTGCCGATATCTCTCTTTTGCAAAGAGATAGGCATTGGAAAATTCAGGGCTATAACGTGTAGATGAAGCACTAACAGGAGGCTTAAAAATTTTCATTCTAGTGTCCTTCGTTTGGAAGAAAAATGCAAAGGTACAATACAGCTTTTCCTTGCCAATATCTCTCTTTTGCAAAGAGATAGGCATTGAAAAATTCAGGGCTATAACGTGTAGATGAAGCACTAACAGGAGGCTTTAAAATTTTCATTCTAGTGTCTTTCGTTTGGGAGAAAAATGCAAAGGTACAATACAGCTTTTCCTTGCCGATATCTCTCTTTTGCAAAGAGATAGGCATTGGAAAATTCTGGGCTATAACGTGTAGATGAAGCACTAACAGGAGGCTTTAAAATTTTCATTCTAGTGTCCTTCGTTTGGGAGAAAAATGCAAAGGTACAATACAGCTTTTCCTTGCCGATATCTCTCTTTTGCAAAGAGATAGGCATTGGAAAATTCAGGGCTATAACGTGTAGATGAAGCACTAATAGGAGGCTTTAAAATTTTCATTCTAGTGTCCTTCTTTTGGGAGAAAAATGCAAAGGTACAATACAGCTTTTCCTTGCCGATATCTCTCTTTTGCAAAGAGCTAGGCATTGGAAAATTCAGGGCTATAACGTGTAGATGAAGCACTAACAGGAGGCTTTAAAATTTTCATTCTAGTGTCTTTCGTTTGGGAGAAAAATGCAAAGGTACAATACAGTTTTTCCTTGCCGATATCTCTCTTTTGCAAAGAGATAGGCATTGGAAAATTCAGGGCTATAACGTGTAGATGAAGCACTAACAGGAGGCTTTAAAATTTTCATTCTAGTGTCCTTCGTTTGGGAGAAAAATGCAAAGGTACAATACAGCTTTTCCTTGCCAATATCTCTCTTTTGCAAAGAGCTAGGCATTGGAAAATGCAGGGCTATAACGTGTAGATGAAGCACTAACAGGAGGCTTTACAATTTTCATTCTAGTGTCTTTCGTTTGGGAGAAAAATGCAAAGGTACAATGCTGCTTTTCCTTGCCGATATCTCTCTTTTGCAAAGAGATAGGCATTGGAAAATGCAGGGCTATAACGTGTAGATGAAGCACTAACAGGAGGCTTTAAAATTTTCATTCTAGTGTCTTTCGTTTGGGAGAAAAATGCAAAGGTACAATACAGTTTTTCCTTGCCGATATCTCTCTTTTGCAAAGAGATAGGCATTGGAAAATTCAGGGCTATAACGTGTAGATGAAGCACTAACAGGAGGCTTTAAATTTTTCATTCTAGTGTCCTTCGTTTGGGAGAAAAATGCAAAGGTACAATACAGCTTTTCCTTGCCAATATCTCTCTTTTGCAAAGAGCTAGGCATTGGAAAATTCAGGGCTATACCGTGTAGATGAAGCACTAACAGGAGGCTTTTAAATTTTCATTCTAGTGTCCTTCGTTTGGTAGAAAAATGCAAAGGTACAATAATGCTTTTCCTTGCCGATATCTCTCTTTTGCAAAGAGATAGGCATTGGAAAATTCTGGGCTATAACGTGTAGATGAAGCACTAACAGGAGGCTTTAAAATTTTCATTCTAGTGTCCTTCGTTTGGGAGAAAAATGCAAAGGTAAAATACAGCTTTTCCTTGCCGATATCTCTCTTTTGCAAAGAGATAGGCATTGGAAAATTCAGGGCTATAACGTGTAGATGAAGCACTAATAGGAGGCTTTAAAATTTTAATTCTAGTGTCCTTCATTTGGGAGAAAAATGCAAAGGTACAATAAAGCTTTTCCTTGCCGATATCTCTCTTTTTCAAAGAGATAGGCATTGGAAAATTCAGGGCTATAACGTGTAGATGAAGCACTAACAGGAGGCTTTAAAATTTTCATTCTAGTGTCTTTCGTTTGGGAGAAAAATGCAAAGGTACAATACAGCTTTTCCTTGCCGATATCTCTCTTTTGCAAAGAGCTAGGCATTGGAAAATTCAGGGCTATAACGTGTAGATGAAGCACTAACAGGAGGCTTTAAAATTTTCATTCTAGTGTCCTTCGTTTGGGAGAAAAATGCAAAGGTACAATACAGCTTTTCCTTGCCAATATCTCTCTTTTGCAAAGAGCTAGGCATTGGAAAATGCAGGGCTATAACGTGTAGATGAAGCACTAACAGGAGGCTTTACAATTTTCATTCTAGTGTCTTTCGTTTGGGAGAAAAATGCAAAGGTACAATGCTGCTTTTCCTTGCCGATATCTCTCTTTTGCAAAGAGATAGGCATTGGAAAATGCAGGGCTATAACGTGTAGATGAAGCACTAACAGGAGGCTTTAAAATTTTCATTCTAGTGTCTTTCGTTTGGGAGAAAAATGCAAAGGTACAATACAGTTTTTCCTTGCCGATATCTCTCTTTTGCAAAGAGATAGGCATTGGAAAATTCAGGGCTATAACGTGTAGATGAAGCACTAACAGGAGGCTTTAAAATTTTCATTCTAGTGTCCTTCGTTTGGGAGAAAAATGCAAAGTACAATACAGCTTTTCCTTGCCAATATCTCTCTTTTGCAAAGAGCTAGGCATTGGAAAATTCAGGGCTATACCGTGTAGATGAAGCACTAACAGGAGGCTTTTAAATTTTCATTCTAGTGTCCTTCGTTTGGTAGAAAAATGCAAAGGTACAATACTGCTTTTCCTTGCCGATATCTCTCTTTTGCAAAGAGATAGGCATTGGAAAATTCTGGGCTATAACGTGTAGATGAAGCACTAACAGGAGGCTTTAAAATTTTCATTCTAGTGTCCTTCGTTTGGGAGAAAAATGCAAAGGTAAAATACAGCTTTTCCTTGCCGATATCTCTCTTTTGCAAAGAGATAAGCATTGGAAAATTCAGGGCTATAACGTGTAGATGAAGCACTAATAGGAGGCTTTAAAATTTTAATTCTAGTGTCCTTCATTTGGGAGAAAAATGCAAAGGTACAATAAAGCTTTTCCTTGCCGATATCTCTCTTTTGCAAAGAGATAGGCATTGGAAAATTCAGGGCTATAACGTGTAGATGAAGCACTAACAGGAGGCTTTAAAATTTTCATTCTAGTGTCTTTCGTTTGGGAGAAAAATGCAAAGGTACAATACAGCTTTTACTTGCCGATATCTCTCTTTTGCAAAGAGCTAGGCATTGGAAAATTCAGGGCTATAACGTGTAGATGAAGCACTAACAGAAGGCTTTAAAATTTTCATTCTAGTGTCTTTAGTTTGGGAGAAAAATGCAAAGGTACAATACAGCTTTTCCTTGCCGATATCTCTCTTTTGCAAAGAGATAGGCATTGGAAAATTCAGGGCTATAACGTGTAGAT
Organism: Pseudophryne corroboree; assembly: GCF_028390025.1. Lineage (NCBI taxonomy): Eukaryota > Metazoa > Chordata > Amphibia > Anura > Myobatrachidae > Pseudophryne > Pseudophryne corroboree. Next base: position 1,587,526 of record NW_026967835.1, on the reverse strand, counting down.
GAAGCACTAACAGGAGGCTTTAAAATTTTCATTCTAGTGTCCTTCGTTTGGGAGAAAAATGCAAAGGTACAATACAGCTTTTCCTTGCCAATATCTCTCTTTTGCAAAGAGCTAGGCATTGGAAAATGCAGGGCTATAACGTGTAGATGAAGCACTAACAGGAGGCTTTAAAATTTTCATTCTAGTGTCTTTCGTTTGGGAGAAAAATGCAAAGGTACAATGCTGCTTTTCCTTGCCGATATCTCTCTTTTGCAAAGAGATAGGCATTGGAAAATTCAGGGCTATAACGTGTAGATGAAGCACTAACAGGAGGCTTTAAAATTTTCATTCTAGTGTCCTTCGTTTGGGAGAAAAATGCAAAGGTACAATACAGCTTTTCCTTGCCAATATCTCTCTTTTGCAAAGAGCTAGGCATTGGAAAATTCAGGGCTATACCGTGTAGATGAAGCACTAACAGGAGGCTTTTAAATTTTCATTCTAGTGTCCTTCGTTTGGTAGAAAAATGCAAAGGTACAATACTGCTTTCCCTTGCCGATATCTCTCTTTTGCAAAGAGATAGGCATTGGAAAATTCTGGGCTATAACGTGTAGATGAAGCACTAACAGGAGGCTTTAAAATTTTCATTCTAGTGTCCTTCGTTTGGGAGAAAAATGCAAAGGTAAAATACAGCTTTTCCTTGCCGATATCTCTCTTTTGCAAAGAGATAGGCATTGGAAAATTCAGGGCTATAACGTGTAGATGAAGCACTAATAGGAGGCTTTAAAATTTTAATTCTAGTGTCCTTCATGTGGGAGAAAAATGCAAAGGTACAATAAAGCTTTTCCTTGCCGATATCTCTCTTTTGCAAAGAGATAGGCATTGGAAAATTCAGGGCTATAACGTGTAGATGAAGCACTAACAGGAGGCTTTAAAATTTTCATTCTAGTGTCTTTCGTTTGGGAGAAAAATGCAAAGGTACAATACAGCTTTTCCTTGCCGATATCTCTCTTTTGCAAAGAGCTAGGCATTGGAAAATTCAGGGCTATAACGTGTAGATGAAGCACTAACAGTAGGCTTTAAAATTTTCATTCTAGTGTCTTTAGTTTGGGAGAAAAATGCAAAGGTACAATACAGCTTTTCCTTGCCGATATCTCTCTTTTGCAAAGAGATAGGCATTGGAAAATTCAGGGCTATAACGTGTAGATGAAGCACTAACAGGAGGCTTTAAAATTTTCATTCTAGTGTCTTTCGTTTGGGAGAAAAATGCAAAGGTACAATACAGCTTTTCCTTGCCAATATCTCTCTTTTGCAAAGAGCTAGGCATTGGAAAATTCAGGGCTATAACGAGTAGATGAAGCACTAACAGGAGGCTTTAAAATTTTCATTCTAGTGTCTTTCGTTTGGGAGAAAAATGCAAAAGTACAATGCAGCTTTTCCTTGCCGATATCTCTCTTTTGCAAAGAGATAGGCATTGGAAAATGCAGGGCTATAACGTGTAGATGAAGCACTAACAGTAGGCTTTAAAATTTTCATTCTAGTGTCTTTCGTTTGGGAGAAAAATGCAAAGGTACAATACAGCATTTCCTTGCCGATATCTCTCTTTTGCAAAGAGATAGGCATTGGAAAATTCAGGGCTATTACGTGTAGATGAAGCACTAAAAGGAGGCTTTAAAATTTTCATTCTAGTGTCTTTCGTTTGGGAGAAAAATGCAAAAGTACAATGCAGCTTTTCCTTGCCGATATCTCTCTTTTGCAAAGAGATAGGCATTGGAAAATTCAGGGCTATAACGTGTAGATGAAGCACTAACAGTAGGCTTTAAAATTTTCATTCTAGTGTCTTTAGTTTGGGAGAAAAATGCAAAGGTACAATACAGCTTTTCCTTGCCAATATCTCTCTTTTGCAAAGAGCTAGGCATTGGAAAATTCAGGGCTATAACGTGTAGATGAAGCACTAACAGGAGGCTTTAAAATTTTCATTCTAGTGTCTTTCGTTTGGGAGAAAAATGCAAAGGTACAATACAGTTTTTCCTTGCCGATATCTCTCTTTTGCAAAGAGATAGGCATTGGAAAATTCAGGGCTATAACGTGTAGATGAAGCACTAACAGGAGGCTTTAAAATTTTCATTCTAGTGTCTTTCGTTTGGGAGAAAAATGCAAAGGTACAATACAGCATTTCGTTGCCGATATCTCTCTTTTGCAAAGAGATAGGCATTGGAAAATTCAGGGCTATAACGTGTAGATGAAGCACTAACAGTAGGCTTTAAAATTTTCATTCTAGTGTCTTTAGTTTGGGAGAAAAATGCAAAGGTACAATACAGCTTTTCCTTGCCAATATCTCTCTTTTGCAAAGAGCTAGGCATTGGAAAATTCAGGGCTATAACGTGTAGATGAAGCACTAACAGGAGGCTTTAAAATTTTCATTCTAGTGTCTTTCGTTTGGGAGAAAAATGCAAAGGTACAATACAGTTTTTCCTTGCCGATATCTCTCTTTTGCAAAGAGATAGGCATTGGAAAATTCAGGGCTATAACGTGTAGATGAAGCACTAACAGGAGGCTTTAAAATTTTCATTCTAGTGTCCTTCGTTTGGGAGAAAAATGCAAAGGTACAATACAGTTTTTCCTTGCCAATATCTCTCTTTTGCAAAGAGCTAGGCATTGGAAAATTCAGGGCTATACCGTGTAGATGAAGCACTAAACAGGAGGCTTTTAAATTTTCATTCTAGTGTCCTTCGTTTGGGAGAAAAATGCAAAGGTACAATACAGCTTTTCCTTGCCGATATCTCTCTTTTGCAAAGAGATAGGCATTGGAAAATTCAGGGCTATAACGTGTAGTTGAAGCACTAACAGGAGGCTTTAAAATTTTCATTCTAGTGTCTTTCGTTTGGGAGAAAAATGCAAAGGTACAATACAGTTTTTCCTTGCCGATATCTCTCTTTTGCAAAGAGATAGGCATTGGAAAATTCAGGGCTATAACATGTAGATGAAGCACTAACAGGAGGCTTTAAAATTTTCATTCTAGTGTCTTTCGTTTGGGAGAAAAATGCAAAAGTACAATGCAGCTTTTCCTTGCCGATATCTCTCTTTTGCAAAGAGATAGGCATTGGAAAATGCAGGGCTATAACGTGTAGATGAAGCACTAACAGTAGGCTTTAAAATTTTCATTCTAGTGTCTTTCGTTTGGGAGAAAAATGCAAAGGTACAATACAGCATTTCCTTGCCGATATCTCTCTTTTGCAAAGAGATAGGCATAGGAAAATTCAGGGCTATTACGTGTAGATGAAGCACTAAAAGGAGGCTTTAAAATTTTCATTCTAGTGTCTTTCATTTGGGAGAAAAATGCAAAAGTACAATGCAGCTTTTCCTTGCCGATATCTCTCTTTTGCAAAGAGCTACGCATTGGAAAATTCAGGGCTATGTCGTGTAGATGATGGCCTAACAGGAGGCTTTAAAATTTTCTTTCTAGTGTCCTTCGTTTGGGAGAAAAATGCAATGGTACAAGACAGCTTTTCCTTGCCAATATCTCTCTTTTGCAAAGAGCTGCGCATTGGAAAATTCAGGGCTATGTCGTGTAGATGATGGCCTAACAGGAGGCTTTAAAATTTTCTTTCTAGTGTCCTTCGTTTGGGAGAAAAATGCAAAGGTACAAGACAGCTTTTCCTTGCCAATATCTCTCTTTTGCAAAGAGCTACGCATTGGAAAATTCAGGGCTATGTCGTGTAGATGATGGCCTAACAGGAGGCTTTAAAATTTTCTTTCTAGTGTCCTTCGTTTGGGAGAAAAATGCAAAGGTACAAGACAGCTTTTCCTTGCCAATATCTCTCTTTTGCAAAGAGCTGCGCATTGGAAAATTCAGGGCTATGTCGTGTAGATGATGGCCTAACAGGAGGCTTTAAAATTTTCTTTCTAGTGTCCTTCGTTTGGGAGAAAAATGCAAAGGTACAAGACAGCTTTTCCTTGCCAATATCTCTATTTTGCAAAGAGCTACGCATTGGAAAATTCAGGGCTATGTCGTGTAGATGATGGCCTAACAGGAGGCTTTAAAATTTTCTTTCTAGTGACCTTCGTTTGGGAGAAAAATGCAAAGGTACAAGACAGCTTTTCCTTGCCAATATCTCTCTTTTGCAAAGAGCTGCGCATTGGAAAATGCAGGGCTATAACGTGTAGATGAAGCACTAACAGGAGGCTTTAAAATTTTCATTCTAGTGTCTTTCGTTTGGGAGAAAAATGCAAAGGTACAATACAGTTTTTCCTTGCCGATATCTCTCTTTTGCAAAGAGATAGGCATTGGAAAATTCAGGGCTATAACGTGTAGATGAAGCACTAACAGGAGGCTTTAAAATTTTCATTCTAGTGTCCTTCGTTTGGGAGAAAAATGCAAAGGTACAATACAGCTTTTCCTTGCCAATATCTCTCTTTTGCAAAGAGCTAGGCATTGGAAAATTCAGGGCTATACAGTGTAGATGAAGCACTAACAGGAGGCTTTTAAATTTTCATTCTAGTGTCCTTCGTTTGGTAGAAAAATGCAAAGGTACAATACAGCTTTTCCTTGCCGATATCTCTCTTTTGCAAAGAGATAGGCATTGGAAAATTCAGGGCTATAACGTGTAGATGAAGCACTAACAGGAGGCTTTAAAATTTTCATTCTAGTGTCTTTCGTTTGGGAGAAAAATGCAAAGGTACAATACAGCTTTTCCTTGCCAATATCTCTCTTTTGCAAAGAGCTAGGCATTGGAAAATTCAGGGCTATAACGTGTAGATGAAGCACTAACAGGAGGCTTTAAAATATTCATTCTAGTGTCTTTCGTTTGGGAGAAAAATGCAAAGGTACAATACAGTTTTTCCTTGCCGATATCTCTCTTTTGCAAAGAGATAGGCATTGGAAAATTCAGGGCTATAACGTGTAGATGAAGCACTAACAGGAGGCTTTAAAATTTTCATTCTAGTGTCCTTCGTTTGGGAGAAAAATGCAAAGTACAATACAGCTTTTCCTTGCCAATATCTCTCTTTTGCAAAGAGCTAGGCATTGGAAAATTCAGGGCTATACCGTGTAGATGAAGCACTAACAGGAGGCTTTTAAATTTTCATTCTAGTGTCCTTCGTTTGGTAGAAAAATGCAAAGGTACAATACTGCTTTTCCTTGCCGATATCTCTCTTTTGCAAAGAGATAGGCATTGGAAAATTCTGGGCTATAACGTGTAGATGAAGCACTAACAGGAGGCTTTAAAATTTTCATTCTAGTGTCCTTCGTTTGGGAGAAAAATGCAAAGGTAAAATACAGCTTTTCCTTGCCGATATCTCTCTTTTGCAAAGAGATAAGCATTGGAAAATTCAGGGCTATAACGTGTAGATGAAGCACTAATAGGAGGCTTTAAAATTTTAATTCTAGTGTCCTTCATTTGGGAGAAAAATGCAAAGGTACAATAAAGCTTTTCCTTGCCGATATCTCTCTTTTGCAAAGAGATAGGCATTGGAAAATTCAGGGCTATAACGTGTAGATGAAGCACTAACAGGAGGCTTTAAAATTTTCATTCTAGTGTCTTTCGTTTGGGAGAAAAATGCAAAGGTACAATACAGCTTTTCCTTGCCGATATCTCTCTTTTGCAAAGAGCTAGGCATTGGAAAATTCAGGGCTATAACGTGTAGATGAAGCACTAACAGAAGGCTTTAAAATTTTCATTCTAGTGTCTTTAGTTTGGGAGAAAAATGCAAAGGTACAATACAGCTTTTCCTTGCCGATATCTCTCTTTTGCAAAGAGATAGGCATTGGAAAATTCAGGGCTATAACGTGTAGATGAAGCACTAACAGGAGGCTTTAAAATTTTCATTCTAGTGTCCTTCGTTTGGGAGAAAAATGCAAAGGTACAATACAGCTTTTCCTTGCCAATATCTCTCTTTTGCAAAGAGCTAGGCATTGGAAAATGCAGGGCTATAACGTGTAGATGAAGCACTAACAGGAGGCTTTACAATTTTCATTCTAGTGTCTTTCGTTTGGGAGAAAAATGCAAAGGTACAATGCTGCTTTTCCTTGCCGATATCTCTCTTTTGCAAAGAGATAGGCATTGGAAAATGCAGGGCTATAACGTGTAGATGAAGCACTAACAGGAGGCTTTAAAATTTTCATTCTAGTGTCTTTCGTTTGGGAGAAAAATGCAAAGGTACAATACAGTTTTTCCTTGCCGATATCTCTCTTTTGCAAAGAGATAGGCATTGGAAAATTCAGGGCTATAACGTGTAGATGAAGCACTAACAGGAGGCTTTAAAATTTTCATTCTAGTGTCCTTCGTTTGGGAGAAAAATGCAAAGGTACAATACAGCTTTTCCTTGCCAATATCTCTCTTTTGCAAAGAGCTGCGCATTGGAAAATTCAGGGCTATGTCGTGTAGATGATGGCCTAACAGGAGGCTTTAAAATTTTCTTTCTAGTGTCCTTCGTTTGGGAGAAAAATGCAATGGTACAAGACAGCTTTTCCTTGCCAATATCTCTCTTTTGCAAAGAGCTGCGCATTGGAAAATTCAGGGCTATGTCGTGTAGATTATGGCCTAACAGGAGGCTTTAAAATTTTCTTTCTAGTGACCTTCGTTTGGGAGAAAAATGCAAAGGTACAAGACAGCTTTTCCTTGCCAATATCTCTCTTTTGCAAAGAGCTGCGAATTGGAAAATTCAGGGCTATGTCGTGTAGATGATGGCCTAACAGGAGGCTTTAAAATTTTCATTCTAGTGTCTTTCGTTTGGGAGAAAAATGCAAAAGTACAATGCTGCTTTTCCTTGCCGATATCTCTCTTTTGCAAAGAGATAGGCATTGGAAAATGCAGGGCTATAACGTGTAGATGAAGCACTAACAGGAGGCTTTAAAATTTTCATTCTAGTGTCTTTCGTTTGGGAGAAAAATGCAAAGGTACAATACAGCTTTTCCTTGCCGATATCTCTCTTTTGCAAAGAGATAGGCATTGGAAAATTCAGGGCTATAACGTGTAGATGAAGCACTAACAGGAGGCTTTAAAATTTTCATTCTAGTGTCCTTCGTTTGGGAGAAAAATGCAAAGGTACAATACAGCTTTTCCTTGCCAATATATCTCTTTTGCAAAGAGATAGGCATTGGAAAATTCAGGGCTATAACGTGTAGATGAAGCACTAACAGGAGGCTTTAAAATTTTCATTCTAGTGTCTTTCGTTTGGGAGAAAAATGCAAAGGTACAAGACAGCTTTTCCTTGCCAATATCTCTCTTTTGCAAAGAGCTGCGCATTGGAAAATTCAGGGCTATGTCGTGTAGATGATGGCCTAACAGGAGGCTTTAAAATGTTCTTTCTAGTGTCCTTCGTTTGGGAGAAAAATGCAATGGTACAAGACAGCTTTTCCTTGCCAATATCTCTCTTTTGCAAAGAGCTGTGCATTGGAAAATTCAGGGCTATGTCGTGTAGATTATGGCCTAACAGGAGGCTTTAAAATTTTCTTTCTAGTGTCCTTCGTTTGGGAGAAAAATGCAATGGTACAATACAGCTTTTCCTTGCCAATATCTCTTTTGCAAAGAGCTACTCATTGGAAAATTCAGGGCTATGTCGTGTAGATGATGGCCTAACAGGAGGCTTTAAAATTTTCTTTCTAGTGACCTTCGTTTGGGAGAAAAATGCAAAGGTACAAGACAGCTTTTCCTTGCCAATATCTCTCTTTTGCAAAGAGCTGCGCATTGGAAAATTCAGGGCTATGTCGTGTAGATGATGGCCTAACAGGAGGCTTTAAAATTTTCTTTCTAGTGACCTTCGTTTGGGAGAAAAATGCAAAGGTACAAGACAGCTTTTCCTTGCCAATATCTCTCTTTTGCAAAGAGCTACGCATTGGAAAATTCAGGGCTATGTCGTGTAGATGATGGCCTAACAGGAGGCTTTAAAATTTTCTTTCTAGTGTCCTTCGTTTGGGAGAAAAATGCAAAGGTACAAGACAGCTTTTCCTTGCCAATATCTCTATTTTGCAAAGAGCTACGCATTGGAAAATTCAGGGCTATGTCGTGTAGATGATGGCCTAACAGGAGGCTTTAAAATTTTCTTTCTAGTGACCTTCGTTTGGGAGAAAAATGCAAAGGTACAAGACAGCTTTTCCTTGCCAATATCTCTCTTTTGCAAAGAGCTGCGCATTGGAAAATTCAGGGCTATGTCGTGTAGATGATGGCCTAACAGGAGGCTTTAAAATGTTCTTTCTAGTGTCCTTCGTTTGGGAGAAAAATGCAATGGTACAAGACAGCTTTTCCTTGCCAATATCTCTCTTTTGCAAAGAGCTGTGCATTGGAAAATTCAGGGCTATGTCGTGTAGATGATGGCCTAACAGGAGGCTTTAAAATTTTCTTTCTAGTGTCCTTCGTTTGGGAGAAAAATGCAATGGTACAAGACAGCTTTTCCTTGCCAATATCTCTTTTGCAAAGAGCTACTCATTGGAAAATTCAGGGCTATGTCGTGTAGATGATGGCCTAACAGGAGGCTTTAAAATTTTCTTTCTAGTGACCTTCGTTTGGGAGAAAAATGCAAAGGTACAAGACAGCTTTTCCTTGCCAATATCTCTCTTTTGCAAAGAGCTGCGCATTGGAAAATTCAGGGCTATGTCGTGTAGATGATGGCCTAACAGGAGGCTTTAAAATTTTCTTTCTAGTGACCTTCGTTTGGGAGAAAAATGCAAAGGTACAAGACAGCTTTTCCTTGCCAATATCTCTCTTTTGCAAAGAGCTACGCATTGGAAAATTCAGGGCTATGTCGTGTAGATGATGGCCTAACAGGAGGCTTTAAAATTTTCTTTCTAGTGTCCTTCGTTTGGGAGAAAAATGCAAAGGTACAAGACAGCTTTTCCTTGCCAATATCTCTATTTTGCAAAGAGCTACGCATTGGAAAATTCAGGGCTATGTCGTGTAGATGATGGCCTAACAGGAGGCTTTAAAATTTTCTTTCTAGTGACCTTCGTTTGGGAGAAAAATGCAAAGGTACAAGACAGCTTTTCCTTGCCAATATCTCTCTTTTGCAAAGAGCTGCGCATTGGAAAATTCAGGGCTATGTCGTGTAGATGATGGCCTAACAGGAGGCTTTAAAATGTTCTTTCTAGTGTCCTTCGTTTGGGAGAAAAATGCAATGGTACAAGACAGCTTTTCCTTGCCAATATCTCTCTTTTGCAAAGAGCTGCGCATTGGAAAATTCAGGGCTATGTCGTGTAGATGAATGCCTAACAGGAGGCTTTAAAATTTTCTTTCTAGTGTCCTTCGTTTGGGAGAAAAATGCAAAGGTACAAGACAGCTTTTCCTTGCCAATATCTCTCTTTTGCAAAGAGCTACGCATTGGAAAATTCAGGGCTATGTCGTGTAGATGATGGCCTAACAGGAGGCTTTAAAATTTTCTTTCTAGTGTCCTTCGTTTGGGAGAAAAATGCAATGGTACAAGACAGCTTTTCCTTGCCAATATCTCTCTTTTGCAAAGAGCTGCGCATTGGAAAATTCAGGGCTATGTCGTGTAGATGATGGCCTAACAGGAGGCTTTAAAATTTTCTTTCTAGTGTCCTTCGTTTGGGAGAAAAATGCAATGGTACAAGACAGCTTTTCCTTGCCAATATCTCTCTTTTGCAAAGAGCTGCGCATTGGAAAATTCAGGGCTATGTCGTGTAGATGATGGCCTAACAGGAGGCTTTAAAATTTTCTTTCTAGTGTCCTTCGTTTGGGAGAAAAATGCAAAGGTACAAGACAGCTTTTCCTTGCCAATATCTCTCTTTTGCAAAGAGCTACTCATTGGAAAATTCAGGGCTATGTCGTGTAGATGATGGCCTAACAGGAGGCTTTAAAATTTTCTTTCTAGTGACCTTCGTTTGGGAGAAAAATGCAAAGGTACAAGACAGCTTTTCTTTGCCAATATCTCTCTTTTGCAAAGAGCTGCGCATTGGAAAATTCAGGGCTATGTCGTGTAGATGATGGCCTAACAGGAGGCTTTAAAATTTTCTTTCTAGTGTCCTTCGTTTGGGAGAAAAATGCAATGGTACAAGACAGCTTTTCCTTGCCAATATCTCTCTTTTGCAAAGAGCTGCGCATTGGAAAATTCAGGGCTATGTCGTGTAGATTATGGCCTAACAGGAGGCTTTAAAATTTTCTTTCTAGTGACCTTCGTTTGGGAGAAAAATGCAAAGGTACAAGACAGCTTTTCCTTGCCAATATCTCTCTTTTGCAAAGAGCTGCGAATTGGAAAATTCAGGGCTATGTCGTGTAGATGATGGCCTAACAGGAGGCTTTAAAATTTTCATTCTAGTGTCTTTCGTTTGGGAGAAAAATGCAAAGGTACAATACAGCTTTTCCTTGCCGATATCTCTCTTTTGCAAAGAGATAGGCATTGGAAAATTCAGGGCTATAACGTGTAGATGAAGCACTAACAGGAGGCTTTAACATTTTCATTCTAGTGTCCTTCGTTTGGGAGAAAAATGCAAAGGTACAATACAGCTTTTCCTTGCCAATATATCTCTTTTGCAAAGAGATAGGCATTGGAAAATTCAGGGCTATAACGTGTAGATGAAGCACTAACAGGAGGCTTTAAAATTTTCATTCTAGTGTCTTTCGTTTGGGAGAAAAATGCAAAGGTACAAGACAGCTTTTCCTTGCCAATATCTCTCTTTTGCAAAGAGCTGCGCATTGGAAAATTCAGGGCTATGTCGTGTAGATGATGGCCTAACAGGAGGCTTTAAAATGTTCTTTCTAGTGTCCTTCGTTTGGGAGAAAAATGCAATGGTACAAGACAGCTTTTCCTTGCCAATATCTCTCTTTTGCAAAGAGCTGTGCATTGGAAAATTCAGGGCTATGTCGTGTAGATGATGGCCTAACAGGAGGCTTTAAAATTTTCTTTCTAGTGTCCTTCGTTTGGGAGAAAAATGCAATGGTACAAGACAGCTTTTCCTTGCCAATATCTCTTTTGCAAAGAGCTACTCATTGGAAAATTCAGGGCTATGTCGTGTAGATGATGGCCTAACAGGAGGCTTTAAAATTTTCTTTCTAGTGACCTTCGTTTGGGAGAAAAATGCAAAGGTACAAGACAGCTTTTCCTTGCCAATATCTCTCTTTTGCAAAGAGCTGCGCATTGGAAAATTCAGGGCTATACCGTGTAGATGAAGCACTAAACAGGAGGCTTTTAAATTTTCATTCTAGTGTCCTTCGTTTGGGAGAAAAATGCAAAGGTACAATACAGCTTTTCCTTGCCGATATCTCTCTTTTGCAAAGAGATAGGCATTGGAAAATTCAGGGCTATTACGTGTAGATGAAACACTAAAAGGAGGCTTTAAAATTTTCATTCTAGTGTCTTTCGTTTGGGAGAAAAATGCAAAAGTACAATGCAGCTTTTCCTTGCCGATATCTCTCTTTTGCAAAGAGATAGGCATTGGAAAATGCAGGGCTATAACGTGTAGATGAAGCACTAACAGGAGGCTTTAAAATTTTCATTCTAGTGTCTTTCGTTTGGGAGAAAAATGCAAAGGTACAATACAGCATTTCGTTGCCGATATCTCTCTTTTGCAAAGACATAGGCATTGGAAAATTCAGGGCTATAACGTGTAGATGAAGCACTAACAGGAGGCTTTAAAATTTTCATTCTAGTGTCTTTCGTTTGGGAGAAAAATGCAAAGGTACAATACAGTTTTTCCTTGCCGATATCTCTCTTTTGCAAAGAGATAGGCATTGGAAAATTCAGGGCTATAACGTGTAGATGAAGCACTAACAGGAGGCTTTAAAATTTTCATTCTAGTGTCCTTCGTTTGGGAGAAAAATGCAAAGGTACAATACAGCTTTTCCTTGCCAATATCTCTCTTTTGCAAAGAGCTAGGCATTGGAAAATTCAGGGCTATACCGTGTAGATGAAGCACTAAACAGGAACCTTTTAAATTTTCATTCTAGTGTCCTTCGTTTGGGAGAAAAATGCAAAGGTACAATACAGCTTTTCCTTGCCGATATCTCTCTTTTGCAAAGAGATAGGCATTGGAAAATTCAGGGCTATTACGTGTAGATGAAGCACTAAAAGGAGGCTTTAAAATTTTCATTCTAGTGTCTTTCGTTTGGGAGAAAAATGCAAAAGTACAATGCAGCTTTTCCTTGCCGATATCTCTCTTTTGCAAAGAGATAGGCATTGGAAAATGCAGGGCTATAACGGGTAGATGAAGCACTAACAGGAGGCTTTAAAATTTTCATTCTAGTGTCTTTCGTTTGGGAGAAAAATGCAAAGGTACAATACAGCATTTCGTTGCCGATATCTCTCTTTTGCAAAGAGATAGGCATTGGAAAATTCAGGGCTATAACGTGTAGATGAAGCACTAACAGTAGGCTTTAAAATTTTCATTCTAGTGTCTTTAGTTTGGGAGAAAAATGCAAAGGTACAATACAGCTTTTCCTTGCCAATATCTCTCTTTTGCAAAGAGCTAGGCATTGGAAAATTCAGGGCTATAACGTGTAGATGAAGCACTAACAGGAGGCTTTAAAATTTTAATTCTAGTGTCTTTCGTTTGGGAGAAAAATGCAAAGGTACAATACAGTTTTTCCTTGCCGATATCTCTCTTTTGCAAAGAGATAGACATTGGAAAATTCAGGGCTATAACGTGTAGATGAAGCACTAACAGGAGGCTTTAAAATTTTCATTCTAGTGTCCTTCGTTTGGGAGAAAAATGCAAAGGTACAATACAGCTTTTCCTTGCCAATATCTCTCTTTTGCAAAGAGCTAGGCATTGGAAAATTCAGGGCTATACCGTGTAGATGAAGCACTAAACAGGAGGCTTTTAAATTTTCATTCTAGTGTCCTTCGTTTGGGAGAAAAATGCAAAGGTACAATACAGCTTTTCCTTGCCGATATCTCTCTTTTGCAAAGAGATAGGCATTGGAAAATTCAGGGCTATAACGTGTAGTTGAAGCACTAACAGGAGGCTTTAAAATTTTCATTCTAGTGTCTTTCGTTTGGGAGAAAAATGCAAAGGTACAATACAGTTTTTCCTTGCCGATATCTCTCTTTTGCAAAGAGATAGGCATTGGAAAATTCAGGGCTATAACGTGTAGATGAAGCACTAACAGGAGGCTTTAAAATTTTCATTCTAGTGTCTTTCGTTTGGGAGAAAAATGCAAAGGTACAATACAGCTTTTCCTTGCCAATATCTCTCTTTTGCAAAGAGCTAGGCATTGGAAAATTCAGGGCTATAACGTGTAGATGAAGCACTAACAGGAGGCTTTAAAATTTTCATTCTAGTGTCTTTCGTTTGGGAGAAAAATGCAAAAGTACAATGAAGCTTTTCCTTGCCGATATCTCTCTTTTGCAAAGAGATAGGCATTGGAAAATGTAGGGCTATAACGTGTAGATGAAGCACTAACAGTAGGCTTTAAAATTTTCATTCTAGTGTCTTTCGTTTGGGAGAAAAATGCAAAGGTACAATACAGCATTTACTTGCCGATATCTCTCTTTTGCAAAGAGATAGGCATAGGAAAATTCAGGGCTATTACGTGTAGATGAAGCACTAAAAGGAGGCTTTAAAATTTTCATTCTAGTGTCTTTCATTTGGGAGAAAAATGCAAAAGTACAATGCAGCTTTTCCTTGCCGATATCTCTCTTTTGCAAAGAGATAGGCATTGGAAAATGCAGGGCTATAACGTGTAGATGAAGCACTAACAGGAGGATTTAAAATTTTCATTCTAGTGTCTTTCGTTTGGGAGAAAAATGCAAAGGTACAATACAGCATTTCCTTGCCGATATCTCTCTTTTGCAAAGAGATAGGCATTGGAAAATTCAGGGATATAACGTGTAGATGAAGCACTAACAGGAGGCTTTAAAATTTTCATTCTAGTGTCCTTCGTTTGGGAGAAAAATGCAATGGTACAAGACAGCTTTTCCTTGCCAATATCTCTCTTTTGCAAAGTGCTGCGCATTTGAAAATTCAGGGCTATGTCGTGTAGATGATGGCCTAACAGGAGGCTTTAAAATTTTCTTTCTAGTGTCCTTCGTTTGGGAGAAAAATGCAAAGGTACAAGACAGCTTTTCCTTGCCAATATCTCTCTTTTGCAAAGAGCTACGCATTGGAAAATTCAGGGATATGTCGTGTAGATGATGGCCTAACAGGAGGCTTTAAAATTTTCTTTCTAGTGTCCTTCGTTTGGGAGAAAAATGCAATGGTACAAGACAGCTTTTCCTTGCCAATATCTCTCTTTTGCAAAGAGCTGCGCATTGGAAAATTCAGGGCTATGTCGTGTAGACGATGGCCTAACAGGAGGCTTTAAAATTTTCTTTCTAGTGTCCTTCGTTTGGGAGAAAAATGCAAAGGTACAAGACAGCTTTTCCTTGCCAATATCTCTATTTTGCAAAGAGCTACTCATTGGAAAATTCAGGGCTATGTCGTGTAGATGATGGCCTAACAGGAGGCTTTAAAATTTTCTTTCTAGTGACCTTCGTTTGGGAGAAAAATGCAAAGGTACAATACAGCTTTTCCTTGCCAATATCTCTCTTTTGCAAAGAGCTAGGCATTGGAAAATTCAGGGCTATACCGTGTAGATGAAGCACTAAACAGGAGGCTTTTAAATTTTCATTCTAGTGTCCTTCGTTTGGGAGAAAAATGCAAAGGTACAATACAGCTTTTCCTTGCCGATATCTCTCTTTTGCAAAGAGATAGGCATTGGAAAATTCAGGGCTATTACGTGTAGATGAAACACTAAAAGGAGGCTTTAAAATTTTCATTCTAGTGTCTTTCGTTTGGGAGAAAAATGCAAAAGTACAATGCAGCTTTTCCTTGCCGATATCTCTCTTTTGCAAAGAGATAGGCATTGGAAAATGCAGGGCTATAACGTGTAGATGAAGCACTAACAGGAGGCTTTAAAATTTTCATTCTAGTGTCTTTCGTTTGGGAGAAAAATGCAAAGGTACAATACAGCATTTCGTTGCCGATATCTCTCTTTTGCAAAGAGATAGGCATTGGAAAATTCAGGGCTATAACGTGTAGATGAAGCACTAACAGGAGGCTTTAAAATTTTCATTCTAGTGTCTTTCGTTTGGGAGAAAAATGCAAAGGTACAATACAGTTTTTCCTTGCCGATATCTCTCTTTTGCAAAGAGATAGGCATTGGAAAATTCAGGGCTATAACGTGTAGATGAAGCACTAACAGGAGGCTTTAAAATTTTCATTCTAGTGTCCTTCGTTTGGGAGAAAAATGCAAAGGTACAATACAGCTTTTCCTTGCCAATATCTCTCTTTTGCAAAGAGCTAGGCATTGGAAAATTCAGGGCTATACCGTGTAGATGAAGCACTAAACAGGAGGCTTTTAAATTTTCATTCTAGTGTCCTTCGTTTGGGAGAAAAATGCAAAGGTACAACACAGCTTTTCCTTGCCGATATCTCTCTTTTGCAAAGAGATAGGCATTGGAAAATTCAGGGCTATAACGTGTAGTTGAAGCACTAACAGGAGGCTTTAAAATTTTCATTCTAGTGTCTTTCGTTTGGGAGAAAAATGCAAAGGTACAATACAGTTTTTCCTTGCCGATATCTCTCTTTTGCAAAGAGATAGGCATTGGAAAATTCAGGGCTATAACGTGTAGATGAAGCACTAACAGGAGGCTTTAAAATTTTCATTCTAGTGTCTTTCGTTTGGGAGAAAAATGCAAAGGTACAATACAGCTTTTCCTTGCCAATATCTCTCTTTTGCAAAGAGCTAGGCATTGGAAAATTCAGGGCTATAACGTGTAGATGAAGCACTAACAGGAGGCTTTAAAATTTTCATTCTAGTGTCTTTCGTTTGGGAGAAAAATGCAAAAGTACAATGAAGCTTTTCCTTGCCGATATCTCTCTTTTGCAAAGAGATAGGCATTGGAAAATTCAGGGCTATAACGTGTAGATGAAGCACTAACAGTAGGCTTTAAAATTTTCATTCTAGTGTCTTTCGTTTGGGAGAAAAATGCAAAGGTACAATACAGCATTTCCTTGCCGATATATCTCTTTTGCAAAGAGATAGGCATAGGAAAATTCAGGGCTATTACGTTTAGATGAAGCACTAACAGGAGGCTTTAAAATTTTCATTCTAGTGTCCTTCGTTTGGGAGAAAAATGCAATGGTACAAGACAGCTTTTCCTTGCCAATATCTCTCTTTTGCAAAGAGATAGGCATTGGAAAATTCAGGGCTATAACGTGTAGATGAAGCACTAACAGGAGGCTTTAAAATTTTCATTCTAGTGTCTTTCGTTTGGGAGAAAAATGCAAAGGTACAATACAGCATTTCGTTGCCGATATCTCTCTTTTGCAAAGAGATAGGCATTGGAAAATTCAGGGCTATAACGTGTAGATGAAGCACTAACAGTAGGCTTTAAAATTTTCATTCTAGTGTCTTTAGTTTGGGAGAAAAATGCAAAGGTACAATACAGCTTTTCCTTGCCAATATCTCTCTTTTGCAAAGAGCTAGGCATTGGAAAATTCAGGGCTATAACGTGTAGATGAAGCACTAACAGGAGGCTTTAAAATTTTCATTCTAGTGTCTTTCGTTTGGGAGAAAAATGCAAAGGTACAATACAGTTTTTCCTTGCCGATATCTCTCTTTTGCAAAGAGATAGGCATTGGAAAATTCAGGGCTATAACGTGTAGATGAAGCACTAACAGGAGGCTTTAAAATTTTCATTCTAGTGTCTTTCGTTTGGGAGAAAAATGCAAAGGTACAATACAGCATTTCGTTGCCGATATCTCTCTTTTGCAAAGAGATAGGCATTGGAAAATTCAGGGCTATAACGTGTAGATGAAGCACTAACAGTAGGCTTTAAAATTTTCATTCTAGTGTCTTTAGTTTGGGAGAAAAATGCAAAGGTACAATACAGCTTTTCCTTGCCAATATCTCTCTTTTGCAAAGAGCTAGGCATTGGAAAATTCAGGGCTATAACGTGTAGATGAAGCACTAACAGGAGGCTTTAAAATTTTCATTCTAGTGTCTTTCGTTTGGGAGAAAAATGCAAAGGTACAATACAGTTTTTCCTTGCCGATATCTCTCTTTTGCAAAGAGATAGGCATTGGAAAATTCAGGGCTATAACGTGTAGATGAAGCACTAACAGGAGGCTTTAAAATTTTCATTCTAGTGTCCTTCGTTTGGGAGAAAAATGCAAAGGTACAATACAGTTTTTCCTTGCCAATATCTCTCTTTTGCAAAGAGCTAGGCATTGGAAAATTCAGGGCTATACCGTGTAGATGAAGCACTAAACAGGAGGCTTTTAAATTTTCATTCTAGTGTCCTTCGTTTGGGAGAAAAATGCAAAGGTACAATACAGCTTTTCCTTGCCGATATCTCTCTTTTGCAAAGAGATAGGCATTGGAAAATTCAGGGCTATAACGTGTAGTTGAAGCACTAACAAGAGGCTTTAAAATTTTCATTCTAGTGTCTTTCGTTTGGGAGAAAAATGCAAAGGTACAATACAGTTTTTCCTTGCCGATATCTCTCTTTTGCAAAGAGATAGGCATTGGAAAATGCAGGACTATAACGTGTAGATGAAGCACTAACAGTAGGCTTTAAAATTTTCATTCTAGTGTCTTTCGTTTGGGAGAAAAATGCAAAGGTACAATACAGCATTTCCTTGCCGATATCTCTCTTTTGCAAAGAGATAGGCATAGGAAAATTCAGGGCTATTACGTGTAGATGAAGCAATAAAAGGAGGCTTTAAAATTTTCATTCTAGTGTCTTTCATTTGGGAGAAAAATGCAAAGGTACAATACAGCATTTCCTTGCCGATATCTCTCTTTTGCAAAGAGATAGGCATAGGAAAATTCAGGGCTATTACGTGTAGATGAAGCAATAAAAGGAGGCTTTAAAATTTTCATTCTAGTGTCTTTCATTTGGGAGAAAAATGCAAAAGTACAATGCAGCTTTTCCTTGCCGATATCTCTCTTTTGCAAAGAGCTACGCATTGGAAAATTCAGGGCTATGTCGTGTAGATGATGGCCTAACAGGAGGCTTTAAAATTTTCTTTCTAGTGTCCTTCGTTTGGGAGAAAAATGCAATGGTACAAGACAGCTTTTCCTTGCCAATATCTCTCTTTTGCAAAGAGCTGCGCATTGGAAAATTCAGGGCTATGTCGTGTAGATGATGGCCTAACAGGAGGCTTTAAAATTTTCTTTCTAGTGTCCTTCGTTTGGGAGAAAAATGCAAAGGTACAAGACAGCTTTTCCTTGCCAATATCTCTCTTTTGCAAAGAGCTACGCATTGGAAAATTCAGGGCTATGTCGTGTAGATGATGGCCTAACAGGAGGCTTTAAAATTTTCTTTCTAGTGTCCTTCGTTTGGGAGAAAAATGCAAAGGTACAAGACAGCTTTTCCTTGCCAATATCTCTCTTTTGCAAAGAGCTGCGCATTGGAAAATTCAGGGCTATGTCGTGTAGATGATGGCCTAACAGGAGGCTTTAAAATTTTCTTTCTAGTGTCCTTCGTTTGGGAGAAAAATGCAAAGGTACAAGACAGCTTTTCCTTGCCAATATCTCTCTTTTGCAAAGAGCTGCGCATTGGAAAATGCAGGGCTATAACGTGTAGATGAAGCACTAACAGGAGGCTTTAAAATTTTCATTCTAGTGTCTTTCGTTTGGGAGAAAAATGCAAAGGTACAATACAGTTTTTCCTTGCCGATATCTCTCTTTTGCAAAGAGATTGGCATTGGAAAATTCAGGGCTATAACGTGTAGATGAAGCACTAACAGGAGGCTTTAAAATTTTCATTCTAGTGACCTTCGTTTGGGAGAAAAATGCAAAGGTACAATACAGCTTTTCCTTGCCAATATCTCTCTTTTGCAAAGAGCTAGGCATTGGAAAATTCAGGGCTATACCGTGTAGATGAAGCACTAAACAGGAGGCTTTTAAATTTTCATTCTAGTGTCCTTCGTTTGGGAGAAAAATGCAAAGGTACAATACAGCTTTTCCTTGCCGATATCTCTCTTTTGCAAAGAGATAGGCATTGGAAAATTCAGGGCTATTACGTGTAGATGAAACACTAAAAGGAGGCTTTAAAATTTTCATTCTAGTGTCTTTCGTTTGGGAGAAAAATGCAAAAGTACAATGCAGCTTTTCCTTGCCGATATCTCTCTTTTGCAAAGAGATAGGCATTGGAAAATGCAGGGCTATAACGTGTAGATGAAGCACTAACAGGAGGCTTTAAAATTTTCATTCTAGTGTCTTTCGTTTGGGAGAAAAATGCAAAGGTACAATACAGCATTTCGTTGCCGATATCTCTCTTTTGCAAAGAGATAGGCATTGGAAAATTCAGGGCTATAACGTGTAGATGAAGCACTAACAGGAGGCTTTAAAATTTTCATTCTAGTGTCTTTCGTTTGGGAGAAAAATGCAAAGGTACAATACAGTTTTTCCTTGCCGATATCTCTCTTTTGCAAAGAGATAGGCATTGGAAAATTCAGGGCTATAACGTGTAGATGAAGCACTAACAGGAGGCTTTAAAATTTTCATTCTAGTGTCCTTCGTTTGGGAGAAAAATGCAAAGGTACAATACAGCTTTTCCTTGCCAATATCTCTCTTTTGCAAAGAGCTAGGCATTGGAAAATTCAGGGCTATACCGTGTAGATGAAGCACTAAACAGGAACCTTTTAAATTTTCATTCTAGTGTCCTTCGTTTGGGAGAAAAATGCAAAGGTACAATACAGCTTTTCCTTGCCGATATCTCTCTTTTGCAAAGAGATAGGCATTGGAAAATTCAGGGCTATTACGTGTAGATGAAGCACTAAAAGGAGGCTTTAAAATTTTCATTCTAGTGTCTTTCGTTTGGGAGAAAAATGCAAAAGTACAATGCAGCTTTTCCTTGCCGATATCTCTCTTTTGCAAAGAGATAGGCATTGGAAAATGCAGGGCTATAACGGGTAGATGAAGCACTAACAGGAGGCTTTAAAATTTTCATTCTAGTGTCTTTCGTTTGGGAGAAAAATGCAAAGGTACAATACAGCATTTCGTTGCCGATATCTCTCTTTTGCAAAGAGATAGGCATTGGAAAATTCAGGGCTATAACGTGTAGATGAAGCACTAACAGTAGGCTTTAAAATTTTCATTCTAGTGTCTTTAGTTTGGGAGAAAAATGCAAAGGTACAATACAGCTTTTCCTTGCCAATATCTCTCTTTTGCAAAGAGCTAGGCATTGGAAAATTCAGGGCTATAACGTGTAGATGAAGCACTAACAGGAGGCTTTAAAATTTTCATTCTAGTGTCTTTCGTTTGGGAGAAAAATGCAAAGGTACAATACAGTTTTTCCTTGCCGATATCTCTCTTTTGCAAAGAGATAGACATTGGAAAATTCAGGGCTATAACGTGTAGATGAAGCACTAACAGGAGGCTTTAAAATTTTCATTCTAGTGTCCTTCGTTTGGGAGAAAAATGCAAAGGTACAATACAGCTTTTCCTTGCCAATATCTCTCTTTTGCAAAGAGCTAGGCATTGGAAAATTCAGGGCTATACCGTGTAGATGAAGCACTAAACAGGAGGCTTTTAAATTTTCATTCTAGTGTCCTTCGTTTGGGAGAAAAATGCAAAGGTACAATACAGCTTTTCCTTGCCGATATCTCTCTTTTGCAAAGAGATAGGCATTGGAAAATTCAGGGCTATAACGTGTAGTTGAAGCACTAACAGGAGGCTTTAAAATTTTCATTCTAGTGTCTTTCGTTTGGGAGAAAAATGCAAAGGTACAATACAGTTTTTCCTTGCCGATATCTCTCTTTTGCAAAGAGATAGGCATTGGAAAATTCAGGGCTATAACGTGTAGATGAAGCACTAACAGGAGGCTTTAAAATTTTCATTCTAGTGTCTTTCGTTTGGGAGAAAAATGCAAAGGTACAATACAGCTTTTCCTTGCCAATATCTCTCTTTTGCAAAGAGCTAGGCATTGGAAAATTCAGGGCTATAACGTGTAGATGAAGCACTAACAGGAGGCTTTAAAATTTTCATTCTAGTGTCTTTCGTTTGGGAGAAAAATGCAAAAGTACAATGAAGCTTTTCCTTGCCGATATCTCTCTTTTGCAAAGAGATAGGCATTGGAAAATGTAGGGCTATAACGTGTAGATGAAGCACTAACAGTAGGCTTTAAAATTTTCATTCTAGTGTCTTTCGTTTGGGAGAAAAATGCAAAGGTACAATACAGCATTTCCTTGCCGATATCTCTCTTTTGCAAAGAGATAGGCATAGGAAAATTCAGGGCTATTACGTGTAGATGAAGCACTAAAAGGAGGCTTTAAAATTTTCATTCTAGTGTCTTTCATTTGGGAGAAAAATGCAAAAGTACAATGCAGCTTTTCCTTGCCGATATCTCTCTTTTGCAAAGAGATAGGCATTGGAAAATGCAGGGCTATAACGTGTAGATGAAGCACTAACAGGAGGATTTAAAATTTTCATTCTAGTGTCTTTCGTTTGGGAGAAAAATGCAAAGGTACAATACAGCATTTCCTTGCCGATATCTCTCTTTTGCAAAGAGATAGGCATTGGAAAATTCAGGGCTATAACGTGTAGATGAAGCACTAACAGGAGGCTTTAAAATTTTCATTCTAGTGTCCTTCGTTTGGGAGAAAAATGCAATGGTACAAGACAGCTTTTCCTTGCCAATATCTCTCTTTTGCAAAGTGCTGCGCATTTGAAAATTCAGGGCTATGTCGTGTAGATGATGGCCTAACAGGAGGCTTTAAAATTTTCTTTCTAGTGTCCTTCGTTTGGGAGAAAAATGCAAAGGTACAAGACAGCTTTTCCTTGCCAATATCTCTCTTTTGCAAAGAGCTACGCATTGGAAAATTCAGGGATATGTCGTGTAGATGATGGCCTAACAGGAGGCTTTAAAATTTTCTTTCTAGTGTCCTTCGTTTGGGAGAAAAATGCAATGGTACAAGACAGCTTTTCCTTGCCAATATCTCTCTTTTGCAAAGAGCTGCGCATTGGAAAATTCAGGGCTATGTCGTGTAGACGATGGCCTAACAGGAGGCTTTAAAATTTTCTTTCTAGTGTCCTTCGTTTGGGAGAAAAATGCAAAGGTACAAGACAGCTTTTCCTTGCCAATATCTCTATTTTGCAAAGAGCTACTCATTGGAAAATGCAGGGCTATGTCGTGTAGATGATGGCCTAACAGGAGGCTTTAAAATTTTCTTTCTAGTGACCTTCGTTTGGGAGAAAAATGCAAAGGTACAATACAGCTTTTCCTTGCCAATATCTCTCTTTTGCAAAGAGCTAGGCATTGGAAAATTCAGGGCTATACCGTGTAGATGAAGCACTAAACAGGAGGCTTTTAAATTTTCATTCTAGTGTCCTTCGTTTGGGAGAAAAATGCAAAGGTACAATACAGCTTTTCCTTGCCGATATCTCTCTTTTGCAAAGAGATAGGCATTGGAAAATTCAGGGCTATTACGTGTAGATGAAACACTAAAAGGAGGCTTTAAAATTTTCATTCTAGTGTCTTTCGTTTGGGAGAAAAATGCAAAAGTACAATGCAGCTTTTCCTTGCCGATATCTCTCTTTTGCAAAGAGATAGGCATTGGAAAATGCAGGGCTATAACGTGTAGATGAAGCACTAACAGGAGGCTTTAAAATTTTCATTCTAGTGTCTTTCGTTTGGGAGAAAAATGCAAAGGTACAATACAGCATTTCGTTGCCGATATCTCTCTTTTGCAAAGAGATAGGCATTGGAAAATTCAGGGCTATAACGTGTAGATGAAGCACTAACAGGAGGCTTTAAAATTTTCATTCTAGTGTCTTTCGTTTGGGAGAAAAATGCAAAGGTACAATACAGTTTTTCCTTGCCGATATCTCTCTTTTGCAAAGAGATAGGCATTGGAAAATTCAGGGCTATAACGTGTAGATGAAGCACTAACAGGAGGCTTTAAAATTTTCATTCTAGTGTCCTTCGTTTGGGAGAAAAATGCAAAGGTACAATACAGCTTTTCCTTGCCAATATCTCTCTTTTGCAAAGAGCTAGGCATTGGAAAATTCAGGGCTATACCGTGTAGATGAAGCACTAAACAGGAGGCTTTTAAATTTTCATTCTAGTGTCCTTCGTTTGGGAGAAAAATGCAAAGGTACAACACAGCTTTTCCTTGCCGATATCTCTCTTTTGCAAAGAGATAGGCATTGGAAAATTCAGGGCTATAACGTGTAGTTGAAGCACTAACAGGAGGCTTTAAAATTTTCATTCTAGTGTCTTTCGTTTGGGAGAAAAATGCAAAGGTACAATACAGTTTTTCCTTGCCGATATCTCTCTTTTGCAAAGAGATAGGCATTGGAAAATTCAGGGCTATAACGTGTAGATGAAGCACTAACAGGAGGCTTTAAAATTTTCATTCTAGTGTCTTTCGTTTGGGAGAAAAATGCAAAGGTACAATACAGCTTTTCCTTGCCAATATCTCTCTTTTGCAAAGAGCTAGGCATTGGAAAATTCAGGGCTATAACGTGTAGATGAAGCACTAACAGGAGGCTTTAAAATTTTCATTCTAGTGTCTTTCGTTTGGGAGAAAAATGCAAAAGTACAATGAAGCTTTTCCTTGCCGATATCTCTCTTTTGCAAAGAGATAGGCATTGGAAAATTCAGGGCTATAACGTGTAGATGAAGCACTAACAGTAGGCTTTAAAATTTTCATTCTAGTGTCTTTCGTTTGGGAGAAAAATGCAAAGGTACAATACAGCATTTCCTTGCCGATATATCTCTTTTGCAAAGAGATAGGCATAGGAAAATTCAGGGCTATTACGTTTAGATGAAGCACTAACAGGAGGCTTTAAAATTTTCATTCTAGTGTCCTTCGTTTGGGAGAAAAATGCAATGGTACAAGACAGCTTTTCCTTGCCAATATCTCTCTTTTGCAAAGAGCTGCGCATTTGAAAATTCAGGGCTATGTCGTGTAGATGATGGCCTAACAGGAGGCTTTAAAATTTTCTTTCTAGTGTCCTTCGTTTGGGAGAAAAATGCAAAGGTACAAGACAGCTTTTCCTTGCCAATATCTCTCTTTTGCAAAGAGCTACGGATTGGAAAATTCAGGGCTATGTCGTGTAGATGATGGCCTAACAGGAGGCTTTAAAATTTTCTTTCTAGTGTCCTTCGTTTGGGAGAAACCAATATCTCTCTTTTGCAAAGAGCTACGCATTGGAAAATTCAGGGCTATGTCGTGTAGATGATGGCTTTAAAATTTTCTTTCTAGTGTCCTTCGTTTGGGAGAAAAATGCAAAGGTACAAGACAGCTTTTCCTTGCCAATATCTCTCTTTTGCAAAGAGCTACGCATTGGAAAATTCAGGGCTATGTCGTGTAGATGATGGCCTAACAGGAGGCTTTAAAATTTTCTTTCTAGTGTCCTTCGTTTGGGAGAAAAATGCAAAGGTACAAGACAGCTTTTCCTTGCCAATATCTCTCTTTTGCAAAGAGCTGCGCATTGGAAAATTCAGGGCTATGTCGTGTAGATGCTGGCCTAACAGGAGGCTTTAAAATTTTCTTTCTAGTGTCCTTCGTTTGGGAGAAAAATGCAAAGGTACAAGACAGCTTTTCCTTGCCAATATCTCTATTTTGCAAAGAGCTAAGCATTGGAAAATTCAGGGCTATGTCGTGTAGATGATGGCCTAACAGGAGGCTTTAAAATTTTCTTTCTAGTGACCTTCGTTTGGGAGAAAAATGCAAAGGTACAAGACAGCTTTTCCTTGCCAATATCTCTCTTTTGCAAAGAGCTGCGCATTGGAAAATTCAGGGCTATGTCGTGTAGATGATGGCCTAACAGGAGGCTTTAAAATGTTCTTTCTAGTGTCCTTCGTTTGGGAGAAAAATGCAATGGTACAAGACAGCTTTTCCTTGCCAATATCTCTCTTTTGCAAAGAGCTGCGCATTGGAAAATTCAGGGCTATGTCGTGTAGATGATGGCCTAACAGGAGGCTTTAAAATTTTCTTTCTAGTGTCCTTCGTTTGGGAGAAAAATGCAAAGGTACAAGACAGCTTTTCCTTGCCAATATCTCTCTTTTGCAAAGAGCTACGCATTGGAAAATTCAGGGCTATGTCGTGTAGATGATGGCTTTAAAATTTTCTTTCTAGTGTCCTTCGTTTGGGAGAAAAATGCAAAGGTACAAGACAGCTTTTCCTTGCCAATATCTCTCTTTTGCAAAGAGCTACGCATTGGAAAATTCAGGGCTATGTCGTGTAGATGATGGCCTAACAGGAGGCTTTAAAATTTTCTTTCTAGTGTCCTTCGTTTGGGAGAAAAATGCAAAGGTACAAGACAGCTTTTCCTTGCCAATATCTCTCTTTTGCAAAGAGCTGCGCATTGGAAAATTCAGGGCTATGTCGTGTAGATGCTGGCCTAACAGGAGGCTTTAAAATTTTCTTTCTAGTGTCCTTCGTTTGGGAGAAAAATGCAAAGGTACAAGACAGCTTTTCCTTGCCAATATCTCTATTTTGCAAAGAGCTAAGCATTGGAAAATTCAGGGCTATGTCGTGTAGATGATGGCCTAACAGGAGGCTTTAAAATTTTCTTTCTAGTGACCTTCGTTTGGGAGAAAAATGCAAAGGTACAAGACAGCTTTTCCTTGCCAATATCTCTCTTTTGCAAAGAGCTGCGCATTGGAAAATTCAGGGCTATGTCGTGTAGATGATGGCCTAACAGGAGGCTTTAAAATGTTCTTTCTAGTGTCCTTCGTTTGGGAGAAAAATGCAATGGTACAAGACAGCTTTTCCTTGCCAATATCTCTCTTTTGCAAAGAGCTGCGCATTGGAAAATTCAGGGCTATGTCGTGTAGATGATGGCCTAACAGGAGGCTTTAAAATTTTCTTTCTAGTGTCCTTCGTTTGGGAGAAAAATGCAAAGGTACAAGACAGCTTTTCCTTGCCAATATCTCTCTTTTGCAAAGAGCTACGCATTGGAAAATTCAGGGCTATGTCGTGTAGATGATGGCCTAACAGGTGGCTTTAAAATTTTCTTTCTAGTGTCCTTCGTTTGGGAGAAAAATGCAATGGTACAAGACAGCTTTTCCTTGCCAATATATCTCTTTTGCAAAGAGCTGCGCATTGGAAAATTCAGGGCTATGTCGTGTAGATGATGGCCTAACAGGAGGCTTTAAAATTTTCTTTCTAGTGTCCTTCGTTTGGGAGAAAAATGCAAAGGTACAAGACAGCTTTTACTTGCCAATATCTCTCTTTTGCAAAGAGCTACGGATTGGAAAATTCAGGGCTATGTCGTGTAGATGATGGCCTAACAGGAGGCTTTAAAATTTTCTTTCTAGTGTCCTTCGTTTGGGAGAAAAATGCAAAGGTACAAGACAGCTTTTCCTTGCCAATATCTCTCTTTTGCAAAGAGCTGCGCATTGGAAAATTCAGGGCTATGTCGTGTAGATGATGGCCTAACAGGAGGCTTTAAAATGTTCTTTCTAGTGTCATTCGTTTGGGAGAAAAATGCAATGGTACAAGACAGCTTTTCCTTGCCAATATCTCTCTTTTGCAAAGAGCTGCGCATTGGAAAATTCAGGGCTATGTCGTGTAGATGATGGCCTAACAGGAGGCTTTAAAATTTTCTTTCTAGTGTCCTTCGTTTGGGAGAAAAATGCAAAGGTACAAGACAGCTTTTCCTTGCCAATATCTCTCTTTTGCAAAGAGCTACTCATTGGAAAATTCAGGGCTATGTCGTGTAGATGATGGCCTAACAGGAGGCTTTAAAATTTTCTTTCTAGTGACCTTCGTTTGGGAGAAAAATGCAAAGGTACAAGACAGCTTTTCCTTGCCAATATCTCTCTTTTGCAAAGAGCTGCGCATTGGAAAATTCAGGGCTATGTCGTGTAGATGATGGCCTAACAGGAGGCTTTAAAATTTTCTTTCTAGTGTCCTTCGTTTGGGAGAAAAATGCAATGGTACAAGACAGCTTTTCCTTGCCAATATCTCTCTTTTGCAAAGAGCTGCGCATTGGAAAATTCAGGGCTATGTCGTGTAGATTATGGCCTAACAGGAGGCTTTAAAATTTTCTTTCTAGTGACCTTCGTTTGGGAGAAAAATGCAAAGGTACAAGACAGCTTTTCCTTGCCAATATCTCTCTTTTGCAAAGAGCTGCGAATTGGAAAATTCAGGGCTATGTCGTGTAGATGATGGCCTAACAGGAGGCTTTAAAATTTTCATTCTAGTGTCTTTCGTTTGGGAGAAAAATGCAAAAGTACAATGCTGCTTTTCCTTGCCGATATCTCTCTTTTGCAAAGAGATAGGCATTGGAAAATGCAGGGCTATAACGTGTAGATGAAGCACTAACAGGAGGCTTTAAAATTTTCATTCTAGTGTCTTTCGTTTGGGAGAAAAATGCAAAGGTACAATACAGCTTTTCCTTGCCGATATCTCTCTTTTGCAAAGAGATAGGCATTGGAAAATTCAGGGCTATAACGTGTAGATGAAGCACTAACAGGAGGCTTTAAAATTTTCATTCTAGTGTCCTTCGTTTGGGAGAAAAATGCAAAGGTACAATACAGCTTTTCCTTGCCAATATATCTCTTTTGCAAAGAGATAGGCATTGGAAAATTCAGGGCTATAACGTGTAGATGAAGCACTAACAGGAGGCTTTAAAATTTTCATTCTAGTGTCTTTCGTTTGGGAGAAAAATGCAAAGGTACAAGACAGCTTTTCCTTGCCAATATCTCTCTTTTGCAAAGAGCTGCGCATTGGAAAATTCAGGGCTATGTCGTGTAGATGATGGCCTAACAGGAGGCTTTAAAATGTTCTTTCTAGTGTCCTTCGTTTGGGAGAAAAATGCAATGGTACAAGACAGCTTTTCCTTGCCAATATCTCTCTTTTGCAAAGAGCTGTGCATTGGAAAATTCAGGGCTATGTCGTGTAGATTATGGCCTAACAGGAGGCTTTAAAATTTTCTTTCTAGTGTCCTTCGTTTGGGAGAAAAATGCAATGGTACAATACAGCTTTTCCTTGCCAATATCTCTTTTGCAAAGAGCTACTCATTGGAAAATTCAGGGCTATGTCGTGTAGATGATGGCCTAACAGGAGGCTTTAAAATTTTCTTTCTAGTGACCTTCGTTTGGGAGAAAAATGCAAAGGTACAAGACAGCTTTTCCTTGCCAATATCTCTCTTTTGCAAAGAGCTGCGCATTGGAAAATTCAGGGCTATGTCGTGTAGATGATGGCCTAACAGGAGGCTTTAAAATTTTCTTTCTAGTGACCTTCGTTTGGGAGAAAAATGCAAAGGTACAAGACAGCTTTTCCTTGCCAATATCTCTCTTTTGCAAAGAGCTACGCATTGGAAAATTCAGGGCTATGTCGTGTAGATGATGGCCTAACAGGAGGCTTTAAAATTTTCTTTCTAGTGTCCTTCGTTTGGGAGAAAAATGCAAAGGTACAAGACAGCTTTTCCTTGCCAATATCTCTATTTTGCAAAGAGCTACGCATTGGAAAATTCAGGGCTATGTCGTGTAGATGATGGCCTAACAGGAGGCTTTAAAATTTTCTTTCTAGTGACCTTCGTTTGGGAGAAAAATGCAAAGGTACAAGACAGCTTTTCCTTGCCAATATCTCTCTTTTGCAAAGAGCTGCGCATTGGAAAATTCAGGGCTATGTCGTGTAGATGATGGCCTAACAGGAGGCTTTAAAATGTTCTTTCTAGTGTCCTTCGTTTGGGAGAAAAATGCAATGGTACAAGACAGCTTTTCCTTGCCAATATCTCTCTTTTGCAAAGAGCTGTGCATTGGAAAATTCAGGGCTATGTCGTGTAGATGATGGCCTAACAGGAGGCTTTAAAATTTTCTTTCTAGTGTCCTTCGTTTGGGAGAAAAATGCAATGGTACAAGACAGCTTTTCCTTGCCAATATCTCTTTTGCAAAGAGCTACTCATTGGAAAATTCAGGGCTATGTCGTGTAGATGATGGCCTAACAGGAGGCTTTAAAATTTTCTTTCTAGTGACCTTCGTTTGGGAGAAAAATGCAAAGGTACAAGACAGCTTTTCCTTGCCAATATCTCTCTTTTGCAAAGAGCTGCGCATTGGAAAATTCAGGGCTATGTCGTGTAGATGATGGCCTAACAGGAGGCTTTAAAATTTTCTTTCTAGTGACCTTCGTTTGGGAGAAAAATGCAAAGGTACAAGACAGCTTTTCCTTGCCAATATCTCTCTTTTGCAAAGAGCTACGCATTGGAAAATTCAGGGCTATGTCGTGTAGATGATGGCCTAACAGGAGGCTTTAAAATTTTCTTTCTAGTGTCCTTCGTTTGGGAGAAAAATGCAAAGGTACAAGACAGCTTTTCCTTGCCAATATCTCTATTTTGCAAAGAGCTACGCATTGGAAAATTCAGGGCTATGTCGTGTAGATGATGGCCTAACAGGAGGCTTTAAAATTTTCTTTCTAGTGACCTTCGTTTGGGAGAAAAATGCAAAGGTACAAGACAGCTTTTCCTTGCCAATATCTCTCTTTTGCAAAGAGCTGCGCATTGGAAAATTCAGGGCTATGTCGTGTAGATGATGGCCTAACAGGAGGCTTTAAAATGTTCTTTCTAGTGTCCTTCGTTTGGGAGAAAAATGCAATGGTACAAGACAGCTTTTCCTTGCCAATATCTCTCTTTTGCAAAGAGCTGCGCATTGGAAAATTCAGGGCTATGTCGTGTAGATGAATGCCTAACAGGAGGCTTTAAAATTTTCTTTCTAGTGTCCTTCGTTTGGGAGAAAAATGCAAAGGTACAAGACAGCTTTTCCTTGCCAATATCTCTCTTTTGCAAAGAGCTACGCATTGGAAAATTCAGGGCTATGTCGTGTAGATGATGGCCTAACAGGAGGCTTTAAAATTTTCTTTCTAGTGTCCTTCGTTTGGGAGAAAAATGCAATGGTACAAGACAGCTTTTCCTTGCCAATATCTCTCTTTTGCAAAGAGCTGCGCATTGGAAAATTCAGGGCTATGTCGTGTAGATGATGGCCTAACAGGAGGCTTTAAAATTTTCTTTCTAGTGTCCTTCGTTTGGGAGAAAAATGCAATGGTACAAGACAGCTTTTCCTTGCCAATATCTCTCTTTTGCAAAGAGCTGCGCATTGGAAAATTCAGGGCTATGTCGTGTAGATGATGGCCTAACAGGAGGCTTTAAAATTTTCTTTCTAGTGTCCTTCGTTTGGGAGAAAAATGCAAAGGTACAAGACAGCTTTTCCTTGCCAATATCTCTCTTTTGCAAAGAGCTACTCATTGGAAAATTCAGGGCTATGTCGTGTAGATGATGGCCTAACAGGAGGCTTTAAAATTTTCTTTCTAGTGACCTTCGTTTGGGAGAAAAATGCAAAGGTACAAGACAGCTTTTCTTTGCCAATATCTCTCTTTTGCAAAGAGCTGCGCATTGGAAAATTCAGGGCTATGTCGTGTAGATGATGGCCTAACAGGAGGCTTTAAAATTTTCTTTCTAGTGTCCTTCGTTTGGGAGAAAAATGCAATGGTACAAGACAGCTTTTCCTTGCCAATATCTCTCTTTTGCAAAGAGCTGCGCATTGGAAAATTCAGGGCTATGTCGTGTAGATTATGGCCTAACAGGAGGCTTTAAAATTTTCTTTCTAGTGACCTTCGTTTGGGAGAAAAATGCAAAGGTACAAGACAGCTTTTCCTTGCCAATATCTCTCTTTTGCAAAGAGCTGCGAATTGGAAAATTCAGGGCTATGTCGTGTAGATGATGGCCTAACAGGAGGCTTTAAAATTTTCATTCTAGTGTCTTTCGTTTGGGAGAAAAATGCAAAAGTACAATGCTGCTTTTCCTTGCCGATATCTCTCTTTTGCAAAGAGATAGGCATTGGAAAATGCAGGGCTATAACGTGTAGATGAAGCACTAACAGGAGGCTTTAAAATTTTCATTCTAGTGTCTTTCGTTTGGGAGAAAAATGCAAAGGTACAATACAGCTTTTCCTTGCCGATATCTCTCTTTTGCAAAGAGATAGGCATTGGAAAATTCAGGGCTATAACGTGTAGATGAAGCACTAACAGGAGGCTTTAACATTTTCATTCTAGTGTCCTTCGTTTGGGAGAAAAATGCAAAGGTACAATACAGCTTTTCCTTGCCAATATATCTCTTTTGCAAAGAGATAGGCATTGGAAAATTCAGGGCTATAACGTGTAGATGAAGCACTAACAGGAGGCTTTAAAATTTTCATTCTAGTGTCTTTCGTTTGGGAGAAAAATGCAAAGGTACAAGACAGCTTTTCCTTGCCAATATCTCTCTTTTGCAAAGAGCTGCGCATTGGAAAATTCAGGGCTATGTCGTGTAGATGATGGCCTAACAGGAGGCTTTAAAATGTTCTTTCTAGTGTCCTTCGTTTGGGAGAAAAATGCAATGGTACAAGACAGCTTTTCCTTGCCAATATCTCTCTTTTGCAAAGAGCTGTGCATTGGAAAATTCAGGGCTATGTCGTGTAGATGATGGCCTAACAGGAGGCTTTAAAATTTTCTTTCTAGTGTCCTTCGTTTGGGAGAAAAATGCAATGGTACAAGACAGCTTTTCCTTGCCAATATCTCTTTTGCAAAGAGCTACTCATTGGAAAATTCAGGGCTATGTCGTGTAGATGATGGCCTAACAGGAGGCTTTAAAATTTTCTTTCTAGTGACCTTCGTTTGGGAGAAAAATGCAAAGGTACAAGACAGCTTTTCCTTGCCAATATCTCTCTTTTGCAAAGAGCTGCGCATTGGAAAATTCAGGGCTATGTCGTGTAGATGATGGCCTAACAGGAGGCTTTAAAATTTTCTTTCTAGTGTCCTTCGTTTGGGAGAAAAATGCAATGGTACAAGACAGCTTTTCCTTGCCAATATCTCTCTTTTGCAAAGAGCTGTGCATTGGAAAATTCAGGGCTATGTCGTGTAGATTATGGCCTAACAGGAGGCTTTAAAATTTTCTTTCTAGTGTCCTTCGTTTGGGAGAAAAATGCAATGGTACAATACAGCTTTTCCTTGCCAATATCTCTTTTGCAAAGAGCTACTCATTGGAAAATTCAGGGCTATGTCGTGTAGATGATGGCCTAACAGGAGGCATTAAAATTTTCTTTCTAGTGACCTTCGTTTGGGAGAAAAATGCAAAGGTACAAGACAGCTTTTCCTTGCCAATATCTCTCTTTTGCAAAGAGCTGCGCATTGGAAAATTCAGGGCTATGTCGTGTAGATGATGGCCTAACAGGAGGCTTTAAAATTTTCTTTCTAGTGACCTTCGTTTGGGAGAAAAATGCAAAGGTACAAGACAGCTTTTCCTTGCCAATATCTCTCTTTTGCAAAGAGCTACGCATTGGAAAATTCAGGGCTATGTCGTGTAGATGATGGCCTAACAGGAGGCTTTAAAATTTTCTTTCTAGTGTCCTTCGTTTGGGAGAAAAATGCAAAGGTACAAGACAGCTTTTCCTTGCCAATATCTCTATTTTGCAAAGAGCTACGCATTGGAAAATTCAGGGCTATGTCGTGTAGATGATGGCCTAACAGGAGGCTTTAAAATTTTCTTTCTAGTGACCTTCGTTTGGGAGAAAAATGCAAAGGTACAAGACAGCTTTTCCTTGCCAATATCTCTCTTTTGCAAAGAGCTGCGCATTGGAAAATTCAGGGCTATGTCGTGTAGATGATGGCCTAACAGGAGGCTTTAAAATGTTCTTTCTAGTGTCCTTCGTTTGGGAGAAAAATGCAATGGTACAAGACAGCTTTTCCTTGCCAATATCTCTCTTTTGCAAAGAGCTGTGCATTGGAAAATTCAGGGCTATGTCGTGTAGATGATGGCCTAACAGGAGGCTTTAAAATTTTCTTTCTAGTGTCCTTCGTTTGGGAGAAAAATGCAATGGTACAAGACAGCTTTTCCTTGCCAATATCTCTTTTGCAAAGAGCTACTCATTGGAAAATTCAGGGCTATGTCGTGTAGATGATGGCCTAACAGGAGGCTTTAAAATTTTCTTTCTAGTGACCTTCGTTTGGGAGAAAAATGCAAAGGTACAAGACAGCTTTTCCTTGCCAATATCTCTCTTTTGCAAAGAGCTGCGCATTGGAAAATTCAGGGCTATGTCGTGTAGATGATGGCCTAACAGGAGGCTTTAAAATTTTCTTTCTAGTGACCTTCGTTTGGGAGAAAAATGCAAAGGTACAAGACAGCTTTTCCTTGCCAATATCTCTCTTTTGCAAAGAGCTACGCATTGGAAAATTCAGGGCTATGTCGTGTAGATGATGGCCTAACAGGAGGCTTTAAAATTTTCTTTCTAGTGTCCTTCGTTTGGGAGAAAAATGCAAAGGTACAAGACAGCTTTTCCTTGCCAATATCTCTATTTTGCAAAGAGCTACGCATTGGAAAATTCAGGGCTATGTCGTGTAGATGATGGCCTAACAGGAGGCTTTAAAATTTTCTTTCTAGTGACCTTCGTTTGGGAGAAAAATGCAAAGGTACAAGACAGCTTTTCCTTGCCAATATCTCTCTTTTGCAAAGAGCTGCGCATTGGAAAATTCAGGGCTATGTCGTGTAGATGATGGCCTAACAGGAGGCTTTAAAATGTTCTTTCTAGTGTCCTTCGTTTGGGAGAAAAATGCAATGGTACAAGACAGCTTTTCCTTGCCAATATCTCTCTTTTGCAAAGAGCTGCGCATTGGAAAATTCAGGGCTATGTCGTGTAGATGATGGCCTAACAGGAGGCTTTAAAATTTTCTTTCTAGTGTCCTTCGTTTGGGAGAAAAATGCAAAGGTACAAGACAGCTTTTCCTTGCCAATATCTCTCTTTTGCAAAGAGCTACGCATTGGAAAATTCAGGGCTATGTCGTGTAGATGATGGCCTAACAGGAGGCTTTAAAATTTTCTTTCTAGTGTCCTTCGTTTGGGAGAAAAATGCAATGGTACAAGACAGCTTTTCCTTGCCAATATCTCTCTTTTGCAAAGAGCTGCGCATTGGAAAATTCAGGGCTATGTCGTGTAGATGATGGCCTAACAGGAGGCTTTAAAATTTTCTTTCTAGTGTCCTTCGTTTGGGAGAAAAATGCAATGGTACAAGACAGCTTTTCCTTGCCAATATCTCTCTTTTGCAAAGAGCTGCGCATTGGAAAATTCAGGGCTATGTCGTGTAGATGATGGCCTAACAGGAGGCTTTAAAATTTTCTTTCTAGTGTCCTTCGTTTGGGAGAAAAATGCAAAGGTACAAGACAGCTTTTCCTTGCCAATATCTCTCTTTTGCAAAGAGCTACTCATTGGAAAATTCAGGGCTATGTCGTGTAGATGATGGCCTAACAGGAGGCTTTAAAATTTTCTTTCTAGTGACCTTCGTTTGGGAGAAAAATGCAAAGGTACAAGACAGCTT
The DNA here is from genome assembly GCF_028390025.1 of Pseudophryne corroboree. Taxonomy (NCBI): domain Eukaryota; kingdom Metazoa; phylum Chordata; class Amphibia; order Anura; family Myobatrachidae; genus Pseudophryne; species Pseudophryne corroboree. Next base: position 1,553,317 of record NW_026967835.1, on the reverse strand, counting down.
TTCTTTGCCAATATCTCTCTTTTGCAAAGAGCTGCGCATTGGAAAATTCAGGGCTATGTCGTGTAGATGATGGCCTAACAGGAGGCTTTAAAATTTTCTTTCTAGTGTCCTTCGTTTGGGAGAAAAATGCAATGGTACAAGACAGCTTTTCCTTGCCAATATCTCTCTTTTGCAAAGAGCTGCGCATTGGAAAATTCAGGGCTATGTCGTGTAGATTATGGCCTAACAGGAGGCTTTAAAATTTTCTTTCTAGTGACCTTCGTTTGGGAGAAAAATGCAAAGGTACAAGACAGCTTTTCCTTGCCAATATCTCTCTTTTGCAAAGAGCTGCGAATTGGAAAATTCAGGGCTATGTCGTGTAGATGATGGCCTAACAGGAGGCTTTAAAATTTTCATTCTAGTGTCTTTCGTTTGGGAGAAAAATGCAAAAGTACAATGCTGCTTTTCCTTGCCGATATCTCTCTTTTGCAAAGAGATAGGCATTGGAAAATGCAGGGCTATAACGTGTAGATGAAGCACTAACAGGAGGCTTTAAAATTTTCATTCTAGTGTCTTTCGTTTGGGAGAAAAATGCAAAGGTACAATACAGCTTTTCCTTGCCGATATCTCTCTTTTGCAAAGAGATAGGCATTGGAAAATTCAGGGCTATAACGTGTAGATGAAGCACTAACAGGAGGCTTTAACATTTTCATTCTAGTGTCCTTCGTTTGGGAGAAAAATGCAAAGGTACAATACAGCTTTTCCTTGCCAATATATCTCTTTTGCAAAGAGATAGGCATTGGAAAATTCAGGGCTATGTCGTGTAGATGATGGCCTAACAGGAGGCTTTAAAATTTTCTTTCTAGTGTCCTTCGTTTGGGAGAAAAATGCAATGGTACAAGACAGCTTTTCCTTGCCAATATCTCTCTTTTGCAAAGAGCTGTGCATTGGAAAATTCAGGGCTATGTCGTGTAGATTATGGCCTAACAGGAGGCTTTAAAATTTTCTTTCTAGTGTCCTTCGTTTGGGAGAAAAATGCAATGGTACAATACAGCTTTTCCTTGCCAATATCTCTTTTGCAAAGAGCTACTCATTGGAAAATTCAGGGCTATGTCGTGTAGATGATGGCCTAACAGGAGGCTTTAAAATTTTCTTTCTAGTGACCTTCGTTTGGGAGAAAAATGCAAAGGTACAAGACAGCTTTTCCTTGCCAATATCTCTCTTTTGCAAAGAGCTGCGCATTGGAAAATTCAGGGCTATGTCGTGTAGATGATGGCCTAACAGGAGGCTTTAAAATTTTCTTTCTAGTGACCTTCGTTTGGGAGAAAAATGCAAAGGTACAAGACAGCTTTTCCTTGCCAATATCTCTCTTTTGCAAAGAGCTACGCATTGGAAAATTCAGGGCTATGTCGTGTAGATGATGGCCTAACAGGAGGCTTTAAAATTTTCTTTCTAGTGTCCTTCGTTTGGGAGAAAAATGCAAAGGTACAAGACAGCTTTTCCTTGCCAATATCTCTATTTTGCAAAGAGCTACGCATTGGAAAATTCAGGGCTATGTCGTGTAGATGATGGCCTAACAGGAGGCTTTAAAATTTTCTTTCTAGTGACCTTCGTTTGGGAGAAAAATGCAAAGGTACAAGACAGCTTTTCCTTGCCAATATCTCTCTTTTGCAAAGAGCTGCGCATTGGAAAATTCAGGGCTATGTCGTGTAGATGATGGCCTAACAGGAGGCTTTAAAATGTTCTTTCTAGTGTCCTTCGTTTGGGAGAAAAATGCAATGGTACAAGACAGCTTTTCCTTGCCAATATCTCTCTTTTGCAAAGAGCTGTGCATTGGAAAATTCAGGGCTATGTCGTGTAGATGATGGCCTAACAGGAGGCTTTAAAATTTTCTTTCTAGTGTCCTTCGTTTGGGAGAAAAATGCAATGGTACAAGACAGCTTTTCCTTGCCAATATCTCTTTTGCAAAGAGCTACTCATTGGAAAATTCAGGGCTATGTCGTGTAGATGATGGCCTAACAGGAGGCTTTAAAATTTTCTTTCTAGTGACCTTCGTTTGGGAGAAAAATGCAAAGGTACAAGACAGCTTTTCCTTGCCAATATCTCTCTTTTGCAAAGAGCTGCGCATTGGAAAATTCAGGGCTATGTCGTGTAGATGATGGCCTAACAGGAGGCTTTAAAATTTTCTTTCTAGTGACCTTCGTTTGGGAGAAAAATGCAAAGGTACAAGACAGCTTTTCCTTGCCAATATCTCTCTTTTGCAAAGAGCTACGCATTGGAAAATTCAGGGCTATGTCGTGTAGATGATGGCCTAACAGGAGGCTTTAAAATTTTCTTTCTAGTGTCCTTCGTTTGGGAGAAAAATGCAAAGGTACAAGACAGCTTTTCCTTGCCAATATCTCTATTTTGCAAAGAGCTACGCATTGGAAAATTCAGGGCTATGTCGTGTAGATGATGGCCTAACAGGAGGCTTTAAAATTTTCTTTCTAGTGACCTTCGTTTGGGAGAAAAATGCAAAGGTACAAGACAGCTTTTCCTTGCCAATATCTCTCTTTTGCAAAGAGCTGCGCATTGGAAAATTCAGGGCTATGTCGTGTAGATGATGGCCTAACAGGAGGCTTTAAAATGTTCTTTCTAGTGTCCTTCGTTTGGGAGAAAAATGCAATGGTACAAGACAGCTTTTCCTTGCCAATATCTCTCTTTTGCAAAGAGCTGCGCATTGGAAAATTCAGGGCTATGTCGTGTAGATGATGGCCTAACAGGAGGCTTTAAAATTTTCTTTCTAGTGTCCTTCGTTTGGGAGAAAAATGCAAAGGTACAAGACAGCTTTTCCTTGCCAATATCTCTCTTTTGCAAAGAGCTACGCATTGGAAAATTCAGGGCTATGTCGTGTAGATGATGGCCTAACAGGAGGCTTTAAAATTTTCTTTCTAGTGTCCTTCGTTTGGGAGAAAAATGCAATGGTACAAGACAGCTTTTCCTTGCCAATATCTCTCTTTTGCAAAGAGCTGCGCATTGGAAAATTCAGGGCTATGTCGTGTAGATGATGGCCTAACAGGAGGCTTTAAAATTTTCTTTCTAGTGTCCTTCGTTTGGGAGAAAAATGCAATGGTACAAGACAGCTTTTCCTTGCCAATATCTCTCTTTTGCAAAGAGCTGCGCATTGGAAAATTCAGGGCTATGTCGTGTAGATGATGGCCTAACAGGAGGCTTTAAAATTTTCTTTCTAGTGTCCTTCGTTTGGGAGAAAAATGCAAAGGTACAAGACAGCTTTTCCTTGCCAATATCTCTCTTTTGCAAAGAGCTACTCATTGGAAAATTCAGGGCTATGTCGTGTAGATGATGGCCTAACAGGAGGCTTTAAAATTTTCTTTCTAGTGACCTTCGTTTGGGAGAAAAATGCAAAGGTACAAGACAGCTTTTCTTTGCCAATATCTCTCTTTTGCAAAGAGCTGCGCATTGGAAAATTCAGGGCTATGTCGTGTAGATGATGGCCTAACAGGAGGCTTTAAAATTTTCTTTCTAGTGTCCTTCGTTTGGGAGAAAAATGCAATGGTACAAGACAGCTTTTCCTTGCCAATATCTCTCTTTTGCAAAGAGCTGCGCATTGGAAAATTCAGGGCTATGTCGTGTAGATTATGGCCTAACAGGAGGCTTTAAAATTTTCTTTCTAGTGACCTTCGTTTGGGAGAAAAATGCAAAGGTACAAGACAGCTTTTCCTTGCCAATATCTCTCTTTTGCAAAGAGCTGCGAATTGGAAAATTCAGGGCTATGTCGTGTAGATGATGGCCTAACAGGAGGCTTTAAAATTTTCATTCTAGTGTCTTTCGTTTGGGAGAAAAATGCAAAAGTACAATGCTGCTTTTCCTTGCCGATATCTCTCTTTTGCAAAGAGATAGGCATTGGAAAATGCAGGGCTATAACGTGTAGATGAAGCACTAACAGGAGGCTTTAAAATTTTCATTCTAGTGTCTTTCGTTTGGGAGAAAAATGCAAAGGTACAATACAGCTTTTCCTTGCCGATATCTCTCTTTTGCAAAGAGATAGGCATTGGAAAATTCAGGGCTATAACGTGTAGATGAAGCACTAACAGGAGGCTTTAACATTTTCATTCTAGTGTCCTTCGTTTGGGAGAAAAATGCAAAGGTACAATACAGCTTTTCCTTGCCAATATATCTCTTTTGCAAAGAGATAGGCATTGGAAAATTCAGGGCTATAACGTGTAGATGAAGCACTAACAGGAGGCTTTAAAATTTTCATTCTAGTGTCTTTCGTTTGGGAGAAAAATGCAAAGGTACAAGACAGCTTTTCCTTGCCAATATCTCTCTTTTGCAAAGAGCTGCGCATTGGAAAATTCAGGGCTATGTCGTGTAGATGATGGCCTAACAGGAGGCTTTAAAATGTTCTTTCTAGTGTCCTTCGTTTGGGAGAAAAATGCAATGGTACAAGACAGCTTTTCCTTGCCAATATCTCTCTTTTGCAAAGAGCTGTGCATTGGAAAATTCAGGGCTATGTCGTGTAGATGATGGCCTAACAGGAGGCTTTAAAATTTTCTTTCTAGTGTCCTTCGTTTGGGAGAAAAATGCAATGGTACAAGACAGCTTTTCCTTGCCAATATCTCTTTTGCAAAGAGCTACTCATTGGAAAATTCAGGGCTATGTCGTGTAGATGATGGCCTAACAGGAGGCTTTAAAATTTTCTTTCTAGTGACCTTCGTTTGGGAGAAAAATGCAAAGGTACAAGACAGCTTTTCCTTGCCAATATCTCTCTTTTGCAAAGAGCTGCGCATTGGAAAATTCAGGGCTATGTCGTGTAGATGATGGCCTAACAGGAGGCTTTAAAATTTTCTTTCTAGTGTCCTTCGTTTGGGAGAAAAATGCAATGGTACAAGACAGCTTTTCCTTGCCAATATCTCTCTTTTGCAAAGAGCTGCGCATTGGAAAATTCAGGGCTATGTCGTGTAGATGATGGCCTAACAGGAGGCTTTAAAATTTTCTTTCTAGTGTCCTTCGTTTGGGAGAAAAATGCAAAGGTACAAGACAGCTTTTCCTTGCCAATATCTCTCTTTTGCAAAGAGCTACTCATTGGAAAATTCAGGGCTATGTCGTGTAGATGATGGCCTAACAGGAGGCTTTAAAATTTTCTTTCTAGTGACCTTCGTTTGGGAGAAAAATGCAAAGGTACAAGACAGCTTTTCCTTGCCAATATCTCTCTTTTGCAAAGAGCTGCGCATTGGAAAATTCAGGGCTATGTCGTGTAGATGATGGCCTAACAGGAGGCTTTAAAATTTTCTTTCTAGTGTCCTTCGTTTGGGAGAAAAATGCAATGGTACAAGACAGCTTTTCCTTGCCAATATCTCTCTTTTGCAAAGAGCTGCGCATTGGAAAATTCAGGGCTATGTCGTGTAGATTATGGCCTAACAGGAGGCTTTAAAATTTTCTTTCTAGTGACCTTCGTTTGGGAGAAAAATGCAAAGGTACAAGACAGCTTTTCCTTGCCAATATCTCTCTTTTGCAAAGAGCTGCGAATTGGAAAATTCAGGGCTATGTCGTGTAGATGATGGCCTAACAGGAGGCTTTAAAATTTTCATTCTAGTGTCTTTCGTTTGGGAGAAAAATGCAAAAGTACAATGCTGCTTTTCCTTGCCGATATCTCTCTTTTGCAAAGAGATAGGCATTGGAAAATGCAGGGCTATAACGTGTAGATGAAGCACTAACAGGAGGCTTTAAAATTTTCATTCTAGTGTCTTTCGTTTGGGAGAAAAATGCAAAGGTACAATACAGCTTTTCCTTGCCGATATCTCTCTTTTGCAAAGAGATAGGCATTGGAAAATTCAGGGCTATAACGTGTAGATGAAGCACTAACAGGAGGCTTTAAAATTTTCATTCTAGTGTCCTTCGTTTGGGAGAAAAATGCAAAGGTACAATACAGCTTTTCCTTGCCAATATATCTCTTTTGCAAAGAGATAGGCATTGGAAAATTCAGGGCTATAACGTGTAGATGAAGCACTAACAGGAGGCTTTAAAATTTTCATTCTAGTGTCTTTCGTTTGGGAGAAAAATGCAAAGGTACAAGACAGCTTTTCCTTGCCAATATCTCTCTTTTGCAAAGAGCTGCGCATTGGAAAATTCAGGGCTATGTCGTGTAGATGATGGCCTAACAGGAGGCTTTAAAATGTTCTTTCTAGTGTCCTTCGTTTGGGAGAAAAATGCAATGGTACAAGACAGCTTTTCCTTGCCAATATCTCTCTTTTGCAAAGAGCTGTGCATTGGAAAATTCAGGGCTATGTCGTGTAGATGATGGCCTAACAGGAGGCTTTAAAATTTTCTTTCTAGTGTCCTTCGTTTGGGAGAAAAATGCAATGGTACAAGACAGCTTTTCCTTGCCAATATCTCTTTTGCAAAGAGCTACTCATTGGAAAATTCAGGGCTATGTCGTGTAGATGATGGCCTAACAGGAGGCTTTAAAATTTTCTTTCTAGTGACCTTCGTTTGGGAGAAAAATGTAAAGGTACAAGACAGCTTTTCCTTGCCAATATCTCTCTTTTGCAAAGAGCTGCGCATTGGAAAATTCAGGGCTATGTCGTGTAGATGATGGCCTAACAGGAGGCTTTAAAATTTTCTTTCTAGTGACCTTCGTTTGGGAGAAAAATGCAAAGGTACAAGACAGCTTTTCCTTGCCAATATCTCTCTTTTGCAAAGAGCTACGCATTGGAAAATTCAGGGCTATGTCGTGTAGATGATGGCCTAACAGGAGGCTTTAAAATTTTCTTTCTAGTGTCCTTCGTTTGGGAGAAAAATGCAAAGGTACAAGACAGCTTTTCCTTGCCAATATCTCTATTTTGCAAAGAGCTACGCATTGGAAAATTCAGGGCTATGTCGTGTAGATGATGGCCTAACAGGAGGCTTTAAAATTTTCTTTCTAGTGACCTTCGTTTGGGAGAAAAATGCAAAGGTACAAGACAGCTTTTCCTTGCCAATATCTCTCTTTTGCAAAGAGCTGCGCATTGGAAAATTCAGGGCTATGTCGTGTAGATGATGGCCTAACAGGAGGCTTTAAAATTTTCTTTCTAGTGTCCTTCGTTTGGGAGAAAAATGCAATGGTACAAGACAGCTTTTCCTTGCCAATATCTCTCTTTTGCAAAGAGCTGCGCATTGGAAAATTCAGGGCTATGTCGTGTAGATGATGGCCTAACAGGAGGCTTTAAAATTTTCTTTCTAGTGTCCTTCGTTTGGGAGAAAAATGCAATGGTACAAGACAGCTTTTCCTTGCCAATATCTCTCTTTTGCAAAGAGCTGCGCATTGGAAAATTCAGGGCTATGTCGTGTAGATGATGGCCTAACAGGAGGCTTTAAAATTTTCTTTCTAGTGTCCTTCGTTTGGGAGAAAAATGCAAAGGTACAAGACAGCTTTTCCTTGCCAATATCTCTCTTTTGCAAAGAGCTACTCATTGGAAAATTCAGGGCTATGTCGTGTAGATGATGGCCTAACAGGAGGCTTTAAAATTTTCTTTCTAGTGACCTTCGTTTGGGAGAAAAATGCAAAGGTACAAGACAGCTTTTCTTTGCCAATATCTCTCTTTTGCAAAGAGCTGCGCATTGGAAAATTCAGGGCTATGTCGTGTAGATGATGGCCTAACAGGAGGCTTTAAAATTTTCTTTCTAGTGTCCTTCGTTTGGGAGAAAAATGCAATGGTACAAGACAGCTTTTCCTTGCCAATATCTCTCTTTTGCAAAGAGCTGCGCATTGGAAAATTCAGGGCTATGTCGTGTAGATTATGGCCTAACAGGAGGCTTTAAAATTTTCTTTCTAGTGACCTTCGTTTGGGAGAAAAATGCAAAGGTACAAGACAGCTTTTCCTTGCCAATATCTCTCTTTTGCAAAGAGCTGCGAATTGGAAAATTCAGGGCTATGTCGTGTAGATGATGGCCTAACAGGAGGCTTTAAAATTTTCATTCTAGTGTCTTTCGTTTGGGAGAAAAATGCAAAAGTACAATGCTGCTTTTCCTTGCCGATATCTCTCTTTTGCAAAGAGATAGGCATTGGAAAATGCAGGGCTATAACGTGTAGATGAAGCACTAACAGGAGGCTTTAAAATTTTCATTCTAGTGTCTTTCGTTTGGGAGAAAAATGCAAAGGTACAATACAGCTTTTCCTTGCCGATATCTCTCTTTTGCAAAGAGATAGGCATTGGAAAATTCAGGGCTATAACGTGTAGATGAAGCACTAACAGGAGGCTTTAACATTTTCATTCTAGTGTCCTTCGTTTGGGAGAAAAATGCAAAGGTACAATACAGCTTTTCCTTGCCAATATATCTCTTTTGCAAAGAGATAGGCATTGGAAAATTCAGGGCTATAACGTGTAGATGAAGCACTAACAGGAGGCTTTAAAATTTTCATTCTAGTGTCTTTCGTTTGGGAGAAAAATGCAAAGGTACAAGACAGCTTTTCCTTGCCAATATCTCTCTTTTGCAAAGAGCTGCGCATTGGAAAATTCAGGGCTATGTCGTGTAGATGATGGCCTAACAGGAGGCTTTAAAATGTTCTTTCTAGTGTCCTTCGTTTGGGAGAAAAATGCAATGGTACAAGACAGCTTTTCCTTGCCAATATCTCTCTTTTGCAAAGAGCTGTGCATTGGAAAATTCAGGGCTATGTCGTGTAGATGATGGCCTAACAGGAGGCTTTAAAATTTTCTTTCTAGTGTCCTTCGTTTGGGAGAAAAATGCAATGGTACAAGACAGCTTTTCCTTGCCAATATCTCTTTTGCAAAGAGCTACTCATTGGAAAATTCAGGGCTATGTCGTGTAGATGATGGCCTAACAGGAGGCTTTAAAATTTTCTTTCTAGTGACCTTCGTTTGGGAGAAAAATGCAAAGGTACAAGACAGCTTTTCCTTGCCAATATCTCTCTTTTGCAAAGAGCTGCGCATTGGAAAATTCAGGGCTATGTCGTGTAGATGATGGCCTAACAGGAGGCTTTAAAATTTTCTTTCTAGTGTCCTTCGTTTGGGAGAAAAATGCAATGGTACAAGACAGCTTTTCCTTGCCAATATCTCTCTTTTGCAAAGAGCTGCGCATTGGAAAATTCAGGGCTATGTCGTGTAGATGATGGCCTAACAGGAGGCTTTAAAATTTTCTTTCTAGTGTCCTTCGTTTGGGAGAAAAATGCAAAGGTACAAGACAGCTTTTCCTTGCCAATATCTCTCTTTTGCAAAGAGCTACTCATTGGAAAATTCAGGGCTATGTCGTGTAGATGATGGCCTAACAGGAGGCTTTAAAATTTTCTTTCTAGTGACCTTCGTTTGGGAGAAAAATGCAAAGGTACAAGACAGCTTTTCCTTGCCAATATCTCTCTTTTGCAAAGAGCTGCGCATTGGAAAATTCAGGGCTATGTCGTGTAGATGATGGCCTAACAGGAGGCTTTAAAATTTTCTTTCTAGTGTCCTTCGTTTGGGAGAAAAATGCAATGGTACAAGACAGCTTTTCCTTGCCAATATCTCTCTTTTGCAAAGAGCTGCGCATTGGAAAATTCAGGGCTATGTCGTGTAGATTATGGCCTAACAGGAGGCTTTAAAATTTTCTTTCTAGTGACCTTCGTTTGGGAGAAAAATGCAAAGGTACAAGACAGCTTTTCCTTGCCAATATCTCTCTTTTGCAAAGAGCTGCGAATTGGAAAATTCAGGGCTATGTCGTGTAGATGATGGCCTAACAGGAGGCTTTAAAATTTTCATTCTAGTGTCTTTCGTTTGGGAGAAAAATGCAAAAGTACAATGCTGCTTTTCCTTGCCGATATCTCTCTTTTGCAAAGAGATAGGCATTGGAAAATGCAGGGCTATAACGTGTAGATGAAGCACTAACAGGAGGCTTTAAAATTTTCATTCTAGTGTCTTTCGTTTGGGAGAAAAATGCAAAGGTACAATACAGCTTTTCCTTGCCGATATCTCTCTTTTGCAAAGAGATAGGCATTGGAAAATTCAGGGCTATAACGTGTAGATGAAGCACTAACAGGAGGCTTTAAAATTTTCATTCTAGTGTCCTTCGTTTGGGAGAAAAATGCAAAGGTACAATACAGCTTTTCCTTGCCAATATATCTCTTTTGCAAAGAGATAGGCATTGGAAAATTCAGGGCTATAACGTGTAGATGAAGCACTAACAGGAGGCTTTAAAATTTTCATTCTAGTGTCTTTCGTTTGGGAGAAAAATGCAAAGGTACAAGACAGCTTTTCCTTGCCAATATCTCTCTTTTGCAAAGAGCTGCGCATTGGAAAATTCAGGGCTATGTCGTGTAGATGATGGCCTAACAGGAGGCTTTAAAATGTTCTTTCTAGTGTCCTTCGTTTGGGAGAAAAATGCAATGGTACAAGACAGCTTTTCCTTGCCAATATCTCTCTTTTGCAAAGAGCTGTGCATTGGAAAATTCAGGGCTATGTCGTGTAGATGATGGCCTAACAGGAGGCTTTAAAATTTTCTTTCTAGTGTCCTTCGTTTGGGAGAAAAATGCAATGGTACAAGACAGCTTTTCCTTGCCAATATCTCTTTTGCAAAGAGCTACTCATTGGAAAATTCAGGGCTATGTCGTGTAGATGATGGCCTAACAGGAGGCTTTAAAATTTTCTTTCTAGTGACCTTCGTTTGGGAGAAAAATGTAAAGGTACAAGACAGCTTTTCCTTGCCAATATCTCTCTTTTGCAAAGAGCTGCGCATTGGAAAATTCAGGGCTATGTCGTGTAGATGATGGCCTAACAGGAGGCTTTAAAATTTTCTTTCTAGTGACCTTCGTTTGGGAGAAAAATGCAAAGGTACAAGACAGCTTTTCCTTGCCAATATCTCTCTTTTGCAAAGAGCTACGCATTGGAAAATTCAGGGCTATGTCGTGTAGATGATGGCCTAACAGGAGGCTTTAAAATTTTCTTTCTAGTGTCCTTCGTTTGGGAGAAAAATGCAAAGGTACAAGACAGCTTTTCCTTGCCAATATCTCTATTTTGCAAAGAGCTACGCATTGGAAAATTCAGGGCTATGTCGTGTAGATGATGGCCTAACAGGAGGCTTTAAAATTTTCTTTCTAGTGACCTTCGTTTGGGAGAAAAATGCAAAGGTACAAGACAGCTTTTCCTTGCCAATATCTCTCTTTTGCAAAGAGCTGCGCATTGGAAAATTCAGGGCTATGTCGTGTAGATGATGGCCTAACAGGAGGCTTTAAAATGTTCTTTCTAGTGTCCTTCGTTTGGGAGAAAAATGCAATGGTACAAGACAGCTTTTCCTTGCCAATATCTCTCTTTTGCAAAGAGCTGCGCATTGGAAAATTCAGGGCTATGTCGTGTAGATGATGGCCTAACAGGAGGCTTTAAAATTTTCTTTCTAGTGTCCTTCGTTTGGGAGAAAAATGCAAAGGTACAAGACAGCTTTTCCTTGCCAATATCTCTCTTTTGCAAAGAGCTACGCATTGGAAAATTCAGGGCTATGTCGTGTAGATGATGGCCTAACAGGAGGCTTTAAAATTTTCTTTCTAGTGTCCTTCGTTTGGGAGAAAAATGCAATGGTACAAGACAGCTTTTCCTTGCCAATATCTCTCTTTTGCAAAGAGCTGCGCATTGGAAAATTCAGGGCTATGTCGTGTAGATGATGGCCTAACAGGAGGCTTTAAAATTTTCTTTCTAGTGTCCTTCGTTTGGGAGAAAAATGCAAAGGTACAAGACAGCTTTTCCTTGCCAATATCTCTCTTTTGCAAAGAGCTGCGCATTGGAAAATTCAGGGCTATGTCGTGTAGATGATGGCCTAACAGGAGGCTTTAAAATGTTCTTTCTAGTGTCCTTCGTTTGGGAGAAAACTGCAATGGTACATGACAGCTTTTCCTTGCCAATATCTCTCTTTTGCAAAGAGCTGCGCATTGGAAAATGCAGGGCTATGTCGTGTAGATGATGGCCTAACAGGAGGCTTTAAAATTTTCTTTCTAGTGTCCTTCGTTTGGGAGAAAAATGCAAAGGTACAAGACAGCTTTTCCTTGCCAATATCTCTCTTTTGCAAAGAGCTACTCATTGGAAAATTCAGGGCTATGTCGTGTAGATGATGGCCTAACAGGAGGCTTTAAAATTTTCTTTCTAGTGACCTTCGTTTGGGAGAAAAATGCAAAGGTACAAGACAGCTTTTCCTTGCCAATATCTCTCTTTTGCAAAGAGCTGCGCATTGGAAAATTCAGGGCTATGTCGTGTAGATGATGGCCTAACAGGAGGCTTTAAAATTTTCTTTCTAGTGTCCTTCGTTTGGGAGAAAAATGCAATGGTACAAGACAGCTTTTCCTTGCCAATATCTCTCTTTTGCAAAGAGCTGCGCATTGGAAAATTCAGGGCTATGTCGTGTAGATGATGGCCTAACAGGAGGCTTTAAAATTTTCTTTCTAGTGTCCTTCGTTTGGGAGAAAAATGCAAAGGTACAAGACAGCTTTTCCTTGCCAATATCTCTCTTTTGCAAAGAGCTACTCATTGGAAAATTCAGGGCTATGTCGTGTAGATGACGGCCTAACAGGAGGCTTTAAAATTTTCTTTCTAGTGACCTTCGTTTGGGAGAAAAATGCAAAGGTACAAGACAGCTTTTCCTTGCCAATATCTCTCTTTTGCAAAGAGCTGCGCATTGGAAAATTCAGGGCTATGTCGTGTAGATGATGGCCTAACAGGAGGCTTTAAAATTTTCTTTCTAGTGTCCTTCATTTGGGAGAAAAATGCAATGGTACAAGACAGCTTTTCCTTGCCAATATCTCTCTTTTGCAAAGAGCTGCGCATTGGAAAATTCAGGGCTATGTCGTGTAGATTATGGCCTAACAGGAGGCTTTAAAATTTTCTTTCTAGTGACCTTCGTTTGGGAGAAAAATGTAAAGGTACAAGACAGCTTTTCCTTGCCAATATCTCTCTTTTGCAAAGAGCTGCGCATTGGAAAATTCAGGGCTATGTCGTGTAGATGATGGCCTAACAGGAGGCTTTAAAATTTTCATTCTAGTGTCTTTCGTTTGGGAGAAAAATGCAAAAGTACAATGCTGCTTTTCCTTGCCGATATCTCTCTTTTGCAAAGAGATAGGCATTGGAAAATGCAGGGCTATAACGTGTAGATGAAGCACTAACAGGAGGCTTTAAAATTTTCATTCTAGTGTCTTTCGTTTGGGAGAAAAATGCAAAGGTACAATACAGCTTTTCCTTGCCGATATCTCTCTTTTGCAAAGAGATAGGCATTGGAAAATTCAGGGCTATAACGTGTAGATGAAGCACTAACAGGAGGCTTTAAAATTTTCATTCTAGTGTCTTTCGTTTGGGAGAAAAATGCAAAGGTACAATACAGCTTTTCCTTGCCAATATCTCTCTTTTGCAAAGAGCTACGGATTGGAAAATTCAGGGCTATGTCGTGTAGATGATGGCCTAACAGGAGGCTTTAAAATTTTCTTTCTAGTGTCCTTCGTTTGGGAGAAAAATGCAAAGGTACAAGACAGCTTTTCCTTGCCAATATCTCTCTTTTGCAAAGAGCTACGCATTGGAAAATTCAGGGCTATGTCGTGTAGATGATGGCCTAACAGGAGGCTTTAAAATTTTCTTTCTAGTGTCCTTCGTTTGGGAGAAAAATGCAATGGTACAAGACAGCTTTTCCTTGCCAATATCTCTCTTTTGCAAAGAGCTGCGCATTGGAAAATTCAGGGCTATGTCGTGTAGATGATGGCCTAACAGGAGGCTTTAAAATTTTCTTTCTAGTGTCCTTCGTTTGGGAGAAAAATGCAAAGGTACAAGACAGCTTTTCCTTGCCAATATCTCTCTTTTGCAAAGAGCTACGCATTGGAAAATTCAGGGCTATGTCGTGTAGATGATGGCCTAACAGGAGGCTTTAAAATTTTATTTCTAGTGTCCTTCGTTTGGGAGAAAAATGCAAAGGTACAAGACAGCTTTTCCTTGCCGATATCTCTCTTTTGCAAAGAGATAGGCATTGGAAAATTCTGGGCTATAACGTGTAGATGAAGCACTAACAGGAGGCTTTAAAATTTTCATTCTAGTGTCCTTCGTTTGGGAGAAAAATGCAAAGGTACAATACAGCTTTTCCTTGCCGATATCTCTCTTTTGCAAAGAGATAGGCATTGGAAAATTCAGGGCTATAACGTGTAGATGAAGCACTAATAGGAGGCTTTAAAATTTTCATTCTAGTGTCCTTCGTTTGGGAGAAAAATGCAAAGGTACAATACAGCTTTTCCTTGCCGATATCTCTCTTTTGCAAAGAGCTAGGCATTGGAAAATTCAGGGCATTAACGTGTAGATGAAGCACTAACAGTAGGCTTTAAAATTTTCATTCTAGTGTCTTTCGTTTGGGAGAAAAATGCACAGGTACAATGCAGCTTTTCCTTGCCGATATCTCTATTTTGCAAAGAGATAGGCATTGGAAAATGCAGGGCTATAACGTGTAGATGAAGCACTAACAAGAGGCTTTAAAATTTTCATTCTAGTGTCTTTCGTTTGGGAGAAAAATGCAAAGGTACAATACAGCATTTCCTTGCCGATATCTCTCTTTTGCAAAGAGATAGGCATTGGAAAATTCAGGGCTATAACGTGTAGATGAAGCACTAACAGGAGGCTTTAAAGTTTTCATTCTAGTGTCTTTCGTTTGGGAGAAAAATGCAAAGGTACAATACAGCTTTTCCTTGCCGATATCTCTCTTTTGCAAAGAGATAGGCATTGGTAAATTCAGGGCTATAACGTGTAGATGAAGCACTAATAGGAGGCTTTAAAATTTTCATTCTAGTGTCTTTCGTTTGGGAGAAAAATGCAAAGGTACAATACAGCTTTTCCTTGCCGATATCTCTCTTTTGCAAAGAGATAGGCATTGGAAAATTCAGGGCTATAACGTGTAGATGAAGCACTAACAGGAGGCTTTAAAATTTTTATTCTAGTGTCCTTCGTTTGGGAGAAAACTGCAAAGGTACAATACAGCTTTTCCTTGCCGATATCTCTCTTTTGCAAAGAGATAGGCATTGGTAAATTCAGGGCTATAACGTGTAGATGAAGCACTAATAGGAGGCTTTAAAATTTTCATTCTAGTGTCCTTCGTTTGGGAGAAAAATGCAAAGGTACAATACAGCTTTTCCTTGCCGATATCTCTCTTTTGCAAAGAGATAGGCATTGGAAAATTCAGGGCTATAACGTGTAGATGAAGCACTAACAGGAGGCTTTAAAATTTTCATTCTAGTGTATTTCGTTTGGGAGAAAAATGCAAAGGTACAATACCGCTTTTCCTTGCCGATATCTCTCTTTTGCAAAGAGCTAGGCATTGGAAAATTCATGTCTATAACGTGTAGATGAAGCACTAATAGGAGGCTTTAAAATGTTCATTCTAGTGTCCTTCGTTTGGGAGAAAAATGCAAAGGTACAAGACAGCTTTTCCTTGCCAATATCTCTCTTTTGCAAAGAGCTAGGCATTGGAAAATTCAGGGCTATAACGTGTAGATGAAGCACTAACAGGAGGCTTTAAAATTTTCATTCTAGTGTCTTTCGTTTGGGAGAAAAATGCAAAAGTACAATGCTGCTTTTCCTTGCCAATATCTCTCTTTTGCAAAGAGATAAGCATTGGAAAATTCAGGGCTATAACGTGTAGATGAAGCACTAACAGGAGGCTTTAAAATTTTCATTCTAGTGTCTTTCGTTTGGGAGAAAAATGCAAAGGTACAATACAGCTTTTCCTTGCCGATATCTCTCTTTTGCAAAGAGATAGGCATTGGAAAATTCAGGGCTATAACGTGTAGATGAAGCACTAACAGGAGGCTTTAAAATTTTCATTCTAGTGTCTTTCGTTTGGGAGAAAAATTCAAAGGTACAATACAGCTTTTCCTTGCCGATATCTCTCTTTTGCAAAGAGATAGGCATTGGTAAATTCAGGGCTATAACGTGTAGATGAAGCACTAATAGGAGGCTTTAAAATTTTCATTCTAGTGTCTTTCGTTTGGGAGAAAAATGCAAAGGTACAATACAGCTTTTCCTTGCCGATATCTCTCTTTTGCAAAGAGATAGGCATTGGAAAATTCAGGGCTATAACGTGTAGATGAAGCACTAACAGGAGGCTTTAAAATTTTCATTCTAGTGTCCTTCGTTTGGGAAAAAACTGCAAAGGTACAATACAGCTTTTCCTTGCCGATATCTCTCTTTTGCAAAGAGATAGGCATTGGAAAATTCAGGGCTATAACGTGTAGATGAAGCACTAACAGGAGGCTTTAAAATTTTCATTCTAGTGTCTTTCGTTTGGGAGAAAAATGCAAAGGTACAATACCGCTTTTCCTTGCCGATATCTCTCTTTTGCAAAGAGCTAGGCATTGGAAAATTCAGGGCTATAACGTGTAGATGAAGCACTAATAGGAGGCTTAAAAATTTTCAATCTAGTGTCCTTCGTTTGGGAGAAAAATGCAAAGGTACAATACAGCTTTTCCTTGCCAATATCTCTCTTTTGCAAAGAGCTAGGCATTGGAAAATTCAGGGCTATAACGTGTAGATGAAGGACTAACAGGAGGCTTTAAAATTTTCATTCTAGTGTCTTTCGTTTGGGAGAAAAATGCAAAAGTACAATGCTGCTTTTCCTTGCCGATATCTCTCTTTTGCAAAGAGATAAGCATTGGAAAATTCAGGGCTATAACGTGTAGATGAAGCACTAACAGGAGGCTTTAAAATTTTCATTCTAGTGTCTTTCGTTTGGGAGAAAAATGCAAAGGTACAATACAGCTTTTCCTTGCCAATATCTCTCTTTTGCAAAGAGCTAGGCATTGGAAAATGCAGGGCTATAACGTGTAGATGAAGCACTAACAGGAGGCTTTACAATTTTCATTCTAGTGTCTTTCGTTTGGGAGAAAAATGCAAAGGTACAATGCTGCTTTTCCTTGCCGATATCTCTCTTTTGCAAAGAGATAGGCATTGGAAAATGCAGGGCTATAACGTGTAGATGAAGCACTAACAGGAGGCTTTAAAATTTTCATTCTAGTGTCCTTCGTTTGGGAGAAAAATGCAAAAGTACAATACAGCTTTTCCTTGCCAATATCTCTCTTTTGCAAAGAGCTAGGCATTGGAAAATTCAGGGCTATACCGTGTAGATGAAGCACTAACAGGAGGCTTTTAAATTTTCATTCTAGTGTCCTTCGTTTGGTAGAAAAATGCAAAGGTACAATACAGCTTTTCCTTGCCGATATCTCTCTTTTGCAAAGAGATAGGCATTGGAAAATTCAGGGCTATAACGTGTAGATGAAGCACTAACAGGAGGCTTTAAAATTTTCATTCTAGTGTCTTTCGTTTGGGAGAAAAATGCAAAGGTACAATACAGCTTTTCCTTGCCGATATCTCTCTTTTGCAAAGAGATAGGCATTGGAAAATTCTGGGCTATAACGTGTAGATGAAGCACTAACAGGAGGCTTTAAAATTTTCATTCTAGTGTCCTTCGTTTGGGAGAAAAATGCAAAGGTACAATACAGCTTTTCCTTGCCGATATCTCTCTTTTGCAAAGAAATAGGCATTGGAAAATTCAGGGCTATAACGTGTAGATGAAGCACTAATAGGAGGCTTTAAAATTTTCATTCTAGTGTCCTTCGTTTGGGAGAAAAATGCAAAGGTACAATAAAGCTTTTCCTTGCCGATATCTCTCTTTTGCAAAGAAATAGGCATTGGAAAATTCAGGGCTATAACGTGTAGATGAAGCACTAACAGGAGGCTTTAAAATTTTCATTCTAGTGTCTTTCGTTTGGGAGAAAAATGCAAAGGTACAATACAGCTTTTCCTTGCCGATATCTCTCTTTTGCAAAGAGCTAGGCATTGGAAAATTCAGGGCTATAACGTGTAGATGAAGCACTAACAGTAGGCTTTAAAATTTTCATTCCCAATGGGGATGGCTTCCCGGGAGGTAACCCCTATTGAGTGAAGGGAGTATATAGGATACGACCCAGTGGTACCTGACGACATAGATACTAACAGCTATTTAATAACATTACGCTAGAAAGTGATTATTAGCAACATATATATCTATATAAACAACCCCGCCAGGGTTGTGCCTTCAAAAATAATCACACACGGACACGCTTTTTAAACCTTTTTTTCACATCTCTTTATTCTTCTTATGCACATGTATGTTAGTTCTGTGATTTTAACATTTATGTTTCACTGCAGTTTGGGATAATAATATTAATATTTATCCAATTTTAATACATACTTAATAAAGGTTATATTTTATGATTCATTCATTCTGTCCAGTGCGTCAACAGTGCAGATTTCTTCTTGTTTTTTCTCCCAAATTCTATAACAATGACAGTAAATGTTGTTTCTTTTCAAACAGAACTTTCTTGACCATGCTACTTGCTTGAAAGATCTGGGAGCACATGGAAAACAGTACAAACCATGCAGTATCACAAGAGCCTTTATTTGATCTTTCATGAAGATAGAGCAGAATTGAGGACACGTCAACAATTTCTGCCGAAGGTGGTTCATCTTTCCACATGGTGCCTTTGGCCACTGACACCTTCGTTGAGTCAAAGTCTCTGGCTGTGGTCAGAACTTTGAAAATTTATGTCACCAGAACGGTTCAGATTAGGAAAACAGAGGCTCTGTTTGTCCTGTATGCTCCCAACAGGATTGGGTGTCCTGCTTCCATGTAGACCATTATGCGCTGGATCTGTGGTAAGATTCAGCATGCTCATTCCATGGCAGGATTGCCGTTACTGAATTAGGTGAAGACCCATTCTACTAGAAAGGTGGGTTCATCCTGGGCAGCTGGTCGGGGAGTCTCGGCATTGCAACTTTGCCGAGCAGCTATTTAGTAAACACTTTTGCTAAGTTTTACAAGTTTGATACCTTGGCTGATGATAACCTCAAGTTGGGTCATTCGACTGCAGAGTCGTACGCACTCTCCCACCCGTTCAAGAGCTTTGGTATAACCCCATGGTTCTTAATGTGACCCCAGCATCCTCTAGGTCGTATGAGAAAATAGGATTTTAATACCTACCGGTAAATCCTTTTCTCTTAGTCCGTAGAGGATGCTGGGCACCCGTCCCAGTCCATACTGTGTCTGCAGTTATTACTTGTGGTTATACACATGTTATGTTATGGTTCTGGTCAGCTTTTTGCTGCAATTGTTCATGCCGTTGGCTTGTGTTCTGTTGAATGCCACGTTCTGCGGCATGCTTAAGGTGTGAGCTGGTAAGATGCTCACCTTAGTTTAACAATAAATCCTTTCCTCGAAATGTCCGTCTCCCTGGGCACAGTTCCTATAACTGGAGTCTGGAGGAGGGGCATAGAGGGAGGAGCCAGTTCACACCCTTTGAAAGTCTTAAAGTGCCCATGTCTCTTGCGGATCCCGTCTATACCCCATGGTTCTTAATGTGACCCCAGCATCCTCTACGGACTAAGAGAAAAGGATGCCCTTGCGCACTATCCTGACTTCTCCTCCCGTCTGCTTACTTTGTGCCTTCCAACGCACAATGCGAACTACAGGTGGTGCTGCAGGGCCCACACCCTTTTACTTGCCTTACAGAACAGCTCTGGAGCTGTTACAGTGCCCAGCTGCTGCAAGAAATCAGCTTGAATGCTTCAGGGGATGGGGCATGGCCAACATGAGCCCCACACCAAAGGAGGGTGGGGGTGTTTAATGCGAACTAGGGGTCATCCAAGCACCGCAAAAGGCCGCCATGCCCTGCATGCCCCTTTTCTCTTTTCATATGCAGATGAGGGTTCCAGCCAACTTTGGCCCACATCTTGGATGACATCACCGTATGCAAATCCGTCTTCTGCAGACCTTCCCCCAGGAATGCTTGTACTAGTTGTTGCATATGGTTTGATATTTGATGGTGCTTCAATATTAGGCAGCCTTCCACCCTCCCATGTTCATCTGAACAGATGTGGTCTCCCTGCAGTTGTTGTCCCCAGACGAGAGTTCCCTTGTGCGTCCTCAGTTGAATCTCCTTAACTTGACGGGGGAGGGGCTGCCCGAGCAGCCACCCTCCCCAGCCCTATCCCAACTCATACTTATTTTGCATATGAGATCTCTTGATCATGAAGATTGTTCTCACAGGGTGAGGTTCATCCATTATATTTTAAAATAGGAAGGTACAAATTACATATTTGAATTGCATCTATGTGCTGGATTCAAATGTCCCCCCCCCCTTCCTTTCTCAATTGTGCCCGTCAGCAGCTATTCTAAGGTTGCTGCCAATGGGTGTGACACATTAATTTCTTCTGTGGGGTACACTGGACTCCACAAGGATTCACATTGGGGTGTAGAGTAGGATCTTGATCTGAGGCACCAACCGGCTCAAAGCTTTTGACTGTTCCCAAGATGCTCAGCGCATCCTCCTCTATAACCCCGCTTCCATGAACAGGGAGCTCAGTTTGTAGTTGGTGCCTTCAGTAGCAGGCCACTTAACAGGGGCCTGCCTCAGGCAGCCTATTCTTAGCTATTAATTTTGACAAGAAAAGAAGAACTTGTTTTATGAGAATCTACAAGGGCTGCAGCAGGCTAGGTCTAATAGACATCTTTACTGCAGCTTCATCACTCCCAGCGGCGCTGTATACTCCCGTGCCCTGGTTGCTGGGTCACTGCAGCGGAGGCTCCAGTTTCTTCCTAAGGTCAGTCACACACACACCGCCCTTCCGGATCACGAGGCCGCTGATGAAGGGGAGCGTGGCCGTAGGGGGTGGACCGTGTGCGCACTGGCGTGGACACTGATTACTGGGCAGCCGCTCCACTAGCCACCAGGTACAGTTAAGGAGCACAGGTCTGGGAGTTTTACTCCTATATTAACCCAATTTTGTACTGCCCGCAGCGCATTGTGATAGGTAATAGGGCCTGATTCAGGTTGGAATGCAATCACAATAAGCGATCCAACTGCAAAAATTGCTAACAGCATACGCATGTGCCTGCATTTTCTGCGGCACCCCGCAGAGAATGCGATCGCCTCTGCCTGTCAATCGGGGCGGGGGGGGGAGAGGGGGGTCAGCAACACTCCATTTCCAAGTCAGGGATGGAGCGGTGCGGGGGCAAGGCTTCAAAATGGGGTCTGCAACGGAGGAGACACAGGGGGCGTGGTCACAGCGGCTGTATGACATCACATTCAGCCGCTGTGATCACAAATATGGTGGCGGCTTCCTGCGCGCACATACAGTTTGCACCAGCAGGAGGCTACACCATTTTTTATGATCACGCTGAACTGCAGTGCGACTGCAATTACAGCATGGTCAAGAATGGAGGCGTCATGCTGGGTGGCCATGCCCTGTCACTGTGCAGGAGCCAGCACCGCACACACACTAGTCCCCGGGTGCAGCCCCCAACCCCCGGGACACCCGGAGCAACAAAATGTAGATTCAGGCCACCAGGCCACGCCCCTACCTATGAAACCATGCCTCCTTTTTACCATTGCGCTGCTTATCTGCGCGCACTGCATTACAATCTCCTTCGCCACCTCTCTGGGTGTCACCAGTGATAGTGACACCTCTGCCATGCTTGTAGCAGCTGGTCCTAAGATCTACGCCTCAAGCCCTGAGTGTTTGCCCTTGTGACTTGTTGATCATCATAGCGAAGCAGATGCTTACAGAAAACTGCAGGGGCTTAGATTGAAAATAAAAAAATTGATGGGTATAAGGTAGAGAGGAGCGGGTTCGGTTCTCCGAGAACCGAATTCCCGACGAACTCCATGTGGTTTACACTGGTCCGAGGCAGGCTCGGTTGTTCCCGCCTGACTCGGAAAACCTGAACAAGGGAAAATGTCATCATCCCGCTGTCGGATTCTCTCGAGATTCGGATTCCATATAAAGAGCTGCGCGTTGCCGCCATTTTTACTCGTGCATTGAAGAAAGAGCGGAGAGGACGTGGCTATGTTCTCTCAGTGGAAATCTCAATATCAGTGCTCAGTATCAGTGGTTACTTATTGCTGCTCAGTAATACTAGTAGTGTGTCTCTCCTGCTCAGTGTCAGTTCTCAGTAGTATCCTCATCAGTGCTCAGTATCACTGCTCATTGTCTTGTGCTGCATTGTGGTGCTCAGCATACTACAGTACATTACTAATAGTCCAGTGCTGCATCTTGCTGCTCAGTGTCAGTTCTAGTATCCTCATCAGTGCTCACTATCACTGCTCATTACATTGTGGTGTTCTGTATACTACAGTAACATAGTAATATAGTAACATATAGTAACATAGTTTTTGAGGTTGAATAGAGGCAAATTGCCCATCGTGTTCAACCTGTTTTAAGTTGTGATGATTCTACATACTTGCTGAATAATGTTTTATGACTAGTTAGCTACTATAACTCATGTTACCCCCGGATTAACCATGTTGATATTTTAAGTATTATAACCTTGGATAGCTTTTTCATTCAGAAATGTATCCATTCCTTTTTTAAATCCAATTACAGAGTCCGCCATTACCACCTTCCCTGGCAGGGAATTCCACATCCTGATTGCCCTAACAGTGAACATCATAGTATCTCACCTGGCAGGTAAGTAGGAGTTGGGCTAGAGCTGTGGAGGATTGCTGCTCGGGCACCCCCTGTCAAGTGAAGGAGATCCAACTGAGGCAGCACAAGGGAACTCTCGAAAGAAGAACAAGGCTAGAGGAAGATCTGAGACAAAGAAATCTGACTTTTACCAGAGCTGACCAGAGGAAAGCACAAACGCAGTCCCCCACTACCACAAATAATGCAGTCGAGTTTCCCACATTTGGGGAAATCACAGGGGTCAGCATACCCAGAGTGCAATGAATGAACCTCACCCTGGGAGAACAATCTTCATGACCATGGTATCTCCTATGCAAAATAAGTATGATTTGGGATAGGGCTGGGGAGGGCCGCTGCTCAGGCACATCTCTGTCAAGTAAAGGAGATTCAACTGAGGCAACACAAGGGAACTCTCATCTGGGGACAACAACTGCAGGGAGAACACATATTTTCAGATGAACATGGGAGGGCAGAAGGCTGCCTAACACTGAAGCACCCCCAAACAACAAACCAAATGCAACTACTAGTGCAAGCATTCCTGGGGGAAGGCCTGCAGCAGATGGATTTGCATATGGTGATGTCATCCAAGCAGTGGGTCAAAGTTGGCTTCAAACCTCGTCTGCATATGAAAATAAAAAAGGGGTGTGCAGGGCATGGCGGCCTTTTGCGGCGCTTGGATGACCCCTAGTTTGCATTAAACACCTCCACCTTCCTTCGGTGTGGGGCTCATGTTGGCTATGCCCCAGCCCCTGAAGCATTCAAGCTGATTTCTTGCAGCAGCTGGGCACTGTAACAGCTCCAGAGCTGCTCTGTAAAGCAAGTAAAAGGGTGTGGGCCCTGCAGCACTACCTGTAGTTTGCATTGTGCGTTGGAAGGCACAAAGTAAGCAGACGGGAGAAGTCAGGATAGTGCACAAGGGCATAGAAGGGAGCGGCTCAAGAAAAGAGAAGTGGAAACAGACAGCAAACTAGGCTGGAGAGAGACCTGAGACAAAGAGATCTGAATTATACGAGAGCCGACCAGAGGAAACACAAATTATGTAATCAAGTGTCCCACATTTGGGGAAATCGTAGGAGCAGCACACCCAGAGTGCATTGGGTGAGCCTTGCCCTGGGAGAAGCACCTTCCTGATCATAGTATCTCACCTGGCAGGTAAGTAGGAGTTGGGCTAGAGCTGGGGAGGGTCGCTGTTCGGGCACCCCCCTGTCAAGTGAAGGAGATCCAACTGAGGCAGCACAAGGAAACTCTCGAAAAAAGAACAAGGCTAGAGGAAGATCTGAGACAAAGAAATCTGACTTTTACCAGAGCTGACCAGAGGAAAGCACAAACACAGTCCCCCACTACCACAAATAATGCAGTCGAGTTTCCCACATTTGGGGAAATGACAGGGGTCAGCATACCCAGAATGCAATGAATGAACCTCACCCTGGGAGAACAATCTTCATGACAATGGTATCTCCTATGCAAAATAAGTATGATTTGGGATAGGGCTGGGGAGGGCCGCTGCTCAGGCACATCTCTGTCAAGTAAAGGAGATTCAACTGAGGCAGCACAAGGGAACTCTCATCTGGGGACAACAACTGCAGGGAGAACACATATTTTCAGATGAACATGGGAGAGCAGAAGGCTGCCTAATACTGAAGCACCCCCAAACAACAAACCAAATGCAACAACTAGTACAAGCATTCCTGGGAAAAGGTCTGCAGAAGACGGATTTGCATACGGTGATGTCATCCAAGCAGTGGGCCACAGTTGGCTGGAACCCTCATCTGCATATGAAAAGAGAAAAGGGGTATGCAGGGCATGGCGGCCTTTTGCGGCGCTTGGATGACCCTTAGTTCGCATTAAACACCTCCACCCTCCGTCGGTGTGGGGCTCATGTTGGCTATGCCCCAGCCCCTGAAGCATTCAAGCTGATTTCTTGCAGCAGCTGGGCACTGTAACAGCTCCAGAGCTGCTCTGTAAGGCAAGTAAAAGGGTGTTGGCCCTGCAGCACTACCTGTAATTTGCATTGTGCGTTGGAAGGCACAAAGTAAGCAGACAGGAGAAGTCAGGAGAGTGCACAAGGGCAAGGGCAGGGGCTCAAGAAAAGAGAAGTGGAAACAGACAGCAAACTAGGCTGGAGAGAGACCTGAGACAAAGAGATCTGAATTATACGAGTAGCCGACCAGAGGAAACACAAATTATGTAGTCAAGTGTCCCACATTTGGGGAAATCGTAGGAGCAGCACACCCAGAGTGCAATGGGTGAGCCTTGCCCTGGGAGAAGCACCTTCCTGATCATAGTATCTCACCTGGCAGGTAAGTAGGAGTTGGGCTAGAGCTGGGGAGGGTCGCTGCTCGGGCACCCCCCTGTCAAGTGAAGGAAATCCAACTGAGGCAGCACAAGGAAACTCTCAAAAAAAGAACAAGGCTAGAGGAAGATCTGAGACAAAGAAATCTGACTTTTACCAGAGCTGACCAGAGGAAAGCACAAACACAGTCCCCCACTACCACAAATAATGCAGTCGAGTTTCCCACATTTGGGGAAATCACAGGGGTCAGCATACCCAGAATGCAATGAATGAACCTCACCCTGGAAGAACAATCTTCATGACCATGGTATCTCCTATGCAAAATAAGTATGATTTGGGATAGGGCTGGGGAGGGCCGCTGCTCAGGCACATCTCTGTCAAGTAAAGGAGATTCAACTGAGGCAGCACAAGAGAACTCTCATCTGGGGACAACAACTGCCGGGAGAACACATATTTTCAGATGAACATGGGAGAGCAGAAGGCTGCCTAATACTGAAGCACCCCAAACAACAAACCAAATGCAACAACTAGTACAAGCATTCCTGGGGGAAGGTCTGCAGAAGACGTATTTGCATACGGTGATGTCATCCAAGCAGTGGGCCAAAGTTGGCTGGAACCCTCATCTGCATATGAAAAGAGAAAAGGGGTATGCAGGGCATGGCGGCCTTTTGCGGCGCTTGGATGACCCTTAGTTCGCATTAAACACCTCCACCCTCCGTCGGTGTGGGGCTCATGTTGGCTATGCCCCAGCCCCTGAAGCATTCAAGCTGATTTCTTGCAGCAGCTGGGCACTGTAACAGCTCCAGAGCTGCTCTGAAAGGCAAGTAAAAGGGTGTGGGCCCTGCAGCACTACCTGTAGTTTGCATTGTGCGTTGGAAGGCACAAAGTAAGCAGACAGGAGAAGTCAGGAGAGTGCACAAGGGCATAGAAGGCAGCGGCTCAAGAAAAGAGAAGTGGAAACAGACAGCAAACTAGGCTGGAGAGAGACCTGAGACAAAGAGATCTGAATTATACGAGAGCCGACCAGGGGAAACGCAAATTATGCAGTCAAGTTTCCCACATTTGGGGAAATCGCAGGAGCAGCACACCCAGAGTGCAATGGGTGAGCCTTGCCCTGGGAGAAGCACCTTCATGATCATAGTATCTCACCTGGCAGTTATGTAGGAGTTGGGCTAGAGCTGGGGAGGGTCGCTGCTCGGGTACCCCCCTGTCAAGTGAAGGAGATCAAACTGAGGCAGCACAATGGAACTCTCGAAAGAAGAACAAGGCTAGAGGAAGATCTGAGACAAAGAAATCTGACTTTTACCAGAGCTGACCAGAGGAAAACACAAACACAGTCCCCCACTACCACAAATAATGCAGTTGAGTTTCCCACATTTGGGGAAATCACAGGGGTCAGCATACACAGAATGCAATGAATGAACCTCACCCTGGGAGAACAATCTTTATGACCATGGTATCTCCTATGCAAAATAAGTATGATTTGGGATAGGGCTGGGGAGGGCCGTTGCTCAGGCACATCTCTGTCAAGTAAAGGAGATTCAACTGAGGCAGCACAAGGGAACTCTCATCTGGGGACAACAACTGCCGGGAGAACACATATTTTCAGATGAACATGGGAGGGCAGAAGGCTGCCTAATACTGAAGCACCCCCAAACAACAAACCAAATGCAACAACTAGTACAAGCATTCCTGGGGGAAGGTCTGCAGAAGATGGATTTGCATACAGTGATGTCATCCAAGCAGTGGGCCAAAGTTGGCTGGAACCCTCATCTGCATATGAAAAGAGAAAAGGGGTATGCAGGGCATGGCGGCCTTTTGCGGCGCTTGGATGACCCTTAGTTCGCATTAAACACCTCCACCCTCCGTCGGTGTGGGGCTCATGTTGGCTATGCCCCAGCCCCTGAAGCATTCAAGCTGATTTCTTGCAGCAGCTGGGCACTGTAACAGCTCCAGAGCTGCTCTGTAAGGCAAGTAAAAGGGTGTGGGCCCTGCAGCACTACCTGTAGTTTGCATTGTGCATCGGAAGGCACAAAGTAAGCAGACAGGAGGAGAAGTCAGGATAGTGCACAAGGGTATAGAAGGGAGGGGCTCAAGAAAAAAGAAGTGGAAACAGACAGCAAACTAGGCTGGAGAGAGACCTGAGACAAAGAGATCTGAATTATATGAGAGCCGACTAGGGGAAACACAAATTATGCAATCAAGTTTCCCATATTTGGGGAAATCGCAGGGGCAGCACACCCAGAGTGCAATGGGTGAGCCTTGCCCTGGGAGAAGCAACTTCATGATCATAGTATCTCACCTGGCAGGTTAGTAGGAGTTGGGCTAGAGCTGGGGAGGGTCGCTGCTCGGGCACCCCCCTGTCAAGTGAAGGAGATCCAACTGAGGCAGCACAAGGGAACTCTTGAAAGAAGAACAAGGCTAGAGGAAGATCTGAGACAAAGAAATCTGACTTTTACCAGAGCTGACCAGAGGAAAGCACAAACACAGTCCCCCACTACCACAAATAATGCAGTTGAGTTTCCCACATTTGGGGAAATCACAGAGGTCAGCATACCCAGAACGCAATGAATGAACCTAACCCTGGGAGAACAATCTTCATGACCATGGTATCTCTTATGCAAAATAAGTATGATTTGGGATAGGGCTGGGGAGGGCCGCTGCTCAGGCACATCTCTGTCAAGTAAAGGAGATTCAACTGAGGCAGCACAAGGGAACTCTCATCTGGGGACAACAACTGCAGGGAGAACACATATTTTCAGATGAACATGGGAGGGCAGAAGGCTGCCTAATACTGAAGCACCCCCAAACAACAAACCAAATGCAACAACTAGTGCAAGCATTCCTGGGGGAAGGCCTGCCGCAGATGGATTTGCATATGGTGATGTCATCCAAGCAGTGGGTCAAAGTTGGCTTCAACCCTCGTCTGCATATGAAAAGAGAAAAGGGGCATGCAGGGCATGGCGGCCTTTTGCGGCGCTTGGCTGACCCCTAGTTTGCATTAAACACCTCCACCCTCCGTCGGTGTGGGGCTCATGTTGGCTATGCCCCAGCCCCTGAAGCATTCAAGCTGATTTCTTGCTGCAGCTGGGCACTGTAACAGCTCCAGAGCTGCTCTGTAAGGCAAGTAAAAGGGTGTGGGCCCTGCAGCACTACCTGTAGTTTGCATTGTGCGTTGGAAGGCACAAAGTAAGCAGACAGGAGAAGTCTGGAGAGTGCACAAGGGCATAGAAGGCAGCGGCTCAAGAAAAGAGAAGTGGAAACAGACAGCAAACTAGGCTGGAGAGAGACCTGAGACAAAGAGATCTGAATTATACGAGAGCCGACCAGGGGAAACACAAATTATGCAGTCAAGTTTCCCACAGGAGTATATAGGATACGACCCAGTGGTACCTGACGACATAGATACTAACAGCTATTTAATAACATTACGCTAGAAAGTGATTATTAGCAACATATATATCTATATAAACAACCCCGCCAGGGTTGTGCCTTCAAAAATAATCACACACGGACACGCTTTTTAAACCTTTTTTTCACATCTCTTTATTCTTCTTATGCACATGTATGTTAGTTCTGTGATTTTAACCTTTATGTTTCACTGCAGTTTGGGATAATAATATTAATATTTATCCAATTTTAATACATACTTAATAAAGGTTATATTTTATGATTCATTCATTCTGTCCAGTGCGTCAACAGTGCAGATTTCTTCTTGTTTTTTCTCCCAAATTCTATAACAATGACAGTAAATGTTGTTTCTTTTCAAACAGAACTTTCTTGACCATGCTTCTTGCTTGAAAGATCTGGGAGCACATGGAAAACAGTACAAACCATGCAGTATCACAAGAGCCTTTATTTGATATTTCATGAAGATAGAGCAGAATTGAGGACACGTCAACTATTTCTGCCGAAGGTGGTTCATCTTTCCACATGGTGCCTTTGGCCACTGACACCTTCGTTGAGTCAAAGTCTCTGGCTGTGGTCAGAACTTTGAAAATTTATGTCACCAGAACGGTTCAGATTAGGAAAACAGAGGCTCTGTTTGTCCTGTATGCTCCCAACAGGATTGGGTGTCCTGCTTCCATGTAGACAATTATGCGCTGGATCTGTGGTAAGATTCAGCATGCTCATTCCACGGCAGGATTGCCGTTACTGAATTAGGTGAAGACCCATTCTACTAGAAAGGTGGGTTCATCCTGGGCAGCTGGTCGGGGAGTCTCGGCATTGCAACTTTGCCGAGCAGCTATTTAGTAAACACTTTTGCTAAGTTTTACAAGTTTTAGAGTAAAGGAGATTCAACTGAGGCAGCACAAGGGAACTCTCATCTGGGGACAACAACTGCAGTGAGAACACATATTTTCAGATGAACATGGGAGGGCAGAAGGCTGCCTAATACTGAAGCACCCCCAAACAACAAACCAAATGCAACAACTAGTACAAGCATTCCTGGGGGAAGGTCTGCAGAAGACGGATATGCATATAGTGATGTCATCCAAGCAGTGGGCCAAAGTTGGCTGGAACCCTCATCTGCATATGAAAAGAGAAAAGGGGTATGCAGGGCATGGCGGCCTTTTGCGGCGCTTGGATGACCCTTAGTTCGCATTAAACACCCCCACCCTCCTTCGGTGTGGGGCTCATGTTGGCCATGCCCCAGCCCCTGAAGCATTCAAGCTGATTTCTTGCAGCAGCTTGGCACTGTAACAGCTCCAGAGCTGCTCTGTAAGGCAAGTAAAAGGGTGTGGGCCCTGCAGCACTACCTGTAGTTTGCATTGTGCATTGGAAGGCACAAAGTAAGCAGACAGGAGGAGAAGTCAGGATAGTCCACAAGGGTATAGAAGGGAGGGGCTCAAGAAAAAAGAAGTGGAAACAGACAGCAAACTAGGCTGGAGAGAGACCTGAGACAAAGAGATCTGAATTATATGAGAGCCGACCAGGGGAAACATAAATTATGCAGTCAAGTTTCCCACATTTGGGGAAATCGCAGGGGCAGCACACCCAGGTGAGATACTATAATCAGGAAGGTGCTTCTCCCAGGGCAAGGCTCACCCATTGCACACTGGGTGTGCTGCTCCTACGATTTCCCCAAATGTGGGACACTTGACTGCATAATTTGTGTTTCCTCTGGTCGGCTCTCGTATAATTCAGATCTCTTTGTCTCAGGTCTCTCTCCAGCCTAGTTTGCTCTCTGTTTCCACTTCTTTTTTCTTGAGCCCCTCCCTTCTATACCCTTGTGCACTATCCTGACTTCTCCTCCCGTCTGCTTACTTTGTGCCTTCCAATGCACAATGCAAACTACAGGTAGTGCTGCAGGGCCCACACCCTTTTACTTGCCTTACAGAGCAGCTCTGGAGCTGTTACAGTGCCCAGCTGCTGCAAGAAATCAGCTTGAATGCTTCATGGGATGGGGCATGGCCAACATGAGCCCCACACCAAAGGAGGGTGGGGGTGTTTAATGCGATCTAGGGGTCATCCAAGCACCGCAAAAGGCCGCCATGCCCTGCACGCCCCTTTTCTCTTTTCATATGCAGATGAGGGTTGAAGCCAACTTTGACCCACTGCTTGGATAACATCACCATATGCAAATCCATCTGCTGCAGGCCTTCCCCCAGGAATGCTTGCACTAGTTGTTGCATTTGGTTTGTTGTTTGGGGGTGCTTCAGTATTAGGCAGCCTTCTGCCCTCCCATGTTCATCTGAAAATATGTGTTCTCCCTGCAGTTGTTGTCCCCATATGAGAGTTCCCTTGTGCTGCCTCAGTTGAATCTCCTTTACTTGACAGAGATGTGCCTGAGCAGCGGCCCTCCCCAGCCCTATCCCAAATCATACTTATTTTGCATAGGAGACACCATGGTCATGAAAATTGTTCACCCAGGGTGAGGTTCATTCATTGCATTCTGGGTATGCTGACCCCTGTGATTTACCCAAATGTGGGAAACTCGCCTGCATTATTTGTGGTAGTTGGGGACTGTGTTTGTGTTTTCCGCTGGTCAGCTCTGGTAAAAGTCAGATTTCTTTGTCTCAGATCTTCCTCTAGCCTTGTTCTTCTTTCGAGAGTTCCATTGTGCTGCCTCAGTTGGATCTCCTTCACTTGACAGGGGGGTGCCCGAGCAGCGACCCTCCCCAGCTCTAGCCCAACTCCTACTTACCTGCCAGGTGAGATACTATGATCTTGAAGGTGCTTCTCCCAGGGCAAGGCTCAACCATTGCACTCTGGGTGTGCTGCCCCTGCGATTTCCCCAAATATGGGAAACTTGACTGCATAATTTGTGTTTCCCCTGGTCGGCTCTCGTATAATTCAGATCTCTTTGTCTCAGGTCTCTCTCCAGCCTAGTTTGCTGTCTGTTTCCACTTCTCTTTTCTTGAGCCGCTCCCTTCTATGCCCTTGCGCACTATCCTGACTTCTCCCGTCTGCTTACTTTGTGCCTTCCAACGCACAATGTGAACTACAGGTAGTGCTGCAGGGCCCACACCCTTTTATTTGCCTTACAGAGCAGCTCTGGAGCTGTTACAGTGCCCAGCTGCTGCAAGAAATCAGCTTGAATGCTTCAGGGGCTGGGGCATAGCCAACATGAGCCCCACACCGAAGGAGGGTGGAGGTGTTTAATGCGAACTAGGGGTTATCCAAGCGCCGCAAAAGGCTGCCATGCCCTGCATAACCCTTTTCTCTTTTCATATGCAGATGAGGGTTCCAGCCAACTTTGGCCCACTGCTTGGATGACATCACCGTATGCAAATTCGTCTCCTGCAGACCTTCCCCCAGGAATGCTTGTACTAGTTATTGCATATGGTTTGATATTTGATGGTGCTTCAGTATTAGGCAGCCTTCCGCCCTCCCATGTTCATCTGAAAAAATGTGGTCTCCCTGCAGTTGTTGTCCCCAGACGAGAGTTCCCTTGTGCTTCCTCAGTTGAATCTCCTTAACTTGACGGGGGAGGGGCTTGCCCGAGCAGCCACCCTCCCCAGCCCTATCCCAACTCATACTTATTTTGCATATGAGATCTCTATATCATGAAGATTGTTATCACAGGGTGAAGTTCATCCATTATATTTTAAAATAGGAAGGTTCAAATTACATATTTGAATTGCATCTATGTGCTGGATTCAAATGTCCCCCCCCCTTCCTTTCTCAATTGTGCCCGTCAGCAGCTATTCTAAGGTTGCTGCCAATGGGTGTGACACATTAATTTCTTCTGTGGGGTACACTGGACTCCACAAGGATTCACATTGGGGTGTAGAGTAGGATCTTGATCTGAGGCACCAACCGGCTCAAAGCTTTTGACTGTTCCCAAGATGCTCAGCGCATTCTCCTCTATAACCCCGCTTCCATGAACAGGGAGCTCAGTTTGTAGTTGGTGCCTTCAGTAGCAGGCCACTTAACAGGGGCCTGCCTCAGGCAGCCTATTCTTAGCTATTAATTTTGACAAGAAAATAAGAACTTTTTTTATGAGAATCTACAAGGGCTGCAGCAGGCTAGGTCTAATAGACATCTTTACTGCAGCTTCATCACTCCCAGCGGCGCTGTATACTCCCGTGCCCTGGTTGCTGGGTCACTGCAGCGGAGGCTCCGGTTTCTTCCTAAGGTCAGTCACACACGCACCGCCCTTCCGGATCACGAGGCCGCTGATGAAGGGGAGCGTGGCCGTAGGGGGTGGACCGTGTGCGCACTGGCGTGGACACTGATTACTGGGCAGCCGCTCCACGAGCCACCAGGTACAGTTAAGGAGCACAGGTCTGGGGTTTTTTCTCCCATATTAAACCAATTTTGTACTGCCCGCAGCGCATTGTGATAGGTAATAGGGCCTGATTCAGGTTGGATTGCAATCACAGTAAGCGATCCAACTGCAAAAATTGCTAAGAGCATACGCATGTGCCTGCATTTTCTGCGGCACCCCGCAGAGAATGCGATCGCCTCTGCCTGTCAATCGGGGCAGGGGGGGAGAGGGGGGTCAGCAACACTCCATTTCCAAGTCAGGGATGGAGCGGTGCGGGGGCAAGGCTTCAAAATGGGGTCTGCAACGGAGGAGACACAGGGGGCGTGGTCACAGCGGCTGTATGACATCACATTCAGCCGCTGTGATCACAAAAATGGTGGCGGCTTCCTGCGCGCACATACAGTCTGCACCAGCAGGAGGCTACACCATTTTTTATGATCACGCTGAACTGCAGTGCGACTGCAATTACAGATTGGTCAAGAAGGGAGGCGTCATGCTGGGTGGCCATGTCCTGTCACTGTGCAGGAGCCAGCACCGCTCACACACTAGTCCCCGGGTGCAGCCCCAAACCCCCGGGACACCCGGAGCAACAAAATGTAGATTCAGGCCACCAGGCCACGCCCCTACCTATGAAACCATGCCTCCTTTTTACCATTGCGCTGCTTATCTGCGCGCACTGCATTACAATCTCCTTCGCCACCTCTCTGGGTGTCACCAGTGATAGTGACACCTCTGCCATGCTTGTAGCAGCTGGTCCTAAGATCTACGCCTCAAGCCCTGAGTGTTTGCCCTTGTGACTTGTTGATCATCATAGCGAAGCAGATGCTTACAGAAAACTGCAGGGGCTTAGATTGAAAATAAAAAAATATATGGGTATAAGGTAGAGAGGAGCGGGTTCGGTTCTCCGAGAACCGAATTCCCCACGAACTCCACGTGGTTTACACTGGTCCGAGGCAGGCTCGGTTGTTCCCGCCTGACTAGGAAAACCTGAACAAGGGAAAATGTCATCATCCCGCTGTCGGATTCTCGCGAGATTCGGATTTCATATAAAGAGCTGCGCGTTGCCGCCATTTTTACTCGTGCATTGAAGAGGGAGCGGAGAGGACGTGGCTATGTTCTCTCAGTGGAAATCTCAATATCAGTGCTCAGTATCAGTGGTTACTTATTGCTGCTCAGTAATACTAGTAGTGTGTCTCTCCTGCTCAGTGTCAGTTCTCAGTAGTATCCTCATCAGTGCTCAGTATCACTGCTCATTGTCTTGTGCTGCATTGTGGTGCTCAGCATACTACAGTACATTACTAATAGTCCAGTGCTGCATCTTGCTGCTCAGTGTCAGTTCTAGTATCCTCATCAGTGCTCACTATCACTGCTCATTACATTGTGGTGTTCTGTATACTACAGTAACATAGTAATATAGTAACATATAGTAATATAGTTTTTGAGGTTGAAAAGAGGCAAATTGCCCATCGTGTTCAACCTGTTTTAAGTTGTGATGATTCTACATACTTGCTGAATAATGTTTTATGACTAGTTAACTACTACAACTCATGTTACCCCCGGATTAACCATGTTGATATTTTAAGTATTATAACCTTGGATAGCTTTTTCATTCAGAAATGTATCCATTCCTTTTTTAAATCCAATTACAGAGTCCGCCATTACCACCTTCCCTGGCAGGGAATTCCACATCCTGATTGCCCTAACAGTGAAGATCATAGTATCTCACCTGGCAGGTAAGTAGGAGTTGGGCTAGAGCTGTGGAGGATTGCTGCTTGGGCACCCCCTGTCAAGTGAAGGAGATCCAACTGAGGCAGCACAAGGGAACTCTCGAAAGAAGAACAAGGCTAGAGGAAGATCTGAGACAAAGAAATCTGACTTTTACCAGAGCTGACCAGAGGAAAGCACAAACACAGTCCCCCACTACCACAAATAATGCAGTCGAGTTTCCCACATTTGGGGAAATCACAGGGGTCAGCATACCCAGAATGCAATGAATGAACCTCACCCTGGGAGAACAATCTTCATGACCAAGGTATCTCCTATGCAAAATAAGTATGATTTGGGATAGGGCTGGGGAGGGCCGCTGCTCAGGCACATCTCTGTCAAGTAAAGGAGATTCAACTGAGGCAGCACAAGGGAACTCTCATCTGGGGACAACAACTGCAGGGAGAACACATATTTTCAGATGAACATGGGAGGGCAGAAGGCTGCCTAAAACTGAAGCACCCCCAAACAACGAACCAAATGCAACTACTAGTGCAAGCATTCCTGGGGGAAGGCCTGCAGCAGATGGATTTGCATATGGTGATGTCATCCAAGCAGTGGGTCAAAGTTGGCTTCAACCCTCGTCTGCATATGAAAAGAAAAAAGGGGTGTGCAGGGCATGGCGGCCTTTTGCGGCGCTTGGATGACCCCTAGTTCGCATTAAACACCTCCACCCTCCTTCGGTGTGGGGCTCATGTTGGCTATGCCCCAGCCCCTGAAGCATTCAAGCTGATTTCTTGCAGCAGCTGGGCACTGTAACAGCTCCAGAGCTGCTCTGTAAATCAAGTAAAAGGGTGTGGGCCCTGCAGCACTACCTGTAGTTTGCATTGTGCGTTGGAAGGCACAAAGTAAGCAGATGGGAGAAGTCAGGATAGTGCACAAGGGTATAGAAGGGAGGGGCTCAAGAAAAAAGAAGTGGAAACAGACAGCAAACTAGGCTGGAGAGAGACCTGAGACAAAGAGATCTGAATTATATGAGAGCCGACCAGGGGAAACACAAATTATGCAGTCAAGTTTCCCACATTTGGGGAAATCGCAGGGGCAGCACAGCCAGAGTGCAATGGGTGAGCCTTGCCCTGGGAGAAGCATCTTCATGATCATAGTATCTCACCTGGCAGGTAAGTAGGAGTTGGGCTAGAGCTGGGGAGGGTCGCTGCTCGGGCACCCCCCTGTCAAGTGAAGGAGATCCAACTGAGGCAGCAAAAGGGAACTCTCGAAAGAAGAACAAGGCTAGAGGAAGATCTGAGACAAAGAAATCTGACTTTTACCAGAGCTGACCAGAGGAAAGCACAAACACAGTCCCCCACTACCACAAATAATGCAGTTGAGTTTCCCACATTTGGGGAAATCACAGGGGTCAGCATACCCAGAATGCAATGAATGAACCTAACCCTGGGAGAACAATCTTCATGACCATGGTATCTCCTATGCAAAATAAG
The DNA here is from genome assembly GCF_028390025.1 of Pseudophryne corroboree. NCBI lineage: Eukaryota > Metazoa > Chordata > Amphibia > Anura > Myobatrachidae > Pseudophryne > Pseudophryne corroboree. The sequence continues at coordinate 1,517,656 of NW_026967835.1, read as the reverse complement.
TATGATTTGGGATAGGGCTGGGGAGGGCCGCTGCTCAGGCACATCTCTGTCAAGTAAAGGAGATTCAACTGAGGCAGCACAAGGGAACTCTCATCTGGGGACAACAACTGCAGGGAGAACACATATTTTCAGATGAACATGGGAGGGCAGAAGGCTGCCTAATACTGAAGCACCCCCAAACAACAAACCAAATGCAACAACTAGTGCAAGCATTCCTGGGGGAAGGCCTGCAGCAGATGGATTTGAATATGGTGATGTCATCCAAGCAGTGGGTCAAAGTTGGCTTCAACCCTCGTCTGCATATGAAAAGAATAAAGGGGTGTGCAGGGCATGGCGGCCTTTTGCGGCGCTTGGATGACCCCTAGTTCGCATTAAACACCTCCACCCTCCTTCGGTGTGGGGCTCATGTTGGCTATGCCCCAGCCCCTGAAGCATTCAAGCTGATTTCTTGCAGCAGCTGGGCACTGTAACAGCTCCAGAGCTGCTCTGTAAAGCAAGTAAAAGGGTGTGGGCCCTGCAGCACTACCTGTAGTTTGTATTGTGCGTTGGAAGGCACAAAGTAAGCAGACGGGAGAAGTCAGGATAGTGCACAAGGGTATAGAAGGGAGGGGCTCAAGAAAAAAGAAGTGGAAACAGACAGCAAACTAGGCTGGAGAGAGACCTGAGACAAAGAGATCTGAATTATATGAGAGCCGACCAGGGGAAACACAAATTATGCAGTCAAGTTTCCCACATTTGGGGAAATCGCAGGGGCAGCACACCCAGAGTGCAATGGGTGAGCCTTGCCCTGGGAGAAGCATCTTCATGATCATAGTATCTCACCTGGCAGGTAAGTAGGAGTTGGGCTAGAGCTGGGGAGGGTCGCTGCTCGGGCACCCCCCTGTCAAGTGAAGGAGATCCAACTGAGGCAGCACAAGGGAACTCTCGAAAGAAGAACAAGGCAAGAGGAAGATCTGAGACAAAGAAATCTGACTTTTACCAGAGCTGACCAGAGGAAAGCACAAACACAGTCCCCCACTACCACAAATAATGCAGTTGAGTTTCCCACATTTGGGGAAATCACAGGGGTCAGCATACCCAGAATGCAATGAATTAACCTAACCCTGGGAGAACAATCTTCATGACCATGGTATCTCCTATGCAAAATAAGTATGATTTGGGATAGGGCTGGGGAGGGCCGCTGCTCAGGCACATCTCTGTCAAGTAAAGGAGATTCAACTGAGGCAGCACAAGGGAACTCTCATCTGGGGACAACAACTGCAGGGAGAACACATATTTTCAGATGAACATGGGAGGGCAGAAGGCTGCCTAATACTGAAGCACCCCCAAACAACAAACCAAATGCAACAACTAGTGCAAGCATTCCTGGGGGAAGGCCTGCCGCAGATGGATTTGCATATGGTGATGTCATCCAAGCAGTGGGTCAAAGTTGGTTCAAACACCTTTGCAAAGTTCTATAAGTTTGATACCCTGGCTGAGGAGGACCTCCTGTTTGCTCAATCGGTGCTGCAAAGTCATCCGCACTCTCCTGCCCGTTTGGGAGCTTTGGTATAATCCCCATGGTCCTTACGGAGTCCCCAGCATCCTCTAGGACGTAAGAGAAAATAAGATTTTAAACCTACCGGTAAATCTTTTTCTCGTAGTCCGTAGAGGATGCTGGGTGCCCGTCCCAAGTGCGGTCTACTTCTGCAAGACTTGTATATAGTTATTGCTTACATAAGGGTTATATGTTAGTTTTCATCGGTCTTGGACTGATGCTATGTTGTTTTCATACTGTTAACTGGGTAGTATATCACAAGTTATACGGTGTGATTGGTGTGGCTGGTATGAATCTTGACCTTGGATTAACAAAAATCCTTTCCTCGTACTGTCCGTCTCCTCTGGGCACAGTTTCTCTAACTGAGGTATGGAGGAGGGGCATAGAGGGAGGAGCCAGTGCACACCCAGATCTAAAGTCTTTCTTAAAGTGCCCATGTCTGCTGCGGAGCCCGTCTATCCCCCATGGTCCTTACGGAGTCCCCATCATCCTCTACGGACTACGAGAAAAAAAAATTACCGGTAGGTTTAAAATGTTATTTTTTTCTCTGCAACCCACTGCTAAATTGTGCTTCCTAGCTGTTTTTTATAAAATCACTTAATTAAATCTAACTCTGATTACGTCAGAGAAGGCCAGGTACCCTACACCATAAGAGGGGGTTTGAAATTTTGACTTGTCTACTTAAAGATCACCAAAATCTGATGACAAGGTCAATTACATCCCTGGGTGGGATTGAACCACCAACCTTTTGGTTAATAGCCCATGTAAGTGCAAGAAATCCTGAAGCACTCACTCATCATGGGAAAGTACCAATGTGTTTCTTACAAAAATTCTCCAGATTATTGACTTTTTAAAGTTTTTCTAGGAAACGTTCTAGATGAATGCTTATTAGCCTTTGTCAGTAGTGACTTTCGCAAGGTGTCTCTGTGGCGCAATCGGTTAGCATGTTTGGCTATTAACCAAAAGGTTGGTGGTTCAATCCCACCCAGGGATGTAATTGAACTTGTAATCAGATTTTGGTGATCTTTAAGTAGACAAGTCAAAATTTCAAAAACCCCCCTTATGGTGTAGGGTACCTGGCCTTCTCTGATGTAATCAGAGTTAGATTTGATTAAGTGATTTTATAAAAAAACAGCTAGGAAGCACAATTTAGCAGTGAGTTGCAGAGAAAAAAAATTATGCTGGCAGAAAAGTCCAATTGAGTGATTAAACAGCTCTTCATTTTCTGATTTTATGTTTATGCTAACAAATTTGCTCTCTGAAAAGTGTCCACAAAGCCAAGTCTCTGATTAACACCTTTGTAGGAATGGTTTTTCACCTATTACTGAATTAAACTTGCTTCATTGGAAAGGCATCAAAGATGCATCCTCATTTCAATGTCTACTGAAATAATACAGGTTGACACCAGGAAACGTCACTGCATCCTTGCTGCTTCCTCATGGGGAAGTCTGTTTAATGTGAAAACAAGGTGATATCTAATCAGCACACAGGTAAGGAATTAAGAAAATCTTTCTTTATGGGTGAAGATGTTTCTCACAAATTGTTGTCCCAATGCATCATTGAAATTCAAGATGGAAGATGATTTTCATATATCACTTGTACATTTTGCATTGCTCTTCTGGTGACAATGTAGTTTGTTTTTGTCAATTACCATTTCAGTAATAGGGTAAAGAAAATTAAGTGGATTTTTTAAAGAAAACAATGCTGTCAATATACTATTAAAACAAATTAAAATGATAAAAGTTATTGTACTTTAAGTAAAAATAAAAGTGCCAAAATATCAATCCCAGTTTTTGATTACTTTAATTATAAAAAAAAAAATGCACATAGCAGAGGATAGTTTCGATCAATCGACCTCTGGGTTATGGGCCCAGCATGCTTCCATTGCACTACTCTGCTGCTCATGGAAGTGTCAGAGATCCTGAAGACTAAATTGATTAAAGGCCTTAAAGTACTGGACTATAAGGAAAGACTTACTAGGCTGAATATTTATACACTAGAAAAGAGGTGCCTAAGAGGAGATATTATTAATATCTTCAAATATGTAAAGATACATAACAAAGAGTTATCAGAGGAATTATTTATTAAAAGAACACGTGGTCACTCGCTGCGACTGGAGGAAAGTTCAGAACGCAATGGAGGAAAGGTTTCTTCACTGTTAGGGCAATCAGGATGTGGAATTCCCTGCCAGGGAAGGTGGTAATGGCGGACTCTGTAATTGGATTTAAAAAAGGAATGGATACATTTCTGAATGAAAAAGCTATCCAAGGTTATAATACTTAAAATATCAACATGGTTAATCCGGGGGTAACATGAGTTATAGTAGCTAACTAGTCATAAAACATTATTCAGCAAGTATGTAGAATCATCACAACTTAAAACAGGTTGAACACGATGGGCAATTTGCCTCTATTCAACCTCAAAAACTATGTTACTATATTACTATGTTATTGTAGTATACAGAACACCACAATGCAATGAGCAGTGATAGTGAGCACTGATGAGGATACTAGAACTGACACTGAGCAGCAAGATGCAGCACTGGACTATTAGTAATGTACTGTAGTATGCTGAGCACCACAATGCAGCACAAGACAATGAGCAGTGATACTAAGCACTGATGAGGATACTACTGAGAACTGACACTGAGCAGGAGAGACACACTACTAGTATTACTGAGCAGCAATAAGTAACCACTGATACTGAGCACTGATATTGAGATTTCCACTGAGAGAACATAGCCACGTCCTCTCCGCTCCCTCTTCAATGCACGAGTAAAAATGGCGGCAACGCGCAGCTCTTTATATGAAATCCGAATCTCGCGAGAATCCGACAGCGGGATGATGACATTTTCCCTTGTTCAGGTTTTCCGAGTCAGGCGGGAACAACCGAGCCTGCCTCGGACCAGTGTAAACCACGTGGAGTTCGTGGGGAATTCGGTTCTCGGAGAACCGAACCCGCTCCTCTCTACCTTATACCCATATATTTTTTTATTTTCAATCTAAGCCCCTGCAGTTTTCTGTAAGCATCTGCTTCGCTATGATGATCAACAAGTCACAAGGGCAAACACTCAGGGCTTGAGGCGTAGATCTTAGGACCAGCTGCTACAAGCATGGCAGAGGTGTCACTATCACTGGTGACACCCAGAGAGGTGGCGAAGGAGATTGTAATGCAGTGCGCGCAGATAAGCAGCGCAATGGTAAAAAGGAGGCATGGTTTCATAGGTAGGGGCGTGGCCTGGTGGCCTGAATCTACATTTTGTTGCTCCGGGTGTCCCGGGGGTTGGGGGCTGCACCCGGGGACTAGTGTGTGAGCGGTGCTGGCTCCTGCACAGTGACAGGACATGGCCACCCAGCATGACGCCTCCCTTCTTGACCAATCTGTAATTGCAGTCGCACTGCAGTTCAGCGTGATCATAAAAAATGGTGTAGCCTCCTGCTGGTGCAGACTGTATGTGCGCGCAGGAAGCCGCCACCATTTTTGTGATCACAGCGGCTGAATGTGATGTCATACAGCCGCTGTGACCACGCCCCCTGTGTCTCCTCCGTTGCAGACCCCATTTTGAAGCCTTGCCCCCGCACCGCTCCATCCCTGACTTGGAAATGGAGTGTTGCTGACCCCCCTCTCCCCCCCTGCCCCGATTGACAGGCAGAGGCGATCGCATTCTCTGCGGGGTGCCGCAGAAAATGCAGGCACATGCGTATGCTCTTAGCAATTTTTGCAGTTGGATCGCTTACTGTGATTGCAATCCAACCTGAATCAGGCCCTATTACCTATCACAATGCGCTGCGGGCAGTACAAAATTGGTTTAATATGGGAGAAAAAACCCCAGACCTGTGCTCCTTAACTGTACCTGGTGGCTCGTGGAGCGGCTGCCCAGTCATCAGTGTCCACGCCAGTGCGCACACGGTCCACCCCCTACGGCCACGCTCCCCTTCATCAGCGGCCTCGTGATCCGGAAGGGCGGTGCGTGTGTGACTGACCTTAGGAAGAAACCGGAGCCTCCGCTGCAGTGACCCAGCAACCAGGGCACGGGAGTATACAGCGCCGCTGGGAGTGATGAAGCTGCAGTAAAGATGTCTATTAGACCTAGCCTGCTGCAGCCCTTGTAGATTCTCATAAAAAAAGTTCTTATTTTCTTGTCAAAATTAATAGCTAAGAATAGGCTGCCTGAGGCAGGCCCCTGTTAAGTGGCCTGCTACTGAAGGCACCAACTACAAACTGAGCTCCCTGTTCATGGAAGCGGGGTTATAGAGGAGAATGCGCTGAGCATCTTGGGAACAGTCAAAAGCTTTGAGCCGGTTGGTGCCTCAGATCAAGATCCTACTCTACACCCCAATGTGAATCCTTGTGGAGTCCAGTGTACCCCACAGAAGAAATTAATGTGTCACACCCATTGGCAGCAACCTTAGAATAGCTGCTGACGGGCACAATTGAGAAAGGAAGGGGGGGGGACATTTGAATCCAGCACATAGATGCAATTCAAATATGTAATTTGAACCTTCCTATTTTAAAATATAATGGATGAACTTCACCCTGTGATAACAATCTTCATGATATAGAGATCTCATATGCAAAATAAGTATGAGTTGGGATAGGGCTGGGGAGGGTGGCTGCTCGGGCAAGCCCCTCCCCCGTCAAGTTAAGGAGATTCAACTGAGGAAGCACAAGGGAACTCTCGTCTGGGGACAACAACTGCAGGGAGACCACATTTTTTCAGATGAACATGGGAGGGCGGAAGGCTGCCTAATACTGAAGCACCATCAAATATCAAACCATATGCAATAACTAGTACAAGCATTCCTGGGGGAAGGTCTGCAGGAGACGAATTTGCATACGGTGATGTCATCCAAGCAGTGGGCCAAAGTTGGCTGGAACCCTCATCTGCATATGAACATAGAAAAGGGTTATGCAGGGCATGGCGGCCTTTTGCGGCGCTTGGATGACCCCTAGTTCGCATTAAACACCTCCACCCTCCTTCGGTGTGGGGCTCATGTTGGCTATGCCCCAGCCCCTGAAGCATTCAAGCTGATTTCTTGCAGCAGCTGGGCACTGTAACAGCTCCAGAGCTGCTCTGTAAGGCAAATAAAAGGGTGTGGGCCCTGCAGCACTACCTGTAGTTCGCATTGTGCGTTGGAAGGCACAAAGTAAGCAGACGGGAGAAGTCAGGATAGTGCGCAAGGGCATAGAAGGGAGCGGCTCAAGAAAAGAGAAGTGGAAACAGACAGCAAACTAGGCTGGAGAGAGACCTGAGACAAAGAGATCTGAATTATACGAGAGCCGACCAGGGGAAACACAAATTATGCAGTCAAGTTTCCCATATTTGGGGAAATCGCAGGGGCAGCACACCCAGAGTGCAATGGTTGAGCCTTGCCCTGGGAGAAGCACCTTCAAGATCATAGTATCTCACCTGGCAGGTAAGTAGGAGTTGGGCTAGAGCTGGGGAGGGTCGCTGCTCGGGCACCCCCCTGTCAAGTGAAGGAGATCCAACTGAGGCAGCACAATGGAACTCTCGAAAGAAGAACAAGGCTAGAGGAAGATCTGAGACAAAGAAATCTGACTTTTACCAGAGCTGACCAGCGGAAAACACAAACACAGTCCCCAACTACCACAAATAATGCAGGCGAGTTTCCCACATTTGGGTAAATCACAGGGGTCAGCATACCCAGAATGCAATGAATGAACCTCACCCTGGGTGAACAATTTTCATGACCATGGTGTCTCCTATGCAAAATAAGTATGATTTGGGATAGGGCTGGGGAGGGCCGCTGCTCAGGCACATCTCTGTCAAGTAAAGGAGATTCAACTGAGGCAGCACAAGGGAACTCTCATATGGGGACAACAACTGCAGGGAGAACACATATTTTCAGATGAACATGGGAGGGCAGAAGGCTGCCTAATACTGAAGCACCCCCAAACAACAAACCAAATGCAACAACTAGTGCAAGCATTCCTGGGGGAAGGCCTGCAGCAGATGGATTTGCATATGGTGATGTTATCCAAGCAGTGGGTCAAAGTTGGCTTCAACCCTCATCTGCATATGAAAAGAGAAAAGGGGTATGCAGGGCATGGCGGCCTTTTGCGGTGCTTGGATGACCCCTAGATCGCATTAAACACCCCCACCCTCCTTTGGTGTGGGGCTCATGTTGGCCATGCCCCATCCCATGAAGCATTCAAGCTGATTTCTTGCAGCAGCTGGGCACTGTAACAGCTCCAGAGCTGCTCTGTAAGGCAAGTAAAAGGGTGTGGGCCCTGCAGCACTACCTGTAGTTTGCATTGTGCATTGGAAGGCACAAAGTAAGCAGACGGGAGGAGAAGTCAGGATAGTCCACAAGGGTATAGAAGGGAGGGGCTCAAGAAAAAAGAAGTGGAAACAGAGAGCAAACTAGGCTGGAGAGAGACCTGAGACAAAGAGATCTGAATTATACGAGAGCCGACCAGAGGAAACACAAATTATGCAGTCAAGTGTCCCACATTTGGGGAAATCGTAGGAGCAGCACACCCAGTGTGCAATGGGTGAGCCTTGCCCTGGGAGAAGCACCTTCCTGATTATAGTATCTCACCTGGGTGTGCTGCCCCTGCGATTTCCCCAAATGTGGGAAACTTGACTGCATAATTTGTGTTTCCCCTGGTCGGCTCTCATATAATTCAGATCTCTTTGTCTCAGGTCTCTCTCCAGCCTAGTTTGCTGTCTGTTTCCACTTCTTTTTTCTTGAGCCCCTCCCTTCTATACCCTTGTGGACTATCCTGACTTCTCCTCCTGTCTGCTTACTTTGTGCCTTCCAATGCACAATGCAAACTACAGGTAGTGCTGCAGGGCCCACACCCTTTTACTTGCCTTACAGAGCAGCTCTGGAGCTGTTACAGTGCCAAGCTGCTGCAAGAAATCAGCTTGAATGCTTCAGGGGCTGGGGCATGGCCAACATGAGCCCCACACCGAAGGAGGGTGGGGGTGTTTAATGCGAACTAAGGGTCATCCAAGCGCCGCAAAAGGCCGCCATGCCCTGCATACCCCTTTTCTCTTTTCATATGCAGATGAGGGTTCCAGCCAACTTTGGCCCACTGCTTGGATGACATCACTATATGCATATCCGTCTTCTGCAGACCTTCCCCCAGGAATGCTTGTACTAGTTGTTGCATTTGGTTTGTTGTTTGGGGGTGCTTCAGTATTAGGCAGCCTTCTGCCCTCCCATGTTCATCTGAAAATATGTGTTCTCACTGCAGTTGTTGTCCCCAGATGAGAGTTCCCTTGTGCTGCCTCAGTTGAATCTCCTTTACTCTAAAACTTGTAAAACTTAGCAAAAGTGTTTACTAAATAGCTGCTCGGCAAAGTTGCAATGCCGAGACTCCCCGACCAGCTGCCCAGGATGAACCCACCTTTCTAGTAGAATGGGTCTTCACCTAATTCAGTAACGGCAATCCTGCCGTGGAATGAGCATGCTGAATCTTACCACAGATCCAGCGCATAATTGTCTACATGGAAGCAGGACACCCAATCCTGTTGGGAGCATACAGGACAAACAGAGCCTCTGTTTTCCTAATCTGAACCGTTCTGGTGACATAAATTTTCAAAGTTCTGACCACAGCCAGAGACTTTGACTCAACGAAGGTGTCAGTGGCCAAAGGCACCATGTGGAGAGATGAACCACCTTCGGCAGAAATAGTTGACGTGTCCTCAATTCTGCTCTATCTTCATGAAATATCAAATAAAGGCTCTTGTGATACTGCATGGTTTGTACTGTTTTCCATGTGCTCCCAGATCTTTCAAGCAAGAAGCATGGTCAAGAAAGTTCTGTTTGAAAAGAAACAACATTTACTGTCATTGTTATAGAATTTGGGAGAAAAAACAAGAAGAAATCTGCACTGTTGACGCACTGGACAGAATGAATGAATCAAAAAATATAACCTTTATTAAGTATGTATTAAAATTGGATAAATATTAATATTATTATCCCAAACTGCAGTGAAACATAAAGGTTAAAATCACAGAACTAACATACATGTGCATAAGAAGAATAAAGAGATGTGAAAAAAAGGTTTAAAAAGCGTGTCCGTGTGTGATTATTTTTGAAGGCACAACCCTGGCGGGGTTGTTTATATAGATATATATGTTGCTAATAATCACTTTCTAGCGTAATGTTATTAAATAGCTGTTAGTATCTATGTCGTCAGGTACCACTGGGTCGTATCCTATATACTCCTGTGGGAAACTTGACTGCATAATTTGTGTTTCCCCTGGTCGGCTCTCGTATAATTCAGATCTCTTTGTCTCAGGTCTCTCTCCAGCCTAGTTTGCTGTCTGTTTCCACTTCTCTTTTCTTGAGCCGCTGCCTTCTATGCCCTTGTGCACTCTCCAGACTTCTCCTGTCTGCTTACTTTGTGCCTTCCAACGCACAATGCAAACTACAGGTAGTGCTGCAGGGCCCACGCCCTTTTACTTGCCTTACAGAGCAGCTCTGGAGCTGTTACAGTGCCCAGCTGCAGCAAGAAATCAGCTTGAATGCTTCAGGGGCTGGGGCATAGCCAACATGAGCCCCACACCGACGGAGGGTGGAGGTGTTTAATGCAAACTAGGGGTCAGCCAAGCGCCGCAAAAGGCCGCCATGCCCTGCATGCCCCTTTTCTCTTTTCATATGCAGACGAGGGTTGAAGCCAACTTTGACCCACTGCTTGGATGACATCACCATATGCAAATCCATCTGCGGCAGGCCTTCCCCCAGGAATGCTTGCACTAGTTGTTGCATTTGGTTTGTTGTTTGGGGGTGCTTCAGTATTAGGCAGCCTTCTGCCCTCCCATGTTCATCTGAAAATATGTGTTCTCCCTGCAGTTGTTGTCCCCAGATGAGAGTTCCCTTGTGCTGCCTCAGTTGAATCTCCTTTACTTGACAGAGATGTGCCTGAGCAGCGGCCCTCCCCAGCCCTATCCCAAATCATACTTATTTTGCATAGGAGATACCATGGTCATGAAGATTGTTCTCCCAGGGTTAGGTTCATTCATTGCGTTCTGGGTATGCTGACCTCTGTGATTTCCCCAAATGTGGGAAACTCAACTGCATTATTTGTGGTAGTGGGGGACTGTGTTTGTGCTTTCCTCTGGTCAGCTCTGGTAAAAGTCAGATTTCTTTGTCTCAGATCTTCCTCTAGCCTTGTTCTTCTTTCAAGAGTTCCCTTGTGCTGCCTCAGTTGGATCTCCTTCACTTGACAGGGGGGTGCCCGAGCAGCGACCCTCCCCAGCTCTAGCCCAACTCCTACTTACCTGCCAGGTGAGATACTATGATCATGAAGTTGCTTCTCCCAGGGCAAGGCTCACCCATTGCACTCTGGGTGTGCTGCCCCTGCGATTTCCCCAAATATGGGAAACTTGATTGCATAATTTGTGTTTCCCCTAGTCGGCTCTCATATAATTCAGATCTCTTTGTCTCAGGTCTCTCTCCAGCCTAGTTTGCTGTCTGTTTCCACTTCTTTTTTCTTGAGCCCCTCCCTTCTACACCCTTGTGCACTATCCTGACTTCTCCTCCTGTCTGCTTACTTTGTGCCTTCCGATGCACAATGCAAACTACAGGTAGTGCTGCAGGGCCCACACCCTTTTACTTGCCTTACAGAGCAGCTCTGGAGCTGTTACAGTGCCAAGCTGCTGCAAGAAATCAGCTTGAATGCTTCAGGGGCTGGGGCATGGCCAACATGAGCCCCACACCGAAGTAGGGTGGGGGTGTTTAATGCGAACTAAGGGTCATCCAAGCGCCGCAAAAGGCCGCCATGCCCTGCATACCCCTTTTCTCTTTTCATATGCAGATGAGGGTTCCAGCCAACTTTGGCCCACTGCTTGGATGACATCACTGTATGCAAATCCGTCTTCTGCAGACCTTCCCCCAGGAATGCTTGTACTAGTTGTTGCATTTGGTTTGTTGTTTGGGGGTGCTTCAGTATTAGGCAGCCTTCTGCCCTCCCATGTTCATCTGAAAATATGTGTTCTCCCGGCAGTTGTTGTCCCCAGATGAGAGTTCCCTTGTGCTGCCTCAGTTGAATCTCCTTTACTTGACAGAGATGTGCCTGAGCAGCGGCCCTCCCCAGCCCTATCCCAAATCATACTTATTTTGCATAGGAGATACCATGGTCATAAAGATTGTTCTCCCAGGGTGAGGTTCATTCATTGCATTCTGGGTATGCTGACCCCTGTGATTTCCCCAAATGTGGGAAACTCAACTGCATTATTTGTGGTAGTGGGGGACTGTGTTTGTGTTTTCCTCTGGTCAGCTCTGGTAAAAGTCAGATTTCTTTGTCTCAGATCTTCCTCTAGCCTTGTTCTTCTTTCGAGAGTTCCATTGTGCTGCCTCAGTTTGATCTCCTTCACTTGACAGGGGGGTACCCGAGCAGCGACCCTTCCCAGCTCTAGCCCAACTCCTACATAACTGCCAGGTGAGATACTATGATCATGAAGGTGCTTCTCCCAGGGCAAGGCTCACCCATTGCACTCTGGGTGTGCTGCTCCTGCGATTTCCCCAAATGTGGGAAACTTGACTGCATAATTTGTGTTTCCCCTGGTCGGCTCTCGTATAATTCAGATCTCTTTGTCTCAGGTCTCTCTCCAGCCTAGTTTGCTGTCTGTTTCCACTTCTCTTTTCTTGAGCCGCTGCCTTCTATGCCCTTGTGCACTCTCCTGACTTCTCCTGTCTGCTTACTTTGTGCCTTCCAACGCACAATGCAAACTACAGGTAGTGCTGCAGGGCCCACACCCTTTTACTTGCCTTTCAGAGCAGCTCTGGAGCTGTTACAGTGCCCAGCTGCTGCAAGAAATCAGCTTGAATGCTTCAGGGGCTGGGGCATAGCCAACATGAGCCCCACACCGACGGAGGGTGGAGGTGTTTAATGCGAACTAAGGGTCATCCAAGCGCCGCAAAAGGCCGCCATGCCCTGCATACCCCTTTTCTCTTTTCATATGCAGATGAGGGTTCCAGCCAACTTTGGCCCACTGCTTGGATGACATCACCGTATGCAAATACGTCTTCTGCAGACCTTCCCCCAGGAATGCTTGTACTAGTTGTTGCATTTGGTTTGTTGTTTGGGGTGCTTCAGTATTAGGCAGCCTTCTGCTCTCCCATGTTCATCTGAAAATATGTGTTCTCCCTGCAGTTGTTGTCCCCAGATGAGAGTTCTCTTGTGCTGCCTCAGTTGAATCTCCTTTACTTGACAGAGATGTGCCTGAGCAGCGGCCCTCCCCAGCCCTATCCCAAATCATACTTATTTTGCATAGGAGATACCATGGTCATGAAGATTGTTCTTCCAGGGTGAGGTTCATTCATTGCATTCTGGGTATGCTGACCCCTGTGATTTCCCCAAATGTGGGAAACTCGACTGCATTATTTGTGGTAGTGGGGGACTGTGTTTGTGCTTTCCTCTGGTCAGCTCTGGTAAAAGTCAGATTTCTTTGTCTCAGATCTCCCTCTAGCCTTGTTCTTTTTTTGAGAGTTTCCTTGTGCTGCCTCAGTTGGATTTCCTTCACTTGACAGGGGGGTGCCCGAGCAGCGACCCTCCCCAGCTCTAGCCCAACTCCTACTTACCTGCCAGGTGAGATACTATGATCAGGAAGGTGCTTCTCCCAGGGCAAGGCTCACCCATTGCACTCTGGGTGTGCTGCTCCTACGATTTCCCCAAATGTGGGACACTTGACTACATAATTTGTGTTTCCTCTGGTCGGCTACTCGTATAATTCAGATCTCTTTGTCTCAGGTCTCTCTCCAGCCTAGTTTGCTGTCTGTTTCCACTTCTCTTTTCTTGAGCCCCTGCCCTTGCCCTTGTGCACTCTCCTGACTTCTCCTGTCTGCTTACTTTGTGCCTTCCAACGCACAATGCAAACTACAGGTAGTGCTGCAGGGCCAACACCCTTTTACTTGCCTTACAGAGCAGCTCTGGAGCTGTTACAGTGCCCAGCTGCTGCAAGAAATCAGCTTGAATGCTTCAGGGGCTGGGGCATAGCCAACATGAGCCCCACACCGACGGAGGGTGGAGGTGTTTAATGCGAACTAAGGGTCATCCAAGCGCCGCAAAAGGCCGCCATGCCCTGCATACCCCTTTTCTCTTTTCATATGCAGATGAGGGTTCCAGCCAACTTTGGCCCACTGCTTGGATGACATCACCGTATGCAAATCCGTCTTCTGCAGACCTTTTCCCAGGAATGCTTGTACTAGTTGTTGCATTTGGTTTGTTGTTTGGGGGTGCTTCAGTATTAGGCAGCCTTCTGCTCTCCCATGTTCATCTGAAAATATGTGTTCTCCCTGCAGTTGTTGTCCCCAGATGAGAGTTCCCTTGTGCTGCCTCAGTTGAATCTCCTTTACTTGACAGAGATGTGCCTGAGCAGCGGCCCTCCCCAGCCCTATCCCAAATCATACTTATTTTGCATAGGAGATACCATTGTCATGAAGATTGTTCTCCCAGGGTGAGGTTCATTCATTGCATTCTGGGTATGCTGACCCCTGTCATTTCCCCAAATGTGGGAAACTCGACTGCATTATTTGTGGTAGTGGGGGACTGTGTTTGTGCTTTCCTCTGGTCAGCTCTGGTAAAAGTCAGATTTCTTTGTCTCAGATCTTCCTCTAGCCTTGTTCTTTTTTCGAGAGTTTCCTTGTGCTGCCTCAGTTGGATCTCCTTCACTTGACAGGGGGGTGCCCGAACAGCGACCCTCCCCAGCTCTAGCCCAACTCCTACTTACCTGCCAGGTGAGATACTATGATCAGGAAGGTGCTTCTCCCAGGGCAAGGCTCACCCAATGCACTCTGGGTGTGCTGCTCCTACGATTTCCCCAAATGTGGGACACTTGATTACATAATTTGTGTTTCCTCTGGTCGGCTCTCGTATAATTCAGATCTCTTTGTCTCAGGTCTCTCTCCAGCCTAGTTTGCTGTCTGTTTCCACTTCTCTTTTCTTGAGCCGCTCCCTTCTATGCCCTTGTGCACTATCCTGACTTCTCCCGTCTGCTTACTTTGTGCCTTCCAACGCACAATGCAAACTACAGGTAGTGCTGCAGGGCCCACACCCTTTTACTTGCTTTACAGAGCAGCTCTGGAGCTGTTACAGTGCCCAGCTGCTGCAAGAAATCAGCTTGAATGCTTCAGGGGCTGGGGCATAGCCAACATGAGCCCCACACCGAAGGAAGGTGGAGGTGTTTAATGCAAACTAGGGGTCATCCAAGCGCCGCAAAAGGCCGCCATGCCCTGCACACCCCTTTTTTATTTTCATATGCAGACGAGGGTTGAAGCCAACTTTGACCCACTGCTTGGATGACATCACCATATGCAAATCCATCTGCTGCAGGCCTTCCCCCAGGAATGCTTGCACTAGTAGTTGCATTTGGTTTGTTGTTTGGGGGTGCTTCAGTGTTAGGCAGCCTTCTGCCCTCCCATGTTCATCTGAAAATATGTGTTCTCCCTGCAGTTGTTGTCCCCAGATGAGAGTTCCCTTGTGTTGCCTCAGTTGAATCTCCTTTACTTGACAGAGATGTGCCTGAGCAGCGGCCCTCCCCAGCCCTATCCCAAATCATACTTATTTTGCATAGGAGATACCATGGTCATGAAGATTGTTCTCCCAGGGTGAGGTTCATTCATTGCACTCTGGGTATGCTGACCCCTGTGATTTCCCCAAATGTGGGAAACTCGACTGCATTATTTGTGGTAGTGGGGGACTGCGTTTGTGCTTTCCTCTGGTCAGCTCTGGTAAAAGTCAGATTTCTTTGTCTCAGATCTTCCTCTAGCCTTGTTCTTCTTTCGAGAGTTCCCTTGTGCTGCCTCAGTTGGATCTCCTTCACTTGACAGGGGGTGCCCGAGCAGCAATCCTCCACAGCTCTAGCCCAACTCCTACTTACCTGCCAGGTGAGATACTATGATGTTCACTGTTAGGGCAATCAGGATGTGGAATTCCCTGCCAGGGAAGGTGGTAATGGCGGACTCTGTAATTGGATTTAAAAAAGGAATGGATACATTTCTGAATGAAAAAGCTATCCAAGGTTATAATACTTAAAATATCAACATGGTTAATCCGGGGGTAACATGAGTTATAGTAGCTAACTAGTCATAAAACATTATTCAGCAAGTATGTAGAATCATCACAACTTAAAACAGGTTGAACACGATGGGCAATTTGCCTCTATTCAACCTCAAAAACTATGTTACTATATGTTACTATATTACTATGTTACTGTAGTATACAGAACACCACAATGTAATGAGCAGTGATAGTGAGCACTGATGAGGATACTAGAACTGACACTGAGCAGCAAGATGCAGCACTGGACTATTAGTAATGTACTGTAGTATGCTGAGCACCACAATGCAGCACAAGACAATGAGCAGTGATACTGAGCACTGATGAGGATACTACTGAGAACTGACACTGAGCAGGAGAGACACACTACTAGTATTACTGAGCAGCAATAAGTAACCACTGATACTGAGCACTGATATTGAGATTTCCACTGAGAGAACATAGCCACGTCCTCTCCGCTCTCTCTTCAATGCACGAGTAAAAATGGCGGCAACGCGCAGCTCTTTATATGGAATCCGAATCTCGAGAGAATCCGACAGCGGGATGATGACATTTTCCCTTGTTCAGGTTTTCCGAGTCAGGCGGGAACAACCGAGCCTGCCTCGGACCAGTGTAAACCACGTGGAGTTCGTCGGGAATTCGGTTCTCGGAGAACCGAACCCGCTCCTCTCTACCTTATACCCATCAATTTTTTTATTTTCAATCTAAGCCCCTGCAGTTTTCTGTAAGCATCTGCTTCGCTATGATGATCAACAAGTCACAAGGGCAAACACTCAGGGCTTGAGGCGTAGATCTTAGGACCAGCTGCTACAAGCATGGCAGAGGTGTCACTATCACTGGTGACACCCAGAGAGGTGGCGAAGGAGATTGTAATGCAGTGCGCGCAGATAAGCAGCGCAATGGTAAAAAGGAGGCATGGTTTCATAGGTAGGGGCGTGGCCTGGTGGCCTGAATCTACATTTTGTTGCTCCGGGTGTCCCGGGGGTTGGGGGCTGCACCCGGGGACTAGTGTGTGTGCGGTGCTGGCTCCTGCACAGTGACAGGGCATGGCCACCCAGCATGACGCCTCCATTCTTGACCATGCTGTAATTGCAGTCGCACTGCAGTTCAGCGTGATCATAAAAAATGGTGTAGCCTCCTGCTGGTGCAGACTGTATGTGCGCGCAGGAAGCCGCCACCATTTTTGTGATCACAGCGGCTGAATGTGATGTCATACAGCCGCTGTGACCACGCCCCCTGTGTCTCCTCCGTTGCAGACCCCATTTTGAAGCCTTGCCCCCGCACCGCTCCATCCCTGACTTGGAAATGGAGTGTTGCTGACCCCCCTCTCCCCCCCCCGCCCCGATTGACAGGCAGAGGCGATCGCATTCTCTGCGGGGTGCCGCAGAAAATGCAGGCACATGCGTATGCTGTTAGCAATTTTTGCAGTTGGATCGCTTATTGTGATTGCATTCCAACCTGAATCAGGCCCTATTACCTATCACAATGCGCTGCGGGCAGTACAAAATTGGGTTAATATAGGAGTAAAACTCCCAGACCTGTGCTCCTTAACTGTACCTGGTGGCTAGTGGAGCGGCTGCCCAGTAATCAGTGTCCACGCCAGTGCGCACACGGTCCACCCCCTACGGCCACGCTCCCCTTCATCAGCGGCCTCGTGATCCGGAAGGGCGGTGTGTGTGTGTGACTGACCTTAGGAAGAAACTGGAGCCTCCGCTGCAGTGACCCAGCAACCAGGGCACGGGAGTATACAGCGCCGCTGGGAGTGATGAAGCTGCAGTAAAGATGTCTATTAGACCTAGCCTGCTGCAGCCCTTGTAGATTCTCATAAAACAAGTTCTTCTTTTCTTGTCAAAATTAATAGCTAAGAATAGGCTGCCTGAGGCAGGCCCCTGTTAAGTGGCCTGCTACTGAAGGCACCAACTACAAACTGAGCTCCCTGTTCATGGAAGCGGGGTTATAGAGGAGGATGCGCTGAGCATCTTGGGAACAGTCAAAAGCTTTGAGCCGGTTGGTGCCTCAGATCAAGATCCTACTCTACACCCCAATGTGAATCCTTGTGGAGTCCAGTGTACCCCACAGAAGAAATTAATGTGTCACACCCATTGGCAGCAACCTTAGAATAGCTGCTGACGGGCACAATTGAGAAAGGAAGGGGGGGGGGGACATTTGAATCCAGCACATAGATGCAATTCAAATATGTAATTTGTACCTTCCTATTTTAAAATATAATGGATGAACCTCACCCTGTGAGAACAATCTTCATGATCAAGAGATCTCATATGCAAAATAAGTATGAGTTGGGATAGGGCTGGGGAGGGTGGCTGCTCGGGCAGCCCCTCCCCCGTCAAGTTAAGGAGATTCAACTGAGGACGCACAAGGGAACTCTCGTCTGGGGACAACAACTGCAGGGAGACCACATCTGTTCAGATGAACATGGGAGGGTGGAAGGCTGCCTAATATTGAAGCACCATCAAATATCAAACCATATGCAACAACTAGTACAAGCATTCCTGGGGGAAGGTCTGCAGAAGACGGATTTGCATACGGTGATGTCATCCAAGATGTGGGCCAAAGTTGGCTGGAACCCTCATCTGCATATGAAAAGAGAAAAGGGGCATGCAGGGCATGGCGGCCTTTTGCGGTGCTTGGATGACCCCTAGTTCGCATTAAACACCCCCACCCTCCTTTGGTGTGGGGCTCATGTTGGCCATGCCCCATCCCCTGAAGCATTCAAGCTGATTTCTTGCAGCAGCTGGGCACTGTAACAGCTCCAGAGCTGTTCTGTAAGGCAAGTAAAAGGGTGTGGGCCCTGCAGCACCACCTGTAGTACGCATTGTGCGTTGGAAGGCACAAAGTAAGCAGACGGGAGGAGAAGTCAGGATAGTGCGCAAGGGCATCCTTTTCTCTTAGTCCGTAGAGGATGCTGGGGTCACATTAAGAACCATGGGGTATAGACGGGATCCGCAAGAGACATGGGCACTTTAAGACTTTCAAAGGGTGTGAACTGGCTCCTCCCTCTATGCCCCTCCTCCAGACTCCAGTTATAGGAACTGTGCCCAGGGAGACGGACATTTCGAGGAAAGGATTTATTGTTAAACTAAGGTGAGCATCTTACCAGCTCACACCTTAAGCATGCCGCAGAACGTGGCATTCAACAGAACACAAGCCAACGGCATGAACAATTGCAGCAAAAAGCTGACCAGAACCATAACATAACATGTGTATAACCACAAGTAATAACTGCAGACACAGTATGGACTGGGACGGGTGCCCAGCATCCTCTACGGACTAAGAGAAAAGGATTTACCGGTAGGTATTAAAATCCTATTTTCTCATACGACCTAGAGGATGCTGGGGTCACATTAAGAACCATGGGGTTATACCAAAGCTCTTGAACGGGTGGGAGAGTGCGTACGACTCTGCAGCACCGAATGACCCAACTTGAGGTTATCATCAGCCAAGGTATCAAACTTGTAAAACTTAGCAAAAGTGTTTACTAAATAGCTGCTCGGCAAAGTTGCAATGCCGAGACTCCCCGACCAGCTGCCCAGGATGAACCCACCTTTCTAGTAGAATGGGTCTTCACCTAATTCAGTAACGGCAATCCTGCCATGGAATGAGCATGCTGAATCTTACCACAGATCCAGCGCATAATGGTCTACATGGAAGCAGGACACCCAATCCTGTTGGGAGCATACAGGGCAAACAGAGCCTCTGTTTTCCTAATCTGAACCGTTCTGGTGACATAAATTTTCAAAGTTCTGACCACAGCCAGAGACTTTGACTCAACGAAGGTGTCAGTGGCCAAAGGCACCATGTGGAAAGATGAACCACCTTCGGCAGAAATTGTTGACGTGTCCTCAATTCTGCTCTATCTTCATGAAAGATCAAATAAAGGCTCTTGTGATACTGCATGGTTTGTACTGTTTTCCATGTGCTCCCAGATCTTTCAAGCAAGTAGCATGGTCAAGAAAGTTCTGTTTGAAAAGAAACAACATTTACTGTCATTGTTATAGAATTTGGGAGAAAAAACAAGAAGAAATCTGCACTGTTGACGCACTGGACAGAATGAATGAATCATAAAATATAACCTTTATTAAGTATGTATTAAAATTGGATAAATATTAATATTATTATCCCAAACTGCAGTGAAACATAAAGGTTAAAATCACAGAACTAACATACATGTGCATAAGAAGAATAAAGAGATGTGAAAAAAAGGTTTAAAAAGCGTGTCCGTGTGTGATTATTTTTGAAGGCACAACCCTGGCGGGGTTGTTTATATAGATATATATGTTGCTAATAATCACTTTCTAGCGTAATGTTATTAAATAGCTGTTAGTATCTATGTCGTCAGGTACCACTGGGTCGTATCCTATATACTCCCTTCACTCAATAGGGGTTACCTCCCGGGAAGCCATCCCCATTGGCGAATTTGTGGGGGTGATTGAGTATAACCGGTAAGCTAACCTCCAATTTGTGGGGTGCTTAGGTAGATGGGGATCACTTATTTCTCTGTGTCCCCTAAGACTATATTCCTAAATTCAATACCACAGGGGGATAGCTTTCTATATCGGATAAGGAATCACTTGATAGGGAAATCTCTATGCATCATGGAAAGATCATATTTATTAATATCCAAACTAAAAAAATGATGAATAGCTTTAATTTAGCTGTTTAGATATAGTTAATTGGCGAGATATACCAACAGGTGCGGTTGCCTTAAGGAATATGGCAATTCCAATATAAATAGCAGCCCTCCTTCATATAATCAGCCAGATCTTATTAAATCTGGTCCAGATATAGCCGTTCAGATATACTTAATTGACAACATATATCAATCGGTGGGGTTGCCTTAAGGAATATAGCAATTCCAATTCTCATATAAATAGCAACCTTCCTTCATATATTCAGCCAGATCTTATTTAATCTGATCTAGGCGTAGGCAATAATGCTTTCCTTAGAGGTATAGCCACCTCAATTCTTATTAGGAAGCAAAGTGTCTGTCATAATGGTTTATCCAATTCATCTAAGAAATAATATATTCCATGTGTCAGAGATTCATTACTCTCTATTTACACTGTTAAAGAGTTAATTCTTATTATGTTACAGTGTAATGAAATTATCATATAGGGAGATGTGGCAATTCCATGTGCTATATATATAATAACCCTTAGTGGTCCAGATTCCACAATGAGGAATTTTCTTATAAACCGCTGAAACACACAGCTGTTTGACTGACTTCCAAATATATCTATCTCACTTTGTAACAGTCTTATGATAGAGAAACTGTTACATATTCGGTCACTTAGTTATCTAAAGGTAAACAGACTCAGTGTGAGGGTAATATAATATATCAAATGCGCTGTCAATAATCGTGGTAACTGGTGTAATAATGTGGTATATTGAGTATGCTAGTAAGGCATATAACTGCTCTCCAGCCTTTAAGTGTTACCAATCAATTTGTTACACTGTAAAGGATTTATGGTGTCCTGTTAGGACATGCAGCTGCTAGGCTGACTCAAAGATTTATCCATTTGTAACAATTATGTAACAGTTATATACATGTTACTGGTATTACATAGAAATAGTATGACACAGGCCAGCAGTCCCATGTGTCTAGATTCCACAATAGGAGATTTTCTTTGTCTTATAAACTGCTGGAACACACAGCTGCTAGACTGACTTCAAATATATATATTACTTTGTAACAGTCTTATAGTAAAGAGACTGTTACACACTGTCATTTAGTTATCTCAAGGTTAGCAGATTCTGTGTGAGGATAGTGTTCTGTTAGAACATGCAGCTGCTAGGCTGACTCATAGAAAATGTATCAATTTGTAACAAATGACACATACAGCATTAAATTAATATCTATAGCAGCCCATGTGACATCTCTACTCTTATCATAATTGTCTGGTTATTGCCAATCTGGACAGCAGGAGTGATATATATTCACTAGTCCCAATATCCCATCATATAAATATACCCACACTGATATACTTTCTTATCAAGAGTTATTAGTAGCTATCTGTATGCACTTTAGACATTGTATCTGCTAAGTGACATCATATCTAGTGTATTCCTTTCTTATAGCTCAGCTTCTATTCCCTATTAGTGGAGACTAACAGCTAACATCATAATCATATATTTTTGTTTTATAACATTTCACATGAGTCAAATACACGCGGACACGCCGTGCCCTACACGTGTGTTTCACTGCATCTATGGCAACTTACATTAAAGCTAACAAGAAAGCACACTCGTTCTGTCTTTAAACTGATAAAAGAAACCCCAATAATATGGGGCATGCAAAAATTGAGATAAAACTCAGTTTTGCTCCTCTCCACGGAAATCTTTAATAAAAGGCGAAATATTTGTTAGTTCTGAAGAGAAACCAGAGCATGACCAAGATTCCACCTGTCGCCTGAGTGCCATGCCAGCAGTTCTCATTGAGCTCAAAGTGAGCACCCAATTTGAAAGAAAGATAGCAGATTTCTCACCAGGCTTCCCCTAGCTATAAACATGGTTTGTACTCTTTTCCATGTGTTCCCAGATCTTTCAAGCAATTAGTATAGTCAAGAAAGTTCTGTTTGAAAAGAAACAAACATTTACTGTCATTTCTATGCAAATGAGCTTACATTAAAGCACACTCGTTCTATCTTTAAACAGATAAAATAAAACCCCAATAAGATGGGGAATGCAAAATTTGAGATAAAACTCAGTTTTGCTCCTCTCCACGGAAATCTTTAGTAAAAGGCGAAAGATTTGTTCGTTCTGAAGAGAAACCAGAGCATGACCAAGATTCCACCTGTTGCCTGAGTGCCATGCCAGCAGTCCTCATTCAGCTCAAAGTGAGCACCCAATTTGAAAGAAAGAAAGCAGATTTCTCACCAGGCTTCCCCTTGCTATAAGCATGGTTTGTACTCTTTTCCATGTGCTCCCAGATCTTTCAAGCAAGTAGCATGGTCAAGAAAGTTCTGTTTGAAAAGAAACAGACATTTACTGTCATTGTTATACAAATAAACTTACATTAAAGCCAACAAGAAAGCACACTCATTCTGTCCTTAAACTGATAAAAGAAACCCCAATAATATGGGGCATGCAAAAATTGAGATAAAACTCAGTTTTGCTCCTCTCCACGGAAATCTTTAATAAATGGCGAAAGATTTGTTCATTCTGAAGAGAAACCAGAGCATGACCAAGATTCCACCTGTCGCCTGAGTGCCATGCCAGCAGTCCTCATTCAGATCAAAGTGAGCGCCCAATTTGAAAGAAAGCAGATTTCTCACCTGGCTTCTCCTTGCTATAAGCATGGTTTGTACTGTATTCCATGTGCTCCCAGATCTTTCAAGCAAGTAGCATGGTCAAGAAAGTTCTGTTTGAAAAGAAACAAACATTTACTGTAATTTCTATGCAAATGAGCTTTCATTAAAGCACACTCATTCTATCTTTAAACCGATAAAAGAAAATCCAAAAAGATGGGGCATGCAAAAATTGAGGTAAAACTCAGTTTTGCTCCTCTCCACGGAAATCTTTAGTAAAAGGCGAAAGATTTGTTCGTTCTGAAGAGAAGCCAGAGCATGACCAAGATTTTCATCTGAAAATATGTGTTCTCCTTGCAGTTGTTGTCCCCAGATGAGAGTTCCCTTGTGCTGCCTCAGTTGAATCTCCTTTACTTGACAGAGATGTGCCTGAGCAGCGGCCCTCCCCAGCCCTATCCCAAATCATACTTATTTTGCATAGGAGATACCATGGTCATGAAGATTGTTCTCCCAGGGTGAGGTTCATTCATTGCATTCTGGGTATGCTGACCCCTGTGATTTCCCCAATGTGGGAAACTCGACTGCATTATTTGTGGTAGTGGGGGACTGTGTTTGTGCTTTCCTCTGGTCAGCTCTGGTAAAAGTCAGATTTCTTTGTCTCAGATCTTCCTCTAGCCTTGTTCTTCTTTCGAGAGTTCCCTTGTGCTGCCTCAGTTGGATCTCCTTCACTTGACAGGGGGTGCCCGAGCAGCAATCCTCCACAGCTCTAGCCCAACTCCTACTTACCTGCCAGGTGAGATACTATGATCTTCACTGTTAGGGCAATCAGGATGTGGAATTCCCTGCCAGGGAAGGTGGTAATGGCGGACTCTGTAATTGGATTTAAAAAAGGAATGGATACATTTCTGAATGAAAAAGCTATCTAAGGTTATAATACTTAAAATATCAACATGGTTAATCCGGGGGTAACATGAGTTATAGTAGCTAACTAGTCATAAAACATTATTCAGCAAGTATGTAGAATCATCACAACTTAAAACAGGTTGAACACGATGGGCAATTTGCCTCTATTCAACCTCAAAAACTATGTTACTATATGTTACTATATTACTATGTTACTGTAGTATACAGAACACCACAATGTAATGAGCAGTGATAGTGAGCACTGATGAGGATACTAGAACTGACACTGAGCAGCAAGATGCAGCACTGGACTATTAGTAATGTACTGTAGTATGCTGAGCACCACAATGCAGCACAAGACAATGAGCAGTGATACTGAGCACTGATGAGGATACTACTGAGAACTGACACTGAGCAGGAGAGACACACTACTAGTATTACTGAGCAGCAATAAGTAACCACTGATACTGAGCACTGATATTGAGATTTCCACTGAGAGAACATAGCCACGTCCTCTCCGCTCTCTCTTCAATGCACGAGTAAAAATGGCGGCAACGCGCAGCTCTTTATATGGAATCCGAATCTCGAGAGAATCCGACAGCGGGATGATGACATTTTCCCTTGTTCAGGTTTTCCGAGTCAGGCGGGAACAACCGAGCCTGCCTCGGACCAGTGTAAACCACGTGGAGTTCGTCGGGAATTCGGTTCTCGGAGAACCGAACCCGCTCCTCTCTACCTTATACCCATCAATTTTTTTATTTTCAATCTAAGCCCCTGCAGTTTTCTGTAAGCATCTGCTTTGCTATGATGATCAACAAGTCACAAGGGCAAACACTCAGGGCTTGAGGCGTAGATCTTAGGACCAGCTGCTACAAGCATGGCAGAGGTGTCACTATCACTGGTGACACCCAGAGAGGTGGCGAAGGAGATTGTAATGCAGTGCGCGCAGATAAGCAGCGCAATGGTAAAAAGGAGGCATGGTTTCATAGGTAGGGGCGTGGCCTGGTGGCCTGAATCTACATTTTGTTGCTCCGGGTGTCCCGGGGGTTGGGGGCTGCACCCGGGGACTAGTGTGTGTGCGGTGCTGGCTCCTGCACAGTGACAGGGCATGGCCACCCAGCATGACGCCTCCATTCTTGACCATGCTGTAATTGCAGTCGCACTGCAGTTCAGCGTGATCATAAAAAATGGTGTAGCCTCCTGCTGGTGCAGACTGTATGTGCGTGCAGGAAGCCGCCACCATTTTTGTGATCACAGCGGCTGAATGTGATGTCATACAGCCGCTGTGACCACGCCCCCTGTGTCTCCTCCGTTGCAGACCCCATTTTGAAGCCTTGCCCCCGCACCGCTCCATCCCTGACTTGGAAATGGAGTGTTGCTGACCCCCCTCTCCCCCCCCCGCCCCGATTGACAGGCAGAGGCGATCGCATTCTCTGCGGGGTGCTGCAGAAAATGCAGGCACATGCGTATGCTGTTAGCAATTTTTGCAGTTGGATCGCTTATTGTGATTGCATTCCAACCTGAATCAGGCCCTATTACCTATCACAATGCGCTGCGGGCAGTACAAAATTGGGTTAATATAGGAGTAAAACTCCCAGACCTGTGCTCCTTAACTGTACCTGGTGGCTAGTGGAGCGGCTGCCCAGTAATCAGTGTCCACGCCAGTGCGCACACGGTCCACCCCCTACGGCCACGCTCCCCTTCATCAGCGGCCTCGTGATCCGGAAGGGCGGTGTGTGTGTGACTGACCTTAGGAAGAAACTGGAGCCTCCGCTGCAGTGACCCAGCAACCAGGGCACGGGAGTATACAGCGCCGCTGGGAGTGATGAAGCTGCAGTAAAGATGTCTATTAGACCTAGCCTGCTGCAGCCCTTGTAGATTCTCATAAAACAAGTTCTTCTTTTCTTGTCAAAATTAATAGCTAAGAATAGGCTGCCTGAGGCAGGCCCCTGTTAAGTGGCCTGCTACTGAAGGCACCAACTACAAACTGAGCTCCCTGTTCATGGAAGCGGGGTTATAGAGGAGGATGCGCTGAGCATCTTGGGAACAGTCAAAAGCTTTGAGCCGGTTGGTGCCTCAGATCAAGATCCTACTCTACACCCCAATGTGAATCCTTGTGGAGTCCAGTGTACCCCACAGAAGAAATTAATGTGTCACACCCATTGGCAGCAACCTTAGAATAGCTGCTGACGGGCACAATTGAGAAAGGAAGGGGGGGGGGGGACATTTGAATCCAGCACATAGATGCAATTCAAATATGTAATTTGTACCTTCCTATTTTAAAATATAATGGATGAACCTCACCCTGTGAGAACAATCTTCATGATCAAGAGATCTCATATGCAAAATAAGTATGAGTTGGGATAGGGCTAGGGAGGGTGGCTGCTCGGGCAGCCCCTCCCCCGTCAAGTTAAGGAGATTCAACTGAGGACGCACAAGGGAACTCTCGTCTGGGGACAACAACTGCAGGGAGACCACATCTGTTCAGATGAACATGGGAGGGTGGAAGGCTGCCTAATATTGAAGCACCATCAAATATCAAACCATATGCAACAACTAGTACAAGCATTCCTGGGGGAAGGTCTGCAGAAGACGGATTTGCATACGGTGATGTCATCCAAGATGTGGGCCAAAGTTGGCTGGAACCCTCATCTGCATATGAAAAGAGAAAAGGGGCATGCAGGGCATGGCGGCCTTTTGCGGTGCTTGGATGACCCCTAGTTCGCATTAAACACCCCCACCCTCCTTTGGTGTGGGGCTCATGTTGGCCATGCCCCATCCCCTGAAGCATTCAAGCTGATTTCTTGCAGCAGCTGGGCACTGTAACAGCTCCAGAGCTGTTCTGTAAGGCAAGTAAAAGGGTGTGGGCCCTGCAGCACCACCTGTAGTTCGCATTGTGCGTTGGAAGGCACAAAGTAAGCAGACGGGAGGAGAAGTCAGGATAGTGCGCAAGGGCATCCTTTTCTCTTAGTCCGTAGAGGATGCTGGGGTCACATTAAGAACCATGGGGTATAGACGGGATCCGCAAGAGACATGGGCACTTTAAGACTTTCAAAGGGTGTGAACTGGCTCCTCCCTCTATGCCCCTCCTCCAGACTCCAGTTATAGGAACTGTGCCCAGGGAGACGGACATTTCGAGGAAAGGATTTATTGTTAAACTAAGGTGAGCATCTTACCAGCTCACACCTTAAGCATGCCGCAGAACGTGGCATTCAACAGAACACAAGCCAACGGCATGAACAATTGCAGCAAAAAGCTGACCAGAACCATAACATAACATGTGTATAACCACAAGTAATAACTGCAGACACAGTATGGACTGGGACGGGTGCCCAGCATCCTCTACGGACTAAGAGAAAAGGATTTACCGGTAGGTATTAAAATCCTATTTTCTCATACGACCTAGAGGATGCTGGGGTCACATTAAGAACCATGGGGTTATACCAAAGCTCTTGAACGGGTGGGAGAGTGCGTACGACTCTGCAGCACCGAATGACCCAACTTGAGGTTATCATCAGCCAAGGTATCAAACTTGTAAAACTTAGCAAAAGTGTTTACTAAATAGCTGCTCGGCAAAGTTGCAATGCCGAGACTCCCCGACCAGCTGCCCAGGATGAACCCACCTTTCTAGTAGAATGGGTCTTCACCTAATTCAGTAACGGCAATCCTGCCATGGAATGAGCATGCTGAATCTTACCACAGATCCAGCGCATAATGGTCTACATGGAAGCAGGACACCCAATCCTGTTGGGAGCATACAGGACAAACAGAGCCTCTGTTTTCCTAATCTGAACCGTTCTGGTGACATAAATTTTCAAAGTTCTGACCACAGCCAGAGACTTTGACTCAACGAAGGTGTCAGTGGCCAAAGGCACCATGTGGAAAGATGAACCACCTTCGGCAGAAATTGTTGACGTGTCCTCAATTCTGCTCTATCTTCATGAAAGATCAAATAAAGGCTCTTGTGATACTGCATGGTTTGTACTGTTTTCCATGTGTTCCCAGATCTTTCAAGCAAGTAGCATGGTCAAGAAAGTTCTGTTTGAAAAGAAACAACATTTACTGTCATTGTTATAGAATTTGGGAGAAAAAACAAGAAGAAATCTGCACTGTTGACGCACTGGACAGAATGAATGAATCATAAAATATAACCTTTATTAAGTATGTATTAAAATTGGATAAATATTAATATTATTATCCCAAACTGCAGTGAAACATAAAGGTTAAAATCACAGAACTAACATACATGTGCATAAGAAGAATAAAGAGATGTGAAAAAAAGGTTTAAAAAGCGTGTCCGTGTGTGATTATTTTTGAAGGCACAACCCTGGCGGGGTTGTTTATATAGATATATATGTTGCTAATAATCACTTTCTAGCGTAATGTTATTAAATAGCTGTTAGTATCTATGTCGTCAGGTACCACTGGGTCGTATCCTATATACTCCCTTCACTCAATAGGGGTTACCTCCCGGGAAGCCATCCCCATTGGCGAATTTGTGGGGGTGATTGAGTATAACCGGTAAGCTAACCTCCAATTTGTGGGGTGCTTAGGTAGATGGGGATCACTTATTTCTCTGTGTCCCCTAAGACTATATTCCTAAATTCAATACCACAGGGGGATAGCTTTCTATATCGGATAAGGAATCACTTGATAGGGAAATCTCTATGCATCATGGAAAGATCATATTTATTAATATCCAAACTAAAAAAATGATGAATAGCTTTAATTTAGCTGTTTAGATATAGTTAATTGGCGAGATATACCAACAGGTGCGGTTGCCTTAAGGAATATGGCAATTCCAATATAAATAGCAGCCCTCCTTCATATAATCAGCCAGATCTTATTAAATCTGGTCCAGATATAGCCGTTCAGATATACTTAATTGACAACATATATCAATCGGTGGGGTTGCCTTAAGGAATATAGCAATTCCAATTCTCATATAAATAGCAACCTTCCTTCATATATTCAGCCAGATCTTATTTAATCTGATCTAGGCGTAGGCAATAATGCTTTCCTTAGAGGTATAGCCACCTCAATTCTTATTAGGAAGCAAAGTGTCTGTCATAATGGTTTATCCAATTCATCTAAGAAATAATATATTCCATGTGTCAGAGATTCATTACTCTCTATTTACACTGTTAAAGAGTTAATTCTTATTATGTTACAGTGTAATGAAATTATCATATAGGGAGATGTGGCAATTCCATGTGCTATATATATAATAACCCTTAGTGGTCCAGATTCCACAATGAGGAATTTTCTTATAAACCGCTGAAACACACAGCTGTTTGACTGACTTCCAAATATATCTATCTCACTTTGTAACAGTCTTATGATAGAGAAACTGTTACATATTCGGTCACTTAGTTATCTAAAGGTAAACAGACTCAGTGTGAGGGTAATATAATATATCAAATGCGCTGTCAATAATCGTGGTAACTGGTGTAATAATGTGGTATATTGAGTATGCTAGTAAGGCATATAACTGCTCTCCAGCCTTTAAGTGTTACCAATCAATTTGTTACACTGTAAAGGATTTATGGTGTCCTGTTAGGACATGCAGCTGCTAGGCTGACTCAAAGATTTATCCATTTGTAACAATTATGTAACAGTTATATACATGTTACTGGTATTACATAGAAATAGTATGACACAGGCCAGCAGTCCCATGTGTCTAGATTCCACAATAGGAGATTTTCTTTGTCTTATAAACTGCTGGAACACACAGCTGCTAGACTGACTTCAAATATATATATTACTTTGTAACAGTCTTATAGTAAAGAGACTGTTACACACTGTCATTTAGTTATCTCAAGGTTAGCAGATTCTGTGTGAGGATAGTGTTCTGTTAGAACATGCAGCTGCTAGGCTGACTCATAGAAAATGTATCCATTTGTAACAAATGACACATACAGCATTAAATTAATATCTATAGCAGCCCATGTGACATCTCTACTCTTATCATAATTGTCTGGTTATTGCCAATCTGGACAGCAGGAGTGATATATATTCACTAGTCCCAATATCCCATCATATAAATATACCCACACTGATATACTTTCTTATCAAGAGTTATTAGTAGCTATCTGTATGCACTTTAGACATTGTATCTGCTAAGTGACATCATATCTAGTGTATTCCTTTCTTATAGCTCAGCTTCTATTCCCTATTAGTGGAGACTAACAGCTAACATCATAATCATATATTTTTGTTTTATAACATTTCACATGAGTCAAATACACGCGGACACGCCGTGCCCTACACGTGTGTTTCACTGCATCTATGGCAACTTACATTAAAGCTAACAAGAAAGCACACTCGTTCTGTCTTTAAACTGATAAAAGAAACCCCAATAATATGGGGCATGCAAAAATTGAGATAAAACTCAGTTTTGCTCCTCTCCACGGAAATCTTTAATAAAAGGCGAAATATTTGTTAGTTCTGAAGAGAAACCAGAGCATGACCAAGATTCCACCTGTCGCCTGAGTGCCATGCCAGCAGTTCTCATTGAGCTCAAAGTGAGCACCCAATTTGAAAGAAAGATAGCAGATTTCTCACCAGGCTTCCCCTAGCTATAAACATGGTTTGTACTCTTTTCCATGTGTTCCCAGATCTTTCAAGCAATTAGTATAGTCAAGAAAGTTCTGTTTGAAAAGAAACAAACATTTACTGTCATTTCTATGCAAATGAGCTTACATTAAAGCACACTCGTTCTATCTTTAAACAGATAAAATAAAACCCCAATAAGATGGGGAATGCAAAATTTGAGATAAAACTCAGTTTTGCTCCTCTCCACGGAAATCTTTAGTAAAAGGCGAAAGATTTGTTCGTTCTGAAGAGAAACCAGAGCATGACCAAGATTCCACCTGTCGCCTGAGTGCCATGCCAGCAGTCCTCATTCAGCTCAAAGTGAGCACCCAATTTGAAAGAAAGAAAGCAGATTTCTCACCAGGCTTCCCCTTGCTATAAGCATGGTTTGTACTCTTTTCCATGTGCTCCCAGATCTTTCAAGCAAGTAGCATGGTCAAGAAAGTTCTGTTTGAAAAGAAACAGACATTTACTGTCATTGTTATACAAATAAACTTACATTAAAGCCAACAAGAAAGCACACTCATTCTGTCCTTAAACTGATAAAAGAAACCCCAATAATATGGGGCATGCAAAAATTGAGATAAAACTCAGTTTTGCTCCTCTCCACGGAAATCTTTAATAAATGGCGAAAGATTTGTTCATTCTGAAGAGAAACCAGAGCATGACCAAGATTCCACCTGTCGCCTGAGTGCCATGCCAGCAGTCCTCATTCAGATCAAAGTGAGCGCCCAATTTGAAAGAAAGCAGATTTCTCACCTGGCTTCTCCTTGCTATAAGCATGGTTTGTACTGTATTCCATGTGCTCCCAGATCTTTCAAGCAAGTAGCATGGTCAAGAAAGTTCTGTTTGAAAAGAAACAAACATTTACTGTAATTTCTATGCAAATGAGCTTTCATTAAAGCACACTCATTCTATCTTTAAACCGATAAAAGAAAATCCAAAAAGATGGGGCATGCAAAAATTGAGGTAAAACTCAGTTTTGCTCCTCTCCACGGAAATCTTTAGTAAAAGGCGAAAGATTTGTTCGTTCTGAAGAGAAGCCAGAGCATGACCAAGATTTTCATCTGAAAATATGTGTTCTCCCTGCAGTTGTTGTCCCCAGATGAGAGTTCCCTTGTGCTGCCTCAGTTGAATCTCCTTTACTTGACAGAGATGTGCCTGAGCAGCGGCCCTCCCCAGCCCTATCCCAAATCATACTTATTTTGCATAGGAGATACCATGGTCATGAAGATTGTTCTCCCAGGGTGAGGTTCATTCATTGCATTCTGGGTATGCTGACCCCTGTGATTTCCCCAATGTGGGAAACTCGACTGCATTATTTGTGGTAGTGGGGGACTGTGTTTGTGCTTTCCTCTGGTCAGCTCTGGTAAAAGTCAGATTTCTTTGTCTCAGATCTTCCTCTAGCCTTGTTCTTCTTTCGAGAGTTCCCTTGTGCTGCCTCAGTTGGATCTCCTTCACTTGACAGGGGGTGCCCGAGCAGCAATCCTCCACAGCTCTAGCCCAACTCCTACTTACCTGCCAGGTGAGATACTATGATCTTCACTGTTAGGGCAATCAGGATGTGGAATTCCCTGCCAGGGAAGGTGGTAATGGCGGACTCTGTAATTGGATTTAAAAAAGGAATGGATACATTTCTGAATGAAAAAGCTATCTAAGGTTATAATACTTAAAATATCAACATGGTTAATCCGGGGGTAACATGAGTTATAGTAGCTAACTAGTCATAAAACATTATTCAGCAGGTATGTAGAATCATCACAACTTAAAACAGGTTGAACACGATGGGCAATTTGCCTCTATTCAACCTCAAAAACTATGTTACTATATTACTATGTTACTGTAGTATACAGAAAACCAAAATGCAATGAACAGTGATAGTGAGCACTGATGAGGATACTAGAACTGACACTGAGCAGCAAGATGCAGCACTGGACTATTAGTAATGTACTGTAGTATGCTGAGCACCACAATGCAGCACAAGACAATGAGCAGTGATACTGAGCACTGATGAGGATACTACTGAGAACTGACACTGAGCAGGAGAGACACACTACTAGTATTACTGAGCAGCAATAAGGTACCACTGATACTGAGCACTGATATTGAGATTTCCACTGAGAGAACATAGCCACGTCCATTCCGCTCTCTCTTCAATGCACGAGTAAAAATGGCGGCAACGCGCAGCTCTTTATATGGAATCCGAATCTCGCGAGAATCCGACAGCGGGATGATGACATTTTCCCTTGTTCAGGTTTTGCGAGTCAGGCGGGAACAACCGAGCCTGCCTCGGACCAGTGTAAACAACGTGGAGTTCGTGGGGAATTCGGTTCTCGGAGAACCGAACCCGCTCCTCTCTACCTTATACCAATCAATTTTTTTATTTTCAATCTAAGCCCCTGCAGTTTTCTGTAAGCATCTGCTTCGCTATGATGATCAACAAGTCACAAGGGCAAACACTCAGGGCTTGAGGCGTAGATCTTAGGACCAGCTGCTACAAGCATGGCAGAGGTGTCACTATCACTGGTGACACCCAGAGAGGTGGCGAGGGAGATTGTAATGCAGTGCGCGCAGATAAGCAGCGCAATGGTAAAAAGGAGGCATGGTTTCATAGGTAGGGGCGTGGCCTGGTGGCCTGAATCTACATTTTGTTGCTCCGGGTGTCCCGGGGGTTGGGGGCTGCACCCGGGGACTAGTGTGTGAGCGGTGCTGGCTCCTGCACAGTGAAAGGGCATGGCCACCCAGCATGACGCCTCCCTTCTTGACCATGCTGTAATTGCAGTCGCACTGCAGTTCAGCGTGATCATAAAAAATGGTGTAGCCTCCTGCTGGTGCCGACTGTATGTGCGCGCAGGAAGCCGCCACCATTTTTGTGATCACAGCGGCTGAATGTGATGTCATACAGCCGCTGTGACCACGCCCCCTGTGTCTACTCCGTTGCAGACCCCATTTTGAAGCCTTGCCCCCGCACCGCTCCATCCCTGACTTGGAAATGGAGTGTTGCTGACCCACCTATCCCCCCCCGCCCCGATTGACAGGCAGAGGCGATCGCATTCTCTGCGGGGTGCCGCAGAAAATGCAGGCACATGCGTATGCTCTTAGCAATTTTTGCAGTTGGATCGCTTATTGTGATTGCAATCCAACCTGAATCAGGCCCTATTACCTATCACAATGCGCTGCGGGCAGTACAAAATTGGGTTAATATAGGAGAAAAACCCCCAGACCTGTGCTCCTTAACTGTACCTGGTGGCTAGTGGAGCGGCTGCCCAGTAATCAGTGTCCACGCCAGTGCGCACACGGTCCACCCCCTACGGCCACGCTCCCCTTCATCAGCGGCCTCGTGATCCGGAAGGGTGGTGTGTGTGTGACTGACCTTAGGATGAAACCGGACCCTCCGCTGCAGTGACCCAGCAACCAGGGCACGGGAGTATACAGCGCCGCTGGGAGTGATGAAGCTGCAGTAAAGATGTCTATTAGACCTAGCCTGCTGCAGCCCTTGTAGATTCTCATAAAACAAGTTCTTCTTTTCTTGTCAAAATTTATAGCTAAGAATAGGCTGCCTGAGGCAGGCCCCTGTTAAGTGGCCTGCTACTGAAGGCACCAACTACAAACTGAGCTCCCTGTTCATGGAAGCGGGGTTATAGAGGAGAATGCACTGAGCATCTTGGGAACAGTCAAAAGCTTTGAGCCGGTTGGTGCCTCAGATCAAGATCCTACTCTACACCCCAATGTGAATCCTTGTGGAGTCCAGTGTACCCCACAGAAGAAATTAATGTGTCACACCCATTGGCAGCAACCTTAGAATAGCTGCTGACGGGCACAATTGAGAAAGGAAGGGGGGGGGGGACATTTGAATCCAGCACATAAATGCAATTCAAATATGTAATTTGTACCTTCCTATTTTAAAATATAATGGATGAACCTCACCCTGTGAGAACAATCTTCATGATCAAGAGATCTCATATGCAAAATAAGTATGAGTTGGGATAGGGCTGGGGAGGGTGGCTGCTCGGGCAGCCCCTCCCCCGTCAAGTTAAGGAGATTCAACTGAGGAAGCACAAGGGAACTCTCGTCTGGGGACAACAACTGCAGGGAGACCACATCTTTTCAGATGAACATGGGAGGGCGGAAGGCTGCCTAATACTGAAGCACCATCAAATATCAAACCATATGCAACATCTAGTACAAGCCTTCCTGGGGGAAGGTCTGCAGCAGACGGATTTGCATACAGTGATGTTATTCAAGCAGTGGGCCAAAGTTGGCTGGAACCCTCATCTGCATATGAAAAGAGAAAAGGGGCGTGCAGGGCATGGCGGCCTTTTGCAGTGCTTGGATGACCCCTAGTTCTCATTAAACACCCCCACCCTCCTTTGGTGTGGGGCTCATGTTGGCCATGCCCCATCCCCTGAAGCATTCAAGCTGATTTCTTGCAGCAGCTGGGCACTGTAACAGCTCCAGAGCTGTTCTGTAAGGCAAGTAAAAGGGTGTGGGCCCTGCAGCACCACCTGTAGTTTGCATTGTGCGTTGGAAGGCACAAAGTAAGCAGACGGGAGGAGAAGTCAGGATAGTGCGCAAGGGCATCCTTTTCTCTTAGTCCGTAGAGGATGCTGGGGTCACATTAAGAACCATGGGGTATAGACGGGATCCGCAAGAGACATGGGCACTTTAAGACTATCAAAGGGTGTGAACTGGCTCCTCCCTCTATGCCCCTCCTCCAGACTCCAGTTATAGGAACTGTGCCCATGGAGACGGACATTTCGAGGAAAGGATTTATTGTTAAACTAAGGTGAGCATCTTACCAGCTCACACCTTAAGCATGCCGCAGAACGTGGCATTCAACAGAACACAAGCCAACGGCATGAATAATTGCAGCAAAAAGCTGACCAGAACCATAACACAACATGTGTATAACCACAAGTAATAACTGCAGACACAGTATGGACTGGGACGGGTGCCCAGCATCCTCTACAGACTAAGAGAAAAGGATTTACCGGTAGGTATTAAAATCCTATTTTCTCATACGACCTAGAGGATGCTGGGGTCACATTAAGAACCATGGGGTTATACCAAAGCTCTTGAACGGGTGGAAGAGTGCGTACGACTCTGCAGCACCGAATGACCCAACTTGAAGTTATCATCGGCCAAGGTATCAAACTTGTAAAACTTAGCAAAAGTGTTTACTAAATAGCTGCTCGGCAAAGTTGCAATGCCGAGACTCCCCGACCAGCTGCCCAGGATGAACCCACCTTTCTAGTAGAATGGGTCTTCACCTAATTCAGTAACGGCAATCCTGCCATGGAATGAGCATGCTGAATCTTACCACAGATCCAGCGCATAATGGTCTACATGGAAGCAGGACACCCAATCCTGTTGGGAGCATACAGGACAAACAGAGCCTCTGTTTTCCTAATCTGAACCGTTCTGGTGACATAAATTTTCAAAGTTCTGACCACAGCCAGAGACTTTGACTCAACGAAGGTGTCAGTGGCCAAAGGCACCATGTGGAAAGATGAACCACCTTCGGCAGAAATTGTTGACGTGTCCTCAATTCTGCTCTATCTTCATGAAAGATCAAATAAAGGCTCTTGTGATACTGCATGGTTTGTACTGTTTTCCATGTGCTCCCAGATCTTTCAAGCAAGTAGCATGGTCAAGAAAGTTCTGTTTGAAAAGAAACAAACATTTACTGTCATTGTTATGCAAATAAACTTACATTAAAGCTAACCAGAAAGCACACTCGTTCTGTCTTTAAACTGATAAAAGAAACCCCAATAATATGGGCATACCTCCCAACTTTGTCGGCTCGCAAAGAGGGACACACGCGCGGCGAAGTCGCACGCGCTCCCAAAAAGGGCGTGGCCTAAGTAAAAAGGGGCATGGCTTCGCGGGAGGACCCGCGATCGCGAGTCACGCCCCCGTTTTCGGCACTGAGGGGGCATGCCCAGCGCTCTGTGAGCCGCTGGCATGCCACCTCTCCCTCTGACTTCAGTGAATAGACGCTGTGCGCACAGCGACTATTCACCGCTGCTCTGCTAAGCAGGGCAGCGACAGACAGAGCCTCCCAACTGTCCTCCCCACCGCGGGACACTGCGGCCCGCAGGTGGGACAGCGGGACAGTCCCCAAAAAACGGGACTGTCCCGCGAAAATCGGGACAGTTGGGAGGTATGATATGGGGCATGCAAAAATTGAGATAAAACTCAGTTTTGCTCCTCTCCACGGAAATCTTTAGTAAAAGGCGAAAGATTTGTTCGTTCTGAAGAGAAACCAGAGCATGACCAAGATTCCACCTGTCGCCTGAGTGCCATGCCAGCAGTCCTCATTCAGCTCAAAGTGAGCACCCAATTTGAAAGAAAGAAAGCAGATTTCTCACCAGGCTTCCCCTTGCTATAAACATGGTTTGTACTCTTTTCCATGTGCTCCCAGATCTTTCAAGCAATTAGTATGGTCAAGAAAGTTCTGCTTGAAAAGAAACAGACATTTATTGTCATTGTTATGCAAATAAACTTACATTAAAGCTAACAAGAAAGCACACTCGTTCTGTCTTTAAACTGATAAAAGAAACCCCAATAATATGGGGCATGCAAAAATTGAGATAAAACTCAGTTTTGCTCCTCTCCACGGATAATCTTTAATAAAAGGCGAAAGATTTGTTCATTCTGAAGAGAAACCAGAGCATGACCAAGATTCCACCTGTCGCCTGAGTGCTGTGCCAGCAGTCCTCATTCAGATCAAAGTGAGCGCCCAATTTGAAAGAAAGCAGATTTCTCACCTGGCTTCTCCTTGCTATAAGCATGGTTTGTACTGTATTCCATGTGCTCCCAGATCTTTAAAGCAAGTAGCATGGTCAAGAAAGTTCTGTTTGAACATAAATAAACATTTACTGTCATTTCTATGCAAATGAGCTTACATTAAAGCACACTCATTCTATCTTTAAACCGGTAAAAGAAACCCCAAAAAGATGGGGCATGCAAAAATTGAGATAAAACTCGGTTTTGCTCCTCTCCACGGAAATCTTTAGTAAGAGGCGAAAGATTTGTTCGTTCTGAAGAGAAACCAGAGCATGACCAAGATTTTTATCTGAAAATATGTGTTCTCCCTGCAGTTGTTGTCCCCAGATGAGAGTTCCCTTGTGCTGCCTCAGCTGAATCTCCTTTACTTGACAGAGATGTGCCTGAGCAGCGGCCCTCCCCAGCCCTATCCCAAATCATACTTATTTTGCATAGGCGATACCATGGTCATGAAGATTGTTCTCCCAGGGTGAGGTTCATTCATTGCATTCTGGGTATGCTGACCCCTGTGATTTCCCCAAATGTGGGAAACTCGACTGCATTATTTGTGGTAGTGGGGGACTGTGTTTGTGCTTTCCTCTAGTCAGCTCTGGTAAAAGTCAGATTTATTTGTCTCAGATCTTCCTCTAGCCTTGTTCTTCTTTCGAGAGTTCCCTTGTGCTGCCTAAGTTGGATCTCTTTCACTTGACAGGGGGGTGCCCGAGTAGCGACCCTCCCCAGCTCTAGCCCAACTCCTACTTACCTGCCAGGTGAGATACTATGATCATGAAGGTGCTTCTCCCAGGGCAAGGCTCACCCATTGCACTCTGGGTGTGGTGCCCCTGCGATTTCCCCAAATGTGGGAAGCTTGACTGCATAATTTGTGTTTCCCCTGGTCGGCTCTCGTATAATTCAGATCTCTTTGTCTCAGGTCTCTCTCCAGCCTAGTTTGCTGTCTGTTTCCACTTCTTTTTTCATGAGCCCCTCCCTTTTATACCCTTGTGCACTATCCTGACTTCTCCTCTTGTCTGCTTATTTTGTGCCTTCCAATGCACAATGCAAACTACAGGTAGTGCTGCAGGGCCCACACCCTTTTACTTGCCGTACAGAGCAGCTCTGGAGCTGTTACAGTGCCCAGCTGCTGCAAGAAATCAGCTTGAATGCTTCAGGGGCTGGGGCATAGCCAACATGAGCCCCACACCGAAGGAGGGTGGAGGTGTTTAATGCGAACTAGGGGTCATCCAAGCGCCGCAAAAGGCCGCTATGCCCTGCACGCCCCTTTTCTCTTTTCATATGCAGACGAGGGTTGAAGCCAACTTTGACCCACTGCTTGGATGACATCACCGTATGCAAATCCATCTGCTGCAGGCCTTCCCCCAGGAATGCTTGCACTAGTTG
Source organism: Pseudophryne corroboree (assembly GCF_028390025.1). Lineage (NCBI taxonomy): Eukaryota > Metazoa > Chordata > Amphibia > Anura > Myobatrachidae > Pseudophryne > Pseudophryne corroboree. The sequence goes on along the minus strand of NW_026967835.1, from coordinate 1,479,157 downwards.
TTGCATTTGGTTTGTTGTTTGGGGGTGCTTCATTATTAGGCAGCCTTCTGCCCTCCCATGTTCATCTGAAAATATGTGTTCTCCCTGCAGTTGTTGTCCCCAGATGAGAGTTCCCTTGTGCTGCCTCAGTTGAATCTCCTTTACTTGACAGAGATGTGCCTGAGCAGCGGCCCTCCCCAGCCCTATCCCAAATCATACTTATTTTGCATAGGAGATACCATGGTCATGAAGATTGTTCTCCCAGGGTGAGGTTCATTCATTGCATTCTGGGTATGCTGACCCCTGTGATTTCCCCAAATGTGGGAAACTCGACTGCATTATTTGTGGTAGTGGGGGACTGTGTTTGTGCTTTCCTCTGGTCAGCTCTGGTAAAAGTCAGATTTATTTGTCTCAGATCTTCCTCTAGCCTTGTTCTTCTTTCGAGAGTTCCCTTGTGCTGCCTCAGTTGAATCTCCTTCACTTGACAGGGGGGTACCCGAGCAGCGACCCTCCCCAGCTCTAGCCCAACTTCTACTTACCTGGCAGGTGAGATACTATGATCATGTAGGTGCTTCTCCCAGGGCAAGGCTCACCCATTGCACTCTGGGTGTGCTGCTCCTGCGATTTCCCCAAATGTGGGAAACTTGACTGCATAATTTGTGTTTCCCCTGGTCGGCTCTCGTATAATTCAGATCTCTTTGTCTCAGGTCTCTCTCCAGCCTAGTTTGCTGTCTGTTTCAACTTCTCTTTTCTTGAGCCGCTCCCTTTTATGCCCTTGCGCACTATCCTGACTTCTCCCGTCTGCTTACTTTGTGCCTTCCAATGCATAATGCAAACTACAGGTAGTGCTGCAGGGCCCACACCCTTTTACTTGCCGTTCAGAGCAGCTCTGGAGCTGTTACAGTGCCCAGCTGCTGCAAGAAATCAGCTTGAATGCTTCAGGGGCTGGGGCATAGCCAACATGAGCCCCACACCGAAGGAGGGTGGAGGTGTTTAATGCGAACTAGGGGTCATCCAAGCGCCGCAAAAGGCCGCCATGCCCTGCACGCCCCTTTTCTCTTTTCATATGCAGACGAGGGTTGAAGCCAACTTTGACCCACTGCTTGGATGACATCACTATATGCAAATCCATCTGCTGCAGGCCTTCCCCCAGGAATGCTTGTACTAGTTGTTGCATTTGGTTTGTTGTTTGGGGGTGCTTCAGTATTAGGCAGCCTTCTGCCCTCCCATGTTTATCTGAAAATATGTGTTCTCCCTGCAGTTGTTGTCCCCAGATGAGAGTTCCCTTGTGCTGCCTCAGTTGAATCTCCTTTACTTGACAGAGATGTGCCTGAGCAGCGGCCCTCCCCAACCCTATCCCAAATCATACTTATTTTGCATAGGCGATACCATGGTCATGAAGATTGTTCTCCCAGGGTGAGGTTCATTCATTGCATTCTGGGTATGCTGACCCCTGTGATTTCCCCAAATGTGGGAAACTCGACTGCATTATTTGTGGTAGTGGGGGACTGTGTTTGTGCTTTCCTCTGGACAGCTCTGGTAAAAGTCAGATTTCTTTGTCTCAGATCTTCCTCTAGCCTTGTTCTTCTTTCGAGAGTTCCCTTGTGCTGCCTCAGTTGGATCTCTTTAACTTGACAGGGGGGTGCCCGAGCAGCGACCCTCCCCAGCTCTAGCCCAACTCCTACTTACTTGCCAGGTGAGATACTATGATCATGAAGGATCTTCTCCCAGGGCAAGGCTCACCCATTGCACTCTGGGTGTGGTGCCCCTGCGATTTCCCCAAATGTGGGAAGCTTGACTGCATAATTTGTGTTTCCCCTGGTCGGCTCTCGTATAATTCAGATCTCTTTGTCTCAGGTCTCTCTCCAGCCTAGTTTGCTGTCTGTTTCCACTTCTTTTTTCATGAGCCCCTCCCTTTTATACCCTTGTGCACTATCCTGACTTCTCCTCCTGTCTGCTTACTTTGTGCCTTCCAATGCACAATGCAAACTACAGGTAGTGCTGTAGGGCCCACACCCTTTTACTTGCCGTACAGAGCAGCTCTGGAGCTGTTACAGTGCCCAGCTACTGCAAGAAATCAGCTTGAATGCTTCAGGGGCTGGGGCACAGCCAACATGAGCCCCACACCGAAGGAGGGTGGAGGTGTTTAATGTGAACTAGGGGTCATCCAAGCACCGCAAAAGGCCGCCATGCCCTGCACGCCCCTTTTCTCTTTTCATATGCAGACGAGGGTTGAAGCCAACTTTGACCCACTGCTTGGATGACATCACCGTATGCAAATCCATCTGCTGCAGGCCTTCCCCCAGGAATGCTTGCACTAGTTGTTGCATTTGGTTTGTTGTTTGGGGGTGCTTCAGTATTAGGCAGCCTTCTGCCCTCCCATGTTCATCTGAAAATATGTGTTCTCCCTGCAGTTGTTGTCCCCAGATGAGAGTTCCCTTGTGCTGCCTCAGTTGAATCTCCTTTACTTGACAGAGATGTGCCTGAGCAGCGGCCCTCCCCAGCCCTATCCCAAATCATACTTATTTTGCATAGGAGATACCATGGTCATGAAGATTGTTCTCCCAGGGTGAGGTTCATTCATTGCATTCTGGGTATGCTGACCCCTGTGATTTCCCCAAATGTGGGAAACTCGACTGCATTATTTGTGGTAGTGGGGGACTGTGTTTGTGCTTTCCTCTGGTCAGCTCTGGTAAAAGTCAGATTTATTTGTCTCAGATCTTCCTCTAGCCTTGTTCTTCTTTCGAGAGTTTCCTTGTGCTGCCTCAGTTGGATCTCTTTCACTTGACAGGGGGGTGCCCGAGCAGCGACCCTCCCCAGCTCTAGCCCAACTCCTACTTACCTGCCAGGTGAGATACTATGATCATGAAGGTGCTTCTCCCAGGGCAAGGCTCACCCATTGCACTTTGATTTCCCCAAATGTGGGAAGCTTGACTGCATAATTTGTGTTTCCCCTGGTCGGCTCTCGTATAATTCAGATCTCTTTGTCTCAGGTCTCTCTCCAGCCTAGTTTGCTGTCTGTTTCCACTTCTTTTTTCATGAGCCCCTCCCTTTTATACCCTTGTGCACTATCCTGACTTCTCCTCCTGTCTGCTTACTTTGTGCCTTCCAATGCACAATGCAAACTACAGGTAGTGCTGCAGGGCCCACACCCTTTTACTTGCCGTACAGAGCAGCTCTGGAGCTGTTACAGTGCCCAGCTGCTGCAAGAAATCAGCTTGAATGCTTCAGGGGCTGGGGCATAGCCAACATGAGCCCCACACCGAAGGAGGGTGGAGGTGTTTAATGCGAACTAGGGGTCATCCAAGCGCCGCAAAAGGCCGCCATGCCCTGCACGCCCCTTTTCTCTTTTCATATGCAGACGAGGGTTGAAGCCAACTTTGACCCACTGCTTGGATGACATCACCGTATGCAAATCCATCTGCTGCAGGCCTTCCCCCAGGAATGCTTGCACTAGTTGATGCATTTGGTTTGTTGTTTGGGGGTGCTTCAGTATTAGGCAGCCTTCTGCCCTCCCATGTTCATCTGAAAATATGTGTTCTCCCTGCAGTTGTTGTCCCCAGATGAGAGTTCCCTTGTGCTGCCTCAGTTGAATCTCCTTTACTTGACAGAGATGTGCCTGAGCAGCGGCCCTCCCCAGCCCTATCCCAAATCATACTTATTTTGCATAGGAGATACCATGGTCATGAAGATTGTTCTCCCACGGTGAGGTTCATTCATTGCATTCTGGGTATGCTGACCCCTGTGATTTCCCCAAATGTGGGAAACTCGACTGCTTTATTTGTGGTAGTGGGGGACTGTGTTTGTGCTTTCCTCTGGTCAGCTCTGGTAAAAGTCAGATTTCTTTGTCTCAGATCTTCCTTTAGCCTTGTTCTTCTTTCGAGAGTTCCCTTGTGCTGCCTCAGTTGGATCTCCTTCACTTGACAGGGGGGTACCCGAGCAGCGACCCTCCCCAGCTCTAGCCCAACTTCTACTTACCTGGCAGGTGAGATACTATGATCATGTAGGTGCTTCTCCCAGGGCAAGGCTCACCCATTGCACTCTGGGTGTGCTGCTCCTGCGATTTCCCCAAATGTGTGAAACTTGACTGCATAATTTGTGTTTCCCCTGGTCGGCTCTTGTATAATTCAGATCTCTTTGTCTCAGGTCTCTCTCCAGCCTAGTTTGCTGTCTGTTTCAACTTCTCTTTTCTTGAGCCGCTCCCTTCTATGCCCTTGCGCACTATCCTGACTTCTCCCGTCTGCTTACTTTGTGCCTTCCAATGCACAATGCAAACTACAGGTAGTGCTGCAGGGCCCACACCCTTTTACTTGCCGTTCAGAGCTGCTCTGGAGCTGTTACAGTGCCCAGCTGCTGCAATAAATCAGCTTGAATGCTTCAGGGGATGGGGCATGGCCAACATGAGCCCCACACCAAAGGAGGGTGGGGTGTTTAATGCGAACTAGGGGTCATCCAGGCACCGCAAAAGGCCGCCATGCCCTGCACGCCCCTTTTCTCTTTTCATATGCAGATGAGGGTTGAAGCCAACTTTGACCCACTGCTTGGATGACATCACCGTATGCAAATCCGTCTTCTGCAGAACTTCCCCCAGGAATGCTTGCACTAGTTGTTGCATTTGGTTTGTTGTTTGGGAGTGCTTCAGTATTAGGCAGCCTTCTGCCCTCCCATGTTCATCTGAAAATATGTGTTCTCCCTGCAGTTGTTGTCCCCAGATGAGAGTTCCCTTGTGCTGCCTCAGTTGAATCTCCTTTACTTGACAGAGATGTGCATGAGCAGCGGCCCTCCCCAGCCCTATCCCAAATCATACTTATTTTGCATAGGAGATACCATGGTCATGAAGATTACTCTCCCAGGGTGAGGTTCATTCATTGCATTCTGGGTATGCTGACCCCTGTGATTTCCCCAAATGTGGGAAACGTGACTGCTTTATTTGTTGGCAGTGGGGGACTGTGTTTGTGTTTTCCTCTGATCTCTGGTAAAAGTCAGATTTCTTTGTTTCAGATCTTCCTCTAGCCTTGTTCTTCTTTCGAGAGTTTCCTTGTGCTGCCTCAGTTGGATCTCCTTCACTTGACAGGGGGGTGCCCGAGCAGCGACCCTCCCCACCTCTAGCCCAACTCCTACTTACCTGCCAGGTGAGATACTATGATCATGAAGGTGCTTCTCCCAGGGCAAGGCTCACCCATTGCACTCTGGGTGTGCTGCCCCTGCGATTTCCCCAAATGTGGGAAACTTGACTGCATAATTTGTGTTTCCCCTGGTCAGGTCTCGTATAATTCAGATCTCTTTGTCTCAGGTCTCTCTCCTGCCTAGTTTGCTGTCTGTTTCCACTTCTCTTTTCTTGAGCCGCTCCCTTCTATGCCCTTGCGCACTATCCTGACTTCTCCTCCTTTCTGCTTACTTTGTGCCTTCCAACGCACAATGCGAACTACAGGTAGTGCTGCAGGGCCCACACCCTTTTACTTGCCTTACAGAGCAGCTCTGGAGCTGTTACAGTGCCCAGCTGCTGCAAGAAATCAGCTTGAATGCTTCAGGGGCTGGGGCATAGCCAACATGAGCCCCACACCGAAGGAGGGTGGAGGTGTTTAATGCAAACTAGGGGTCAGCCAAGTGCTGCAAAAGGCCACCATGCCCTGCACGCCCCTTTTCTCTTTTCATATGCAGACGAGGGTTGAAGCCAACTTTGACCCACTGCTTGGATGACATCACCATATGCAAATCTATCTGCTGCAGGCCTTCCCCCAGGAATGCTTGCACTAGTTGTTGCATTTGGTTTGTTGTTTGGGGGTGCTTCAGTATTAGGCAGCCTTCTGCCCTCCCATGTTCATCTGAAAATATGTGTTCTCCCTGCAGTTGTAGTCCCCAGATGAGAGTTCCCTTGTGCTGCCTCAGTTGAATCTCCTTTACTTGACAGAGATGTGCCTGAGCAGCGGCCCTCCGCAGCCATATCCCAAATCATACTTATTTTGCATAGGAGATACCATTGTTATGAAGATTGTTCTCCCAGGGTGCGGTTCATTCATTGCACTCTGGGTATGCTGAACCCTGTGATTTCCCCAAATGTGGGAAACTCGACTGCATTATTTGTGGTAGTGGTGGACTGTGTTTGTGCTTTCCTCTGGTCAGCTCTGGTTAAAGTCAGATTTCTTTGTCTCAGATCTTCCTCTAGCCTTGTTCTTCTTTCGAGAGTTCCTTTGTGCTGCCTCAGTTGGATCTCCTTCACTTGACAGGGGGGTGCCCGAGCAGCGACCCTCCCCAGCTCTAGCCCAACTCCTACTTACCTGCCAGGTGAGATACTATGATCATGAAGGTGCTTCTCCAAGGGCAAGGCTCACCCATTGCACTCTGGGTGTGCTGCTCCTGCGATTTCCCCAAATGTGGGAAACTTGACTGCATAATTTGTGTTTCCCCTGGTCAGGTCTCGTATAATTCAGATATCTTTGTCTCAGGTCTCTCTCCAGCCTAGTTTGCTGTCTGTTTCCACTTCTCTTTTCTTGAGCCGCTCCCTTCTATGCCCTTGCGCACTATCCTGACTTCTCCTCCTTTCTGCTTACTTTGTGCCTTCCAACGCACAATGCGAACTACAGGTAGTGCTGCAGGGCCCACACCCTTTTACTTGCCTTACAGAGCAGCTCTGGAGCTGTTACAGTGCCCAGCTGCTGCAAGAAATCAGCTTGAATGCTTCAGGGGCTGGGGCATAGCCAACATGAGCCCCACACCGAAGGAGGGTGGAGGTGTTTAATGCAAACTAGGGGTCAGCCAAGTGCCGCAAAAGGCCACCATGCCCTGCACGCCCCTTTTCTCTTTTCATATGCAGACGAGGGTTGTAGCCAACTTTGACCCACTGCTTGGATGACATCACCATATGCAAATCTATCTGCTGCAGGCCTTCCCCCAGGAATGCTTGCACTAGTTGTTGCATTTGGTTTGTTGTTTGGGGGTGCTTCAGTATTAGGCAGCCTTCTGCTCTCCCATGTTCATCTGAAAATATGTGTTCTCCCTGCAGTTGTTGTCCCCAGATGAGAGTTCCCTTGTGCTGCCTCAGTTGAATCTCCTTTACTTGACAGAGATGTGCCTGAGCAGCGGCCCTCCCCAGCCCTATCCCAAATCATACTTATTTTGCATAGGAGATACCATGGTCATAAAGATTGTTCTCCCAGGGTGAGGTTCATTCATTGCATTCTGGGTATGCTGACCCCTGTGATTTCCCCAAATGTGGGAAACTCAACTGCATTATTTGTGGTAGTGGGGGACTGTGTTTGTGTTTTCCTCTGGTCAGCTCTGGTAAAAGTCAGATTTCTTTGTCTCAGATCTTCCTCTAGCCTTGTTCTTCTTTCGAGAGTTCCATTGTGCTGCCTCAGTTTGATCTCCTTCACTTGACAGGGGGGTACCCGAGCAGCGACCCTCCCCAGCTCTAGCCCAACTCCTACATACCTGCCAGGTGAGATACTATGATCATGAAGGTGCTTCTCCCAGGGCAAGGCTCACCCATTGCACTCTGGGTGTGCTGCTCCTGTGATTTCCCCAAATGTGGGAAACTTGACTGCATAATTTGTGTTTCCCCTGGTCGGCTCTCGTATAATTCAGATCTCTTTGTCTCAGGTCTCTCTCCAGCCTAGTTTGCTGTCTGTTTCCACTTCTCTTTTCTTGAGCCGCTGCCTTCTATGCCCTTGTGCACTCTCCTGACTTCACCTGTCTGCTTACTTTGTGCCTTCCAACGCACAATGCAAACTACAGGTAGTGCTGCAGGGCCAACACCCTTTTACTTGCCTTACAGAGCAGCTCTGGAGCTGTTACAGTGCCCAGCTGCTGCAAGAAATCAGCTTGAATGCTTCAGGGGCTGGGGCATAGCCAACATGAGCCCCACACCGACGGAGGGTGGAGGTGTTTAATCCTAACTAAGGGTCATCCAAGCGCCGCAAAAGGCCGCCATGCCCTGCATACCCCTTTTCTCTTTTCATATGCAGATGAGGGTTCCAGCCAACTTTGGCCCACTGCTTGGATGACATCACCGTATGCAAATCCGTCTTCTGCAGACCTTTTCCCAGGAATGCTTGTACTAGTTGTTGCATTTGGTTTGTTGTTTGGGGGTGCTTCAGTATTAGGCAGCCTTCTGCTCTCCCATGTTCATCTGAAAATATGTGTTCTCCCTGCAGTTGTTGTCCCCAGATGAGAGTTCCCTTGTGCTGCCTCAGTTGAATCTCCTTTACTTGACAGAGATGTGCCTGAGCAGCGGCCCTCCCCAGCCCTATCCCAAATCATACTTATTTTGCATAGGAGATACAATTGTCATGAAGATTGTTCTCCCAGGGTGAAGTTCATTCATTGCATTCTGGGTATGCTGACTCCTGTGATTTCCCCAAATGTGGGAAACTCGACTGCATTATTTGTGGTAGTGGGGGACTGTGTTTGTGCTTTCCTCTGGTCAGCTCTGGTAAAAGTCAGATTTCTTTGTCTCAGATCTTCCTCTAGCCTTGTTCTTTTTTCGAGAGTTTCCTTGTGCTGCCTCAGTTGGATCTCCTTCACTTGACAGGGGGGTGCCCGAACAGCGACCCTCCCCAGCTCTAGCCCAACTCCTACTTACCTGCCAGGTGAGATACTATGATCAGGAAGGTGCTTCTCCCAGGGCAAGGCTCACCCAATGCACTCTGGGTGTGCTGCTCCTACGATTTCCCCAAATGTGGGACACTTGATTACATAATTTGTGTTTCCTCTGGTCGGCTCTCGTATAATTCAGATCTCTTTGTCTCAGGTCTCTCTCCAGCCTAGTTTGCTGTCTGTTTCCACTTCTCTTTTCTTGAGCCGCTCCCTTCTATGCCCTTGTGCACTATCCTGACTTCTCCCGTCTGCTTACTTTGTGCCTTCCAACGCTCAATGCAAACTACAGGTAGTGCTGCAGGGCCCACACCCTTTTACTTGCTTTACAGAGCAGCTCTGGAGCTGTTACAGTGCCCAGCTGCTGCAAGAAATCAGCTTGAATGCTTCAGGGGCTGGGGCATAGCCAACATGAGCCCCACACCGAAGGAAGGTGGAGGTGTTTAATGCGAACTAGGGGTCATCCAAGCGCCGCAAAAGGCCGCCATGCCCTGCACACCCCTTTTTTATTTTCATATGCAGACGAGGGTTGAAGCCAACTTTGACCCACTGCTTGGATGACATCACCATATGCAAATCCATCTGCTGCAGGCCTTCCCCCAGGAATGCTTGCACTAGTAGTTGCATTTGATTTGTTGTTTGGGGGTGCTTCAGTATTAGGCAGCCTTCTGCCCTCCCATGTTCATCTGAAAATATGTGTTCTCCCTGCAGTTGTTGTCCCCAGATGAGAGTTCCCTTGTGTTGCCTCAGTTGAATCTCCTTTACTTGACAGAGATGTGCCTGAGCAGCGGCCCTCCCCAGCCCTATCCCAAATCATACTTATTTTGCATAGGAGATACCATGGTCATGAAGATTGTTCTCCCAGGGTGAGGTTCATTCATTGCACTCTGGGTATGCTGACCCCTGTGATTTCCCCAAATGTGGGAAACTCGACTGCATTATTTGTAGTAGTGGGGGACTGCGTTTGTGGTTTCCTCTGGTCAGCTCTGGTAAAAGTCAGATTTCTTTGTCTCAGATCTTCCTCTAGCCTTGTTCTTCTTTCGAGAGTTCCCTTGTGCTGCCTCAGTTGGATCTCCTTCACTTGACAGGGGGTGCCCGAGCAGCAATCCTCCACAGCTCTAGCCCAACTCCTACTTACCTGCCAGGTGAGATACTATGATCTTCACTGTTAGGGCAATCAGGATGTGGAATTCCCTGCCAGGGAAGGTGGTAATGGCGGACTCTGTAATTGGATTTAAAAAAGGAATGGATACATTTCTGAATGAAAAAGCTATCCAAGGTTATAATACTTAAAATATCAACATGGTTAATCCGGGGGTAACATGAGTTATAGTAGCTAACTAGTCATAAAACATTATTCAGCAAGTATGTAGAATCATCACAACTTAAAACAGGTTGAACACGATGGGCAATTTGCCTCTATTCAACCTCAAAAACTATGTTACTATATGTTACTATATTACTATGTTACTGTAGTATACAGAACACCACAATGTAATGAGCAGTGATAGTGAGCACTGATGAGGATACTAGAACTGACACTGAGCAGCAAGATGCAGCACTGGACTATTAGTAATGTACTGTAGTATGCTGAGCACCACAATGCAGCACAAGACAATGAGCAGTGATACTGAGCACTGATGAGGATACTACTGAGAACTGACACTGAGCAGGAGAGACACACTACTAGTATTACTGAGCAGCAATAAGTAACCACTGATACTGAGCACTGATATTGAGATTTCCACTGAGAGAACATAGCCACGTCCTCTCCGCTCTCTCTTCAATGCACGAGTAAAAATGGCGGCAACGCGCAGCTCTTTATATGGAATCCGAATCTCGCGAGAATCCGACAGCGGGATGATGACATTTTCCCTTGTTCAGGTTTTCCGAGTCAGGCGGGAACAACCGAGCCTGCCTCGGACCAGTGTAAACCACATGGAGTTCGTCGGGAATTCGGTTCTCGGAGAACCGAACCCGCTCCTCTCTACCTTATACCCATCAATTTTTTTATTTTCAATCTAAGCCCCTGCAGTTTTCTGTAAGCATCTGCTTCGCTATGATGATCAACAAGTCACAAGGGCAAACACTCAGGGCTTGAGGCGTAGATCTTAGGACCAGCTGCTACAAGCATGGCAGAGGTGTCACTATCACTGGTGACACCCAGAGAGGTGGCGAGGGAGATTGTAATGCAGTGCGCGCAGATAAGCAGTGCAATGGTAAAAAGGAGGCATGGTTTCATAGGTAGGGGCGTGGCCTGGTGGCCTGAATCTACATTTTGTTGCTCCGGGTGTCCCGGGGGTTGGGGGCTGCACCCGGGGACTAGTGTGTGTGCGGTGCTGGCTCCTGCACAGTGACAGGGCATGGCCACCCAGCATGACGCCTCCATTCTTGACCATGCTGTAATTGCAGTCGCACTGCAGTTCAGCGTGATCATAAAAAATGGTGTAGCCTCCTGCTGGTGCAGACTGTATGTGCGCGCAGGAAGCCGCCACCATTTTTGTGATCACAGCGGCTGAATGTGATGTCATACAGCCGCTGTGACCACGCCCCCTGTGTCTCCTCCGTTGCAGACCCCATTTTGAAGCCTTGCCCCCGCACCGCTCCATCCCTGACTTGGAAATGGAGTGTTGCTGACCCCCCTCTCCCCCCCCCGCCCCGATTGACAGGCAGAGGCGATCGCATTCTCTGCGGGGTGCCGCAGAAAATGCAGGCACATGCGTATGCTGTTAGCAAATTTTGCAGTTGGATCGCTTATTGTGATTGCATTCCAACCTGAATCAGGCCCTATTACCTATCACAATGCGCTGCGGGCAGTACAAAATTGGGTTAATATAGGAGTAAAACTCCCAGACCTGTGCTCCTTAACTGTACCTGGTGGCTAGTGGAGCGGCTGCCCAGTAATCAGTGTCCACGCCAGTGCGCACACGGTCCACCCCCTACGGCCACGCTCCCCTTCATCAGCGGCCTCGTGATCCGGAAGGGCGGTGTGTGTGTGACTGACCTTAGGAAGAAACTGGAGCCTCCGCTGCAGTGACCCAGCAACCAGGGCACGGGAGTATACAGCGCCGCTGGGAGTGATGAAGCTGCAGTAAAGATGTCTATTAGACCTAGCCTGCTGCAGCCCTTGTAGATTCTCATAAAACAAGTTCTTCTTTTCTTGTCAAAATTAATAGCTAAGAATAGGCTGCCTGAGGCAGGCCCCTGTTAAGTGGCCTGCTACTGAAGGCACCAACTACAAACTGAGCTCCCTGTTCATGGAAGCGGGGTTATAGAGGAGGATGCGCTGAGCATCTTGGGAACAGTCAAAAGCTTTGAGCCGGTTGGTGCCTCAGATCAAGATCCTACTCTACACCCCAATGTGAATCCTTGTGGAGTCCAGTGTACCCCACAGAAGAAATTAATGTGTCACACCCATTGGCAGCAACCTTAGAATAGCTGCTGACGGGCACAATTGAGAAAGGAAGGGGGGGGGGGACATTTGAATCCAGCACATAGATGCAATTCAAATATGTAATTTGTACCTTCCTATTTTAAAATATAATGGATGAACCTCACCCTGTGAGAACAATCTTCATGATCAAGAGATCTCATATGCAAAATAAGTATGAGTTGGGATAGGGCTGGGGAGGGTGGCTGCTCGGGCAGCCCCTCCCCCGTCAAGTTAAGGAGATTCAACTGAGGACGCACAAGGGAACTCTCGTCTGGGGACACCAACTGCAGGGAGACCACATCTGTTCAGATGAACATGGGAGGGTGGAAGGCTGCCTAATATTGAAGCACCATCAAATATCAAACCATATGCAACAACTAGTACAAGCATTCCTGGGGGAAGGTCTGCAGAAGACGGATTTGCATACGGTGATGTCATCCAAGATGTGGGCCAAAGTTGGCTGGAACCCTCATCTGCATATGAAAAGAGAAAAGGGGCATGCAGGGCATGGCGGCCTTTTGCGGTGCTTGGATGACCCCTAGTTCGCATTAAACACCCCCACCCTCCTTTGGTGTGGGGCTCATGTTGGCCATGCCCCATCCCCTGAAGCATTCAAGCTGATTTCTTGCAGCAGCTGGGCACTGTAACAGCTCCAGAGCTTTTCTGTAAGGCAAGTAAAAGGGTGTGGGCCCTGCAGCACCACCTGTAGTTCGCATTGTGCGTTGGAAGGCACAAAGTAAGCAGACGGGAGGAGAAGTCAGGATAGTGCGCAAGGGCATCCTTTTCTCTTAGTCCGTAGAGGATGCTGGGGTCACATTAAGAACCATGGGGTATAGACGGGATCCGCAAGAGACATGGGCACTTTAAGACTTTCAAAGGGTGTGAACTGGCTCCTCCCTCTATGCCCCTCCTCCAGACTCCAGTTATAGGAACTGTGCCCAGGGAGACGGACATTTCGAGGAAAGGATTTATTGTTAAACTAAGGTGAGCATCTTACCAGCTCACACCTTAAGCATGCCGCAGAACGCAACAGAACACAAGCCAACGGCATGAACAATTGCAGCAAAAAGCTGACCAGAACCATAACATAACATGTGTATAACCACAAGTAATAACTGCAGACACAGTATGGACTGGGACGGGTGCCCAGCATCCTCTACGGACTAAGAGAAAAGGATTTACCAGTAGGTATTAAAATCCTATTTTCTCATACGACCTAGAGGATGCTGGGGTCACATTAAGAACCATGGGGTTATACCAAAGCTCTTGAACGGGTGGGAGAGTGCGTACGACTCTGCAGCACCGAATGACCCAACTTGAGGTTATCATCAGCCAAGGTATCAAACTTGTAAAACTTAGCAAAAGTGTTTACTAAATAGCTGCTCGGCAAAGTTGCAATGCCGAGACTCCCCGACCAGCTGCCCAGGATGAACCCACCTTTCTAGTAGAATGGGTCTTCACCTAATTCAGTAATGGCAATCCTGCCATGGAATGAGCATGCTGAATCTTACCACAGATCCAGCGCATAATGGTCTACATGGAAGCAGGACACCCAATCCTGTTGGGAGCATACAGGACAAACAGAGCCTCTGTTTTCCTAATCTGAACCGTTCTGGTGACATAAATTTTCAAAGTTCTGACCACAGCCAGAGACTTTGACTCAACGAAGGTGTCAGTGGCCAAAGGCACCATGTGGAAAGATGAACCACCTTCGGCAGAAATTGTTGACGTGTCCTCAATTCTGCTCTATCTTCATGAAAGATCAAATAAAGGCTCTTGTGATACTGCATGGTTTGTACTGTTTTCCATGTGCTCCCAGATCTTTCAAGCAAGTAGCATGGTCAAGAAAGTTCTGTTTGAAAAGAAACAACATTTACTGTCATTGTTATAGAATTTGGGAGAAAAAACAAGAAGAAATCTGCACTGTTGACGCACTGGACAGAATGAATGAATCATAAAATATAACCTTTATTAAGTATGTATTAAAATTGGATAAATATTAATATTATTATCCCAAACTGCAGTGAAACATAAATGTTAAAATCACAGAACTAACATACATGTGCATAAGAAGAATAAAGAGATGTGAAAAAAAGGTTTAAAAAGCGTGTCCGTGTGTGATTATTTTTGAAGGCACAACCCTGGCGGGGTTGTTTATATAGATATATATGTTGCTAATAATCACTTTCTAGCGTAATGTTATTAAATAGCTGTTAGTATCTATGTCGTCAGGTACCACTGGGTCGTATCCTATATACTCCCTTCACTCAATAGGGGTTACCTCCCGGGAAGCCATCCCCATTGGCGAATTTGTGGGGGTGATTGAGTATAACCGGTAAGCTAACCTCCAATTTGTGGGGTGCTTAGGTAGATGGGGATCACTTATTTCTCTGTGTCCCCTAAGACTATATTCCTAAATTCAATACCACAGGGGGATAGCTTTCTATATCGGATAAGGAATCACTTGATAGGGAAATCTCTATGGATCATGGAAAGATCATATTTATTAATATCCAAACTAAAAAAATGATGAATAGCTTTAATTTAGGTGTTTAGATATAGTTAATTGGCGAGATATACCAACAGGTGCGGTTGCCTTAAGGAATATGGCAATTCCAATATAAATAGCAGCCCTCCTTCATATAATCAGCCAGATCTTATTAAATCTGGTCCAGATATAGCCGTTCAGATATACTTAATTGACAACATATATCAATCGGTGGGGTTGCCTTAAGGAATATAGCAATTCCAATTCTCATATAAATAGCAACCTTCCTTCATATATTCAGCCAGATCTTATTTAATCTGATCTAGGCGTAGGCAATAATGCTTTCCTTAGAGGTATAGCCACCTCAATTCTTATTAAGAAGCAAAGTGTCTGTCATAATGGTTTATCCAATTCATCTAAGAAATAATATATTCCATGTGTCAGAGATTCATTACTCTCTATTTACACTGTTAAAGAGTTAATTCTTATTATGTTACAGTGTAATGAAATTATCATATAGGGAGATGTGGCAATTCCATGTGCTATATATATAATAACCCTTAGTGGTCCAGATTCCACAATGAGGAATTTTCTTATAAACAGCTGAAACACACAGCTGTTTGACTGACTTCCAAATATATCTATCTCACTTTGTAACAGTCTTATGATAGAGAAACTGTTACATATTCGGTCACTTAGTTATCTAAAGGTAAACAGACTCAGTGTGAGGGTAATATAATATATCAAATGCGCTGTCAATAATCGTGGTAACTGGTGTAATAATGTGGTATATTGAGTATGCTAGTAAGGCATATAACTGCTCTCCAGCCTTTAAGTGTTACCAATCAATTTGTTACACTGTAAAGGATTTATGGTGTCCTGTTAGGACATGCAGCTGCTAGGCTGACTCAAAGATTTATCCATTTGTAACAATTATGTAACAGTTATATACATGTTACTGGTATTACATAGAAATAGTATGACACAGGCCAGCAGTCCCATGTGTCTAGATTCCACAATAGGAGATTTTCTTTGTCTTATAAACTGCTGGAACACACAGCTGCTAGACTGACTTCAAATATATATATTACTTTGTAACAGTCTTATAGTAAAGAGACTGTTACACACTGTCATTTAGTTATCTCAAGGTTAGCAGATTCTGTGTGAGGATAGTGTTCTGTTAGAACATGCAGCTGCTAGGCTGACTCATAGAAAATGTATCCATTTGTAACAAATGACACATACAGCATTAAATTAATATCTATAGCAGCCCATGTGACATCTCTACTCTTATCATAATTGTCTGGTTATTGCCAATCTGGACAGCAGGAGTGATATATATTCACTAGTCCCAATATCCCATCATATAAATATACCCACACTGATATACTTTCTTATCAAGAGTTATTAGTAGCTATCTGTATGCACTTTAGACATTGTAATTGCTAAGTGACATCATATCTAGTGTATTCCTTTCTTATAGCTCAGCTTCTATTCCCTATTAGTGGAGACTAACAGCTAACATCATAATCATATATTTTTGTTTTATAACATTTCACATGAGTCAAATACACGCGGACACGCCGTGCCCTACACATGTGTTTCACTGCATCTATGGCAACTTACATTAAAGCTAACAAGAAAGCACACTCGTTCTGTCTTTAAACTGATAAAAGAAACCCCAATAATATGGGGCATGCAAAAATTGAGATAAAACTCAGTTTTGCTCCTCTCCACGGAAATCTTTAATAAAAGGCAAAATATTTGTTAGTTCTGAAGAGAAACCAGAGCATGACCAAGATTCCACCTGTCGCCTGAGTGCCATGCCAGCAGTTCTCATTGAGCTCAAAGTGAGCACCCAATTTGAAAGAAAGAAAGCAGATTTCTCACCAGGCTTCCCCTAGCTATAAACATGGTTTGTACTCTTTTCCATGTGTTCCCAGATCTTTCAAGCAATTAGTATAGTCAAGAAAGTTCTGTTTGAAAAGAAACAAACATTTACTGTCATTTCTATGCAAATGAGCTTACATTAAAGCACACTCGTTCTATCTTTAAACAGATAAAATAAAACCCCAATAAGATGGGGCATGCAAAATTTGAGATAAAACTCAGTTTTGCTCCTCTCCACGGAAATCTTTAGTAAAAGGCGAAAGATTTGTTCGTTCTGAAGAGAAACCAGAGCATGACCAAGATTCCACCTGTCGCCTGAGTGCCATGCCAGCAGTCCTCATTCAGCTCAAAGTGAGCACCCAATTTGAAAGAAAGAAAGCAGATTTCTCACCAGGCTTCCCCTTGCTATAAGCATGGTTTGTACTCTTTTCCATGTGCTCCCAGATCTTTCAAGCAAGTAGCATGGTCAAGAAAGTTCTGTTTGAAAAGAAACAGACATTTACTATCATTGTTATACAAATAAACTTACATTAAAGCCAACAAGAAAGCACACTCGTTCTGTCTTTAAACTGATAAAAGAAACCCCAATAATATGGGGCATGCAAAAATTGAGATAAAACTCAGTTTTGCTCCTCTCCACGGAAATCTTTAATAAAAGGCGAAAGATTTGTTCATTCTGAAGAGAAACCAGAGCATGACCAAGATTCCACCTGTCGCCTGAGTGCCATGCCAGCAGTCCTCATTCAGATCAAAGTGAGCGCCCAATTTGAAAGAAAGCAGATTTCTCACCTGGCTTCTCCTTGCTATAAGCATGGTTTGTACTGTATTCCATGTGCTCCCAGATCTTTCAAGCAAGTAGCATGGTCAAGAAAGTTCTGTTTGAAAAGAAACAAACATTTACTGTAATTTCTATGCAAATGAGCTTTCATTAAAGCACACTCATTCTATCTTTAAACCGATAAAAGAAAATCCAAAAAGATGGGGCATGCAAAAATTGAGGTAAAACTCAGTTTTGCTCCTCTCCACGGAAATCTTTAGTAAAAGGCGAAAGATTTGTTCGTTCTGAAGAGAAACCAGAGCATGACCAAGATTTTCATCTGAAAATATGTGTTCTCCCTGCAGTTGTTGTCCCCAGATGAGAGTTCCCTTGTGCTGCCTCAGTTGAATCTCCTTTACTTGACAGAGATGTGCCTGAGCAGCGGCCCTCCCCAGCCCTATCCCAAATCATACTTATTTTGCATAGGAGATACCATGGTCATGAAGATTGTTCTCCCAGGGTGAGGTTCATTCATTGCATTCTGGGTATGCTGACCCCTGTGATTTCCCCAAATGTGGGAAACTCGACTGCATTATTTGTGGTAGTGGGGGACTGTGTTTGTGCTTTCCTCTGGTCAGCTCTGGTAAAAGTCAGATTTCTTTGTCTCAGATCTTCCTCTAGCCTTGTTCTTCTTTCGAGAGTTCCCTTGTGCTGCCTCAGTTGGATCTCCTTCACTTGACAGGGGGTGCCCGAGCAGCAATCCTCCACAGCTCTAGCCCAACTCCTACTTACCTGCCAGGTGAGATACTATGATCTTCACTGTTAGGGCAATCAGGATGTGGAATTCCCTGCCAGGGAAGGTGGTAATGGCGGACTCTGTAATTGGATTTAAAAAAGGAATGGATACATTTCTGAATTAAAAAGCTATCTAAGGTTATAATACTTAAAATATCAACATGGTTAATCCGGGGGTAACATGAGTTATAGTAGCTAACTAGTCATAAAACATTATTCAGCAAGTATGTAGAATCATCACAACTTAAAACAGGTTGAACACGATGGGCAATTTGCCTCTATTCAACCTCAAAAACTATGTTACTATATGTTACTATATTACTATGTTACTGTAGTATACAGAAAACCAAAATGCAATGAACAGTGATAGTGAGCACTGATGAGGATACTAGAACTGACACTGAGCAGCAAGATGCAGCACTGGACTATTAGTAATGTACTGTAGTATGCTGAGCACCACAATGCAGCACAAGACAATGAGCAGTGATACTGAGCACTGATGAGGATACTACTGAGAACTGACACTGAGCAGGAGAGACACACTACTAGTATTACTGAGCAGCAATAAGTAACCACTGATACTGAGCACTGATATTGAGATTTCCACTGAGAGAACATAGCCACGTCCGTTCCGCTCTCTCTTCAAAGCACGAGTAAAAATGGCGGCAACAAGCAGCTCTTTATATGGAATCCGAATCTCGCGAGAATCCGACAGCGGGATGATGACATTTTCCCTTGTTCAGGTTTTCCGAGTCAGGCGGGAACAACCGAGCCTGCCTCGGACCAGTGTAAACAACGTGGAGTTCGTGGGGAATTCGGTTCTCGGAGAACCGAACCCGCTCCTCTCTACCTTATACCCATCAATTTTTTTATTTTCAATCTAAGCCCCTGCAGTTTTCTGTAAGCATCTGCTTCGCTATGATGATCAACAAGTCACAAGGGCAAACACTCAGGGCTTGAGGCGTAGATCTTAGGACCAGCTGCTACAAGCATGGCAGAGGTGTCACTATCACTGGTGACACCCAGAGAGGTGGCGAGGGAGATTGTAATGCAGTGCGCGCAGATAAGCAGCGCAATGGTAAAAAGGAGGCATGGTTTCATAGGTAGGGGCGTGGCCTGGTGGCCTGAATCTACATTTTGTTGCTCCGGGTGTCCCGGGGGTTGGGGGCTGCACCCGGGGACTAGTGTGTGAGCAGTGCTGGCTCCTGCACAGTGAAAGGGCATGGCCACCCAGCATGACGCCTCCCTTCTTGACCATGCTGTAATTGCAGTCGCACTGCAGTTCAGCGTGATCATAAAAAATGGTGTAGCCTCCTGCTGGTGCAGACTGTATGTGCGCGCAGGAAGCCGCCACCATTTTTGTGATCACAGCGGCTAAATGTGATGTCATACAGCCGCTGTGACCACGCCCCCTGTGTCTCCTCCGTTGCAGACCCCATTTTGAAGCCTTGCCCCCGCACCGCTCCATCCCTGACTTGGAAATGGAGTGTTGCTGACCCACCTATCCCCCCCCCGCCCCGATTGACAGGCAGAGGCGATCGCATTCTCTGCGGGGTGCCGCAGAAAATGCAGGCACATGCGTATGCTCTTAGCAATTTTTGCAGTTGGATCGCTTATTGTGATTGCAATCCAACCTGAATCAGGCCCTATTACCTATCACAATGCGCTGCGGGCAGTACAAAATTGGGTTAATATAGGAGAAAAACCCCCAGACCTGTGCTCCTTAACTGTACCTGGTGGCTAGTGGAGCGGCTGCCCAGTAATCAGTGTCCACGCCAGTGCGCACACGGTCCACCCCCTACGGCCACGCTCCCCTTCATCAGCGGCCTCGTGATCCGGAAGGGTGGTGTGTGTGTGACTGACCTTAGGATGAAACCGGACCCTCCGCTGCAGTGACCCAGCAACCAGGGCACGGGAGTATACAGCGCCGCTGGGAGTGATGAAGCTGCAGTAAAGATGTCTATTAGACCTAGCCTGCTGCAGCCCTTGTAGATTCTCATAAAACAAGTTCTTCTTTTCTTGTCAAAATTTATAGCTAAGAATAGGCTGCCTGAGGCAGGCCCCTGTTAAGTGGCCTGCTACTGAAGGCACCAACTACAAACTGAGCTCCCTGTTCATGGAAGCGGGGTTATAGAGGAGAATGCACTGAGCATCTTGGGAACAGTCAAAAGCTTTGAGCCGGTTGGTGCCTCAGATCAAGATCCTACTCTACACCCCAATGTGAATCCTTGTGGAGTCCAGTGTACCCCACAGAAGAAATTAATGTGTCACACCCATTGGCAGCAACCTTAGAATAGCTGCTGACGGGCACAATTGAGAAAGGAAGGGGGGGGGGGGGGGACATTTGAATCCAGCACATAAATGCAATTCAAATATGTAATTTGTACCTTCCTATTTTAAAATATAATGGATGAACCTCACCCTGTGATAACAATCTTCATGATCAAGAGATCTCATATGCAAAATAAGTATGAGTTGGGATAGGGCTGGGGAGGGTGGCTGCTCGGGCAGCCCCTCCCCCGTCAAGTTAAGGAGATTCAACTGAGGAAGCACAAGGGAACTCTCGTCTGGGGACAACAACTGCAGGGAGACCACATCTTTTCAGATGAACATGGGAGGGCGGAAGGCTGCCTAATACTGAAGCACCATCAAATATCAAACCATATGCAACATCTAGTACAAGCCTTCCTGGGGGAAGGTCTGCAGCAGACGGATTTGCATACAGTGATGTTATTCAAGCAGTGGGCCAAAGTTGGCTGGAACCCTCATCTGCATATGAAAAGAGAAAAGGGGCGTGCAGGGCATGGCGGCCTTTTGCAGTGCTTGGATGACCCCTAGTTCTCATTAAACACCCCCACCCTCCTTTGGTGTGGGGCTCATGTTGGCCATGCCCCATCCCCTGAAGCATTCAAGCTGATTTCTTGCAGCAGCTGGGCACTGTAACAGCTCCAGAGCTGTTCTGTAAGGCAAGTAAAAGGGTGTGGGCCCTGCAGCACCACCTGTAGTTTGCATTGTGCGTTGGAAGGCACAAAGTAAGCAGACGGGAGGAGAAGTCAGGATAGTGCGCAAGGGCATCCTTTTCTCTTAGTCCGTAGAGGATGCTGGGGTCACATTAAGAACCATGGGGTATAGACGGGATCCGCAAGAGACATGGGCACTTTAAGACTATCAAAGGGTGTGAACTGGCTCCTCCCTCTATGCCCCTCCTCCAGACTCCAGTTATAGGAACTGTGCCCATGGAGACGGACATTTCGAGGAAAGGATTTATTGTTAAACTAAGGTGAGCATCTTACCAGCTCACACCTTAAGCATGCCGCAGAACGTGGCATTCAACAGAACACAAGCCAACGGCATGAACAATTGCAGCAAAAAGCTGACCAGAACCATAACACAACATGTGTATAACCACAAGTAATAACTGCAGACACAGTATGGACTGGGACGGGTGCCCAGCATCCTCTACAGACTAAGAGAAAAGGATTTACCGGTAGGTATTAAAATCCTATTTTCTCATACGACCTAGAGGATGCTGGGGTCACATTAAGAACCATGGGGTTATACCAAAGCTCTTGAACGGGTGGAAGAGTGCGTACGACTCTGCAGCACCGAATGACCCAACTTGAAGTTATCATCGGCCAAGGTATCAAACTTGTAAAACTTAGCAAAAGTGTTTACTAAATAGCTGCTCGGCAAAGTTGCAATGCCGAGACTCCCCGACCAGCTGCCCAGGATGAACCCACCTTTCTAGTAGAATGGGTCTTCACCTAATTCAGTAACGGCAATCCTGCCATGGAATGAGCATGCTGAATCTTACCACAGATCCAGCGCATAATGGTCTACATGGAAGCAGGACACCCAATCCTGTTGGGAGCATACAGGACAAACAGAGCCTCTGTTTTCCTAATCTGAACCGTTCTGGTGACATAAATTTTCAAAGTTCTGACCACAGCCAGAGACTTTGACTCAACGAAGGTGTCAGTGGCCAAAGGCACCATGTGGAAAGATGAACCACCTTCGGCAGAAATTGTTGACGTGTCCTCAATTCTGCTCTATCTTCATGAAAGATCAAATAAAGGCTCTTGTGATACTGCATGGTTTGTACTGTTTTCCATGTGCTCCCAGATCTTTCAAGCAAGTAGCATGGTCAAGAAAGTTCTGTTTGAAAAGAAACAAACATTTACTGTCATTGTTATGCAAATAAACTTACATTAAAGCTAACCAGAAAGCACACTCGTTCTGTCTTTAAACTGATAAAAGAAACCCCAATAATATGGGCATACCTCCCAACTTTGTCGGCTCGCAAAGAGGGACACACGCGCGGCGAAGTCGCACGCGCTCCCAAAAAGGGCGTGGCCTAAGTAAAAAGGGGCATGGCTTCGCGGGAGGACCCGCGATCGCGAGTCACGCCCCCGTTTTCGGCACTGAGGGGGCATGCCCAGCGCTCTGTGAGCCGCTGGCATGCCACCTCTCCCTCTGACTTCAGTGAATAGACGCTGTGCGCACAGCGACTATTCACCGCTGCTCTGCTAAGCAGGGCAGCGACAGACAGAGCCTCCCAACTGTCCTCCCCACCGCGGGACACTGCGGCCCGCAGGTGGGACAGCGGGACAGTCCCCAAAAAACGGGACTGTCCCGCGAAAATCGGGACAGTTGGGAGGTATGATATGGGGCATGCAAAAATTGAGATAAAACTCAGTTTTGCTCCTCTCCACGGAAATCTTTAGTAAAAGGCGAAAGATTTGTTCGTTCTGAAGAGAAACCAGAGCATGACCAAGATTCCACCTGTCGCCTGAGTGCCATGCCAGCAGTCCTCATTCAGCTCAAAGTGAGCACCCAATTTGAAAGAAAGAAAGCAGATTTCTCACCAGGCTTCCCCTTGCTATAAACATGGTTTGTACTCTTTTCCATGTGCTCCCAGATCTTTCAAGCAATTAGTATGGTCAAGAAAGTTCTGCTTGAAAAGAAACAGACATTTATTGTCATTGTTATGCAAATAAACTTACATTAAAGCTAACAAGAAAGCACACTCGTTCTGTCTTTAAACTGATAAAAGAAACCCCAATAATATGGGGCATGCAAAAATTGAGATAAAACTCAGTTTTGCTCCTCTCCACGGATAATCTTTAATAAAAGGCGAAAGATTTGTTCATTCTGAAGAGAAACCAGAGCATAACCAAGATTCCACCTGTCGCCTGAGTGCTGTGCCAGCAGTCCTCATTCAGATCAAAGTGAGCGCCCAATTTGAAAGAAAGCAGATTTCTCACCTGGCTTCTCCTTGCTATAAGCATGGTTTGTACTGTATTCCATGTGCTCCCAGATCTTTAAAGCAAGTAGCATGGTCAAGAAAGTTCTGTTTGAACATAAATAAACATTTACTGTCATTTCTATGCAAATGAGCTTACATTAAAGCACACTCATTCTATCTTTAAACCGGTAAAAGAAACCCCAAAAAGATGGGGCATGCAAAAATTGAGATAAAACTCGGTTTTGCTCCTCTCCACGGAAATCTTTAGTAAGAGGCGAAAGATTTGTTCGTTCTGAAGAGAAACCAGAGCATGACCAAGATTTTTATCTGAAAATATGTGTTCTCCCTGCAGTTGTTGTCCCCAGATGAGAGTTCCCTTGTGCTGCCTCAGCTGAATCTCCTTTACTTGACAGAGATGTGCCTGAGCAGCGGCCCTCCCCAGCCCTATCCCAAATCATACTTATTTTGCATAGGCGATACCATGGTCATGAAGATTGTTCTCCCAGGGTGAGGTTCATTCATTGCATTCTGGGTATGCTGACCCCTGTGATTTCCCCAAATGTGGGAAACTCGACTGCATTATTTGTGGTAGTGGGGGACTGTGTTTGTGCTTTCCTCTAGTCAGCTCTGGTAAAAGTCAGATTTATTTGTCTCAGATCTTCCTCTAGCCTTGTTCTTCTTTCGAGAGTTCCCTTGTGCTGCCTAAGTTGGATCTCTTTCACTTGACAGGGGGGTGCCCGAGTAGCGACCCTCCCCAGCTCTAGCCCAACTCCTACTTACCTGCCAGGTGAGATACTATGATCATGAAGGTGCTTCTCCCAGGGCAAGGCTCACCCATTGCACTCTGGGTGTGGTGCCCCTGCGATTTCCCCAAATGTGGGAAGCTTGACTGCATAATTTGTGTTTCCCCTGGTCGGCTCTCGTATAATTCAGATCTCTTTGTCTCAGGTCTCTCTCCAGCCTAGTTTGCTGTCTGTTTCCACTTCTTTTTTCATGAGCCCCTCCCTTTTATACCCTTGTGCACTATCCTGACTTCTCCTCTTGTCTGCTTATTTTGTGCCTTCCAATGCACAATGCAAACTACAGGTAGTGCTGCAGGGCCCACACCCTTTTACTTGCCGTACAGAGCAGCTCTGGAGCTGTTACAGTGCCCAGCTGCTGCAAGAAATCAGCTTGAATGCTTCAGGGGCTGGGGCATAGCCAACATGAGCCCCACACCGAAGGAGGGTGGAGGTGTTTAATGCGAACTAGGGGTCATCCAAGCGCCGCAAAAGGCCGCTATGCCCTGCACGCCCCTTTTCTCTTTTCATATGCAGACGAGGGTTGAAGCCAACTTTGACCCACTGCTTGGATGACATCACCGTATGCAAATCCATCTGCTGCAGGCCTTCCCCCAGGAATGCTTGCACTAGTTGTTGCATTTGGTTTGTTGTTTGGGGGTGCTTCATTATTAGGCAGCCTTCTGCCCTCCCATGTTCATCTGAAAATATGTGTTCTCCCTGCAGTTGTTGTCCCCAGATGAGAGTTCCCTTGTGCTGCCTCAGTTGAATCTCCTTTACTTGACAGAGATGTGCCTGAGCAGCGGCCCTCCCCAGCCCTATCCCAAATCATACTTATTTTGCATAGGAGATACCATGGTCATGAAGATTGTTCTCCCAGGGTGAGGTTCATTCATTGCATTCTGGGTATGCTGACCCCTGTGATTTCCCCAAATGTGGGAAACTCGACTGCATTATTTGTGGTAGTGGGGGACTGTGTTTGTGCTTTCCTCTGGTCAGCTCTGGTAAAAGTCAGATTTATTTGTCTCAGATCTTCCTCTAGCCTTGTTCTTCTTTCGAGAGTTCCCTTGTGCTGCCTCAGTTGAATCTCCTTCACTTGACAGGGGGGTACCCGAGCAGCGACCCTCCCCAGCTCTAGCCCAACTTCTACTTACCTGGCAGGTGAGATACTATGATCATGTAGGTGCTTCTCCCAGGGCAAGGCTCACCCATTGCACTCTGGGTGTGCTGCTCCTGCGATTTCCCCAAATGTGGGAAACTTGACTGCATAATTTGTGTTTCCCCTGGTCGGCTCTCGTATAATTCAGATCTCTTTGTCTCAGGTCTCTCTCCAGCCTAGTTTGCTGTCTGTTTCAACTTCTCTTTTCTTGAGCCGCTCCCTTCTATGCCCTTGCGCACTATCCTGACTTCTCCCGTCTGCTTACTTTGTGCCTTCCAATGCATAATGCAAACTACAGGTAGTGCTGCAGGGCCCACACCCTTTTACTTGCCGTTCAGAGCAGCTCTGGAGCTGTTACAGTGCCCAGCTGCTGCAAGAAATCAGCTTGAATGCTTCAGGGGCTGGGGCATAGCCAACATGAGCCCCACACCGAAGGAGGGTGGAGGTGTTTAATGCGAACTAGGGGTCATCCAAGCGCCGCAAAAGGCCGCCATGCCCTGCACGCCCCTTTTCTCTTTTCATATGCAGACGAGGGTTGAAGCCAACTTTGACCCACTGCTTGGATGACATCACTATATGCAAATCCATCTGCTGCAGGCCTTCCCCCAGGAATGCTTGTACTAGTTGTTGCATTTGGTTTGTTGTTTGGGGGTGCTTCAGTATTAGGCAGCCTTCTGCCCTCCCATGTTTATCTGAAAATATGTGTTCTCCCTGCAGTTGTTGTCCCCAGATGAGAGTTCCCTTGTGCTGCCTCAGTTGAATCTCCTTTACTTGACAGAGATGTGCCTGAGCAGCGGCCCTCCCCAACCCTATCCCAAATCATACTTATTTTGCATAGGCGATACCATGGTCATGAAGATTGTTCTCCCAGGGTGAGGTTCATTCATTGCATTCTGGGTATGCTGACCCCTGTGATTTCCCCAAATGTGGGAAACTCGACTGCATTATTTGTGGTAGTGGGGGACTGTGTTTGTGCTTTCCTCTGGACAGCTCTGGTAAAAGTCAGATTTCTTTGTCTCAGATCTTCCTCTAGCCTTGTTCTTCTTTCGAGAGTTCCCTTGTGCTGCCTCAGTTGGATCTCTTTAACTTGACAGGGGGGTGCCCGAGCAGCGACCCTCCCCAGCTCTAGCCCAACTCCTACTTACTTGCCAGGTGAGATACTATGATCATGAAGGATCTTCTCCCAGGGCAAGGCTCACCCATTGCACTCTGGGTGTGGTGCCCCTGCGATTTCCCCAAATGTGGGAAGCTTGACTGCATAATTTGTGTTTCCCCTGGTCGGCTCTCGTATAATTCAGATCTCTTTGTCTCAGGTCTCTCTCCAGCCTAGTTTGCTGTCTGTTTCCACTTCTTTTTTCATGAGCCCCTCCCTTTTATACCCTTGTGCACTATCCTGACTTCTCCTCCTGTCTGCTTACTTTGTGCCTTCCAATGCACAATGCAAACTACAGGTAGTGCTGCAGGGCCCACACCCTTTTACTTGCCGTACAGAGCAGCTCTGGAGCTGTTACAGTGCCCAGCTGCTGCAAGAAATCAGCTTGAATGCTTCAGGGGCTGGGGCATAGCCAACATGAGCCCCACACCGAAGGAGGGTGGAGGTGTTTAATGCGAACTAGGGGTCATCCAAGCGCCGCAAAAGGCCGCCATGCCCTGCACGCCCCTTTTCTCTTTTCATATGCAGACGAGGGTTGAAGCCAACTTTGACCCACTGCTTGGATGACATCACCGTATGCAAATCCATCTGCTGCAGGCCTTCCCCCAGGAATGCTTGCACTAGTTGATGCATTTGGTTTGTTGTTTGGGGGTGCTTCAGTATTAGGCAGCCTTCTGCCCTCCCATGTTCATCTGAAAATATGTGTTCTCCCTGCAGTTGTTGTCCCCAGATGAGAGTTCCCTTGTGCTGCCTCAGTTGAATCTCCTTTACTTGACAGAGATGTGCCTGAGCAGCGGCCCTCCCCAGCCCTATCCCAAATCATACTTATTTTGCATAGGAGATACCATGGTCATGAAGATTGTTCTCCCACGGTGAGGTTCATTCATTGCATTCTGGGTATGCTGACCCCTGTGATTTCCCCAAATGTGGGAAACTCGACTGCTTTATTTGTGGTAGTGGGGGACTGTGTTTGTGCTTTCCTCTGGTCAGCTCTGGTAAAAGTCAGATTTCTTTGTCTCAGATCTTCCTTTAGCCTTGTTCTTCTTTCGAGAGTTCCCTTGTGCTGCCTCAGTTGGATCTCCTTCACTTGACAGGGGGGTACCCGAGCAGCGACCCTCCCCAGCTCTAGCCCAACTTCTACTTACCTGGCAGGTGAGATACTATGATCATGTAGGTGCTTCTCCCAGGGCAAGGCTCACCCATTGCACTCTGGGTGTGCTGCTCCTGCGATTTCCCCAAATGTGTGAAACTTGACTGCATAATTTGTGTTTCCCCTGGTCGGCTCTCGTATAATTCAGATCTCTTTGTCTCAGGTCTCTCTCCAGCCTAGTTTGCTGTCTGTTTCAACTTCTCTTTTCTTGAGCCGCTCCCTTCTATGCCCTTGCGCACTATCCTGACTTCTCCCGTCTGCTTACTTTGTGCCTTCCAATGCACAATGCAAACTACAGGTAGTGCTGCAGGGCCCACACCCTTTTACTTGCCGTTCAGAGCTGCTCTGGAGCTGTTACAGTGCCCAGCTGCTGCAATAAATCAGCTTGAATGCTTCAGGGGATGGGGCATGGCCAACATGAGCCCCACACCAAAGGAGGGTGGGGTGTTTAATGCGAACTAGGGGTCATCCAAGCACCGCAAAAGGCCGCCATGCCCTGCACGCCCCTTTTCTCTTTTCATATGCAGATGAGGGTTGAAGCCAACTTTGACCCACTGCTTGGATGACATCACCGTATGCAAATCCGTCTTCTGCAGAACTTCCCCCAGGAATGCTTGCACTAGTTGTTGCATTTGGTTTGTTGTTTGGGGGTGCTTCAGTATTAGGCAGCCTTCTGCCCTCCCATGTTCATCTGAAAATATGTGTTCTCCCTGCAGTTGTTGTCCCCAGATGAGAGTTCCCTTGTGCTGCCTCAGTTGAATCTCCTTTACTTGACAGAGATGTGCATGAGCAGCGGCCCTCCCCAGCCCTATCCCAAATCATACTTATTTTGCATAGGAGATACCATGGTCATGAAGATTACTCTCCCAGGGTGAGGTTCATTCATTGCATTCTGGGTATGCTGACCCCTGTGATTTCCCCAAATGTGGGAAACGTGACAGCTTTATTTGTTGGCAGTGGGGGACTGTGTTTGTGTTTTCCTCTGATCTCTGGTAAAAGTCAGATTTCTTTGTTTCAGATCTTCCTCTAGCCTTGTTCTTCTTTCGAGAGTTTCCTTGTGCTGCCTCAGTTGGATCTCCTTCACTTGACAGGGGGGTGCCCGAGCAGCGACCCTCCCCAGCTCTAGCCCAACTCCTACTTACCTGCCAGGTGAGATACTATGATCATGAAGGTGCTTCTCCCAGGGCAAGGCTCACCCATTGCACTCTGGGTGTGCTGCCCCTGCGATTTCCCCAAATGTGGGAAACTTGACTGCATAATTTGTGTTTCCCCTGGTCAGGTCTCGTATAATTCAGATCTCTTTGTCTCAGGTCTCTCTCCTGCCTAGTTTGCTGTCTGTTTCCACTTCTCTTTTCTTGAGCCGCTCCCTTCTATGCCCTTGCGCACTATCCTGACTTCTCCTCCTTTCTGCTTACTTTGTGCCTTCCAACGCACAATGCGAACTACAGGTAGTGCTGCAGGGCCCACACCCTTTTACTTGCCTTACAGAGCAG
Source organism: Pseudophryne corroboree (assembly GCF_028390025.1). Taxonomy (NCBI): domain Eukaryota; kingdom Metazoa; phylum Chordata; class Amphibia; order Anura; family Myobatrachidae; genus Pseudophryne; species Pseudophryne corroboree. The sequence continues at coordinate 1,450,244 of NW_026967835.1, read as the reverse complement.
CTCTCGAGCTGTTACAGTGCCCAGCTGCTGCAAGAAATCAGCTTGAATGCTTCAGGGGCTGGGGCATAGCCAACATGAGCCCCACACCGAAGGAGGGTGGAGGTGTTTAATGCAAACTAGGGGTCAGCCAAGTGCTGCAAAAGGCCACCATGCCCTGCACGCCCCTTTTCTCTTTTCATATGCAGACGAGGGTTGAAGCCAACTTTGACCCACTGCTTGGATGACATCACCATATGCAAATCTATCTGCTGCAGGCCTTCCCCCAGGAATGCTTGCACTAGTTGTTGCATTTGGTTTGTTGTTTGGGGGTGCTTCAGTATTAGGCAGCCTTCTGCCCTCCCATGTTCATCTGAAAATATGTGTTCTCCCTGCAGTTGTTGTCCCCAGATGAGAGTTCCCTTGTGCTGCCTCAGTTGAATCTCCTTTACTTGACAGAGATGTGCCTGAGCAGCGGCCCTCCGCAGCCATATCCCAAATCATACTTATTTTGCATAGGAGATACCATTGTTATGAAGATTGTTCTCCCAGGGTGCGGTTCATTCATTGCACTCTGGGTATGCTGAACCCTGTGATTTCCCCAAATGTGGGAAACTCGACTGCATTATTTGTGGTAGTGGTGGACTGTGTTTGTGCTTTCCTCTGGTCAGCTCTGGTTAAAGTCAGATTTCTTTGTCTCAGATCTTCCTCTAGCCTTGTTCTTCTTTCGAGAGTTCCTTTGTGCTGCCTCAGTTGGATCTCCTTCACTTGACAGGGGGGTGCCCGAGCAGCGACCCTCCCCAGCTCTAGCCCAACTCCTACTTACCTGCCAGGTGAGATACTATGATCATGAAGGTGCTTCTCCAAGGGCAAGGCTCACCCATTGCACTCTGGGTGTGCTGCTCCTGCGATTTCCCCAAATGTGGGAAACTTGACTGCATAATTTGTGTTTCCCCTGGTCAGGTCTCGTATAATTCAGATATCTTTGTCTCAGGTCTCTCTCCAGCCTAGTTTGCTGTCTGTTTCCACTTCTCTTTTCTTGAGCCGCTCCCTTCTATGCCCTTGCGCACTATCCTGACTTCTCCTCCTTTCTGCTTACTTTGTGCCTTCCAACGCACAATGCGAACTACAGGTATTGCTGCAGGGCCCACACCCTTTTACTTGCCTTACAGAGCAGCTCTGGAGCTGTTACAGTGCCCAGCTGCTGCAAGAAATCAGCTTGAATGCTTCAGGGGCTGGGGCATAGCCAACATGAGCCCCACACCGAAGGAGGGTGGAGGTGTTTAATGCAAACTAGGGGTCAGCCAAGTGCCGCAAAAGGCCACCATGCCCTGCACGCCCCTTTTCTCTTTTCATATGCAGACGAGGCTTGAAGCCAACTTTGACCCACTGCTTGGATGACATCACCATATGCAAATCTATCTGCTGCAGGCCTTCCCCCAGGAATGCTTGCACTAGTTGTTGCATTTGGTTTGTTGTTTGGGGGTGCTTCATTATTAGGCAGCCTTCTGCTCTCCCATGTTCATCTGAAAATATGTGTTCTCCCTGCAGTTGTTGTCCCCAGATGAGAGTTCCCTTGTGCTGCCTCAGTTGAATCTCCTTTACTTGACAGAGATGTGCCTGAGCAGCGGCCCTCCCCAGCCCTATCCCAAATCATACTTATTTTGCATAGGAGATACCATGGTCATAAAGATTGTTCTCCCAGGGTGAGGTTCATTCATTGCATTCTGGGTATGCTGACCCCTGTGATTTCCCCAAATGTGGGAAACTCAACTGCATTATTTGTGGTAGTGGGGGACTGTGTTTGTGTTTTCCTCTGGTCAGCTCTGGTAAAAGTCAGATTTCTTTGTCTCAGATCTTCCTCTAGCCTTGTTCTTCTTTCGAGAGTTCCATTGTGCTGCCTCAGTTTGATCTCCTTCACTTGACAGGGGGGTACCCGAGCAGCGACCCTCCCCAGCTCTAGCCCAACTCCTACATACCTGCCAGGTGAGATACTATGATCATGAAGGTGCTTCTCCCAGGGCAAGGCTCACCCATTGCACTCTGGGTGTGCTGCTCCTGTGATTTCCCCAAATGTGGGAAACTTGACTGCATAATTTGTGTTTCCCCTGGTCGGCTCTCGTATAATTCAGATCTCTTTGTCTCAGGTCTCTCTCCAGCCTAGTTTGCTGTCTGTTTCCACTTCTCTTTTCTTGAGCCGCTGCCTTCTATGCCCTTGTGCACTCTCCTGACTTCACCTGTCTGCTTACTTTGTGCCTTCCAACGCACAATGCAAACTACAGGTAGTGCTGCAGGGCCAACACCCTTTTACTTGCCTTACAGAGCAGCTCTGGAGCTGTTACAGTGCCCAGCTGCTGCAAGAAATCAGCTTGAATGCTTCAGGGGCTGGGGCATAGCCAACATGAGCCCCACACCGACGGAGGGTGGAGGTGTTTAATGCTAACTAAGGGTCATCCAAGCGCCGCAAAAGGCCGCCATGCCCTGCATACCCCTTTTCTCTTTTCATATGCAGATGAGGGTTCCAGCCAACTTTGGCCCACTGCTTGGATGACATCACCGTATGCAAATCCGTCTTCTGCAGACCTTTTCCCAGGAATGCTTGTACTAGTTGTTGCATTTGGTTTGTTGTTTGGGGGTGCTTCAGTATTAGGCAGCCTTCTGCTCTCCCATGTTCATCTGAAAATATGTGTTCTCCCTGCAGTTGTTGTCCCCAGATGAGAGTTCCCTTGTGTTGCCTCAGTTGAATCTCCTTTACTTGACAGAGATGTGCCTGAGCAGCGGCCCTCCCCAGCCCTATCCCAAATCATACTTATTTTGCATAGGAGATACAATTGTCATGAAGATTGTTCTCCCAGGGTGAAGTTCATTCATTGCATTCTGGGTATGCTGACTCCTGTGATTTCCCCAAATGTGGGAAACTCGACTGCATTATTTGTGGTAGTGGGGGACTGTGTTTGTGCTTTCCTCTGGTCAGCTCTGGTAAAAGTCAGATTTCTTTGTCTCAGATCTTCCTCTAGCCTTGTTCTTTTTTCGAGAGTTTCCTTGTGCTGCCTCAGTTGGATCTCCTTCACTTGACAGGGGGGTGCCCGAACAGCGACCCTCCCCAGCTCTAGCCCAACTCCTACTTACCTGCCAGGTGAGATACTATGATCAGGAAGGTGCTTCTCCCAGGGCAAGGCTCACCCAATGCACTCTGGGTGTGCTGCTCCTACGATTTCCCCAAATGTGGGACACTTGATTACATAATTTGTGTTTCCTCTGGTCGGCTCTCGTATAATTCAGATCTCTTTGTCTCAGGTCTCTCTCCAGCCTAGTTTGCTGTCTGTTTCCACTTCTCTTTTCTTGAGCCGCTCCCTTCTATGCCCTTGTGCACTATCCTGACTTCTCCCGTCTGCTTACTTTGTGCCTTCCAACGCACAATGCAAACTACAGGTAGTGCTGCAGGGCCCACACCCTTTTACTTGCTTTACAGAGCAGCTCTGGAGCTGTTACAGTGCCCAGCTGCTGCAAGAAATCAGCTTGAATGCTTCAGGGGCTGGGGCATAGCCAACATGAGCCCCACACCGAAGGAAGGTGGAGGTGTTTAATGCGAACTAGGGGTCATCCAAGCGCCGCAAAAGGCCGCCATGCCCTGCACACCCCTTTTTTATTTTCATATGCAGACGAGGGTTGAAGCCAACTTTGACCCACTGCTTGGATGACATCACCATATGCAAATCCATCTGCTGCAGGCCTTCCCCCAGGAATGCTTGCACTAGTAGTTGCATTTGATTTGTTGTTTGGGGGTGCTTCAGTATTAGGCAGCCTTCTGCCCTCCCATGTTCATCTGAAAATATGTGTTCTCCCTGCAGTTGTTGTCCCCAGATGAGAGTTCCCTTGTGTTGCCTCAGTTGAATCTCCTTTACTTGACAGAGATGTGCCTGAGCAGCGGCCCTCCCCAGCCCTATCCCAAATCATACTTATTTTGCATAGGAGATACCATGGTCATGAAGATTGTTCTCCCAGGGTGAGGTTCATTCATTGCACTCTGGGTATGCTGACCCCTGTGATTTCCCCAAATGTGGGAAACTCGACTGCATTATTTGTAGTAGTGGGGGACTGCGTTTGTGCTTTCCTCTGGTCAGCTCTGGTAAAAGTCAGATTTCTTTGTCTCAGATCTTCCTCTAGCCTTGTTCTTCTTTCGAGAGTTCCCTTGTGCTGCCTCAGTTGGATCTCCTTCACTTGACAGGGGGTGCCCGAGCAGCAATCCTCCACAGCTCTAGCCCAACTCCTACTTACCTGCCAGGTGAGATACTATGATCTTCACTGTTAGGGCAATCAGGATGTGGAATTCCCTGCCAGGGAAGGTGGTAATGGCGGACTCTGTAATTGGATTTAAAAAAGGAATGGATACATTTATGAATGAAAAAGCTATCCAAGGTTATAATACTTAAAATATCAACATGGTTAATCCGGGGGTAACATGAGTTATAGTAGCTAACTAGTCATAAAACATTATTCAGCAAGTATGTAGAATCATCACAACTTAAAACAGGTTGAACACGATGGGCAATTTGCCTCTATTCAACCTCAAAAACTATGTTACTATATGTTACTATATTACTATGTTACTGTAGTATACAGAACACCACAATGTAATGAGCAGTGATAGTGAGCACTGATGAGGATACTAGAACTGACACTGAGCAGCAAGATGCAGCACTGGACTATTAGTAATGTACTGTAGTATGCTGAGCACCACAATGCAGCACAAGACAATGAGCAGTGATACTGAGCACTGATGAGGATACTACTGAGAACTGACACTGAGCAGGAGAGACACACTACTAGTATTACTGAGCAGCAATAAGTAACCACTGATACTGAGCACTGATATTGAGATTTCCACTGAGAGAACATAGCCACGTCCTCTCCGCTCTCTCTTCAATGCACGAGTAAAAATGGCGGCAACGCGCAGCTCTTTATATGGAATCCGAATCTCGCGAGAATCCGACAGCGGGATGATGACATTTTCCCTTGTTCAGGTTTTCCGAGTCAGGCGGGAACAACCGAGCCTGCCTCGGACCAGTGTAAACCACGTGGAGTTCGTCGGGAATTCGGTTCTCGGAGAACCGAACCCGCTCCTCTCTACCTTATACCCATCAATTTTTTTATTTTCAATCTAAGCCCCTGCAGTTTTCTGTAAGCATCTGCTTCGCTATGATGATCAACAAGTCACAAGGGCAAACACTCAGGGCTTGAGGCGTAGATCTTAGGACCAGCTGCTACAAGCATGGCAGAGGTGTCACTATCACTGGTGACACCCAGAGAGGTGGCGAGGGAGATTGTAATGCAGTGCGCGCAGATAAGCAGTGCAATGGTAAAAAGGAGGCATGGTTTCATAGGTAGGGGCGTGGCCTGGTGGCCTGAATCTACATTTTGTTGCTCCGGGTGTCCCGGGGGTTGGGGGCTGCACCCGGGGACTAGTGTGTGTGCGGTGCTGGCTCCTGCACAGTGACAGGGCATGGCCACCCAGCATGACGCCTCCATTCTTGACCATGCTGTAATTGCAGTCGCACTGCAGTTCAGCGTGATCATAAAAAATGGTGTAGCCTCCTGCTGGTGCAGACTGTATGTGCGCGCAGGAAGCCGCCACCATTTTTGTGATCACAGCGGCTGAATGTGATGTCATACAGCCGCTGTGACCACGCCCCCTGTGTCTCCTCCGTTGCAGACCCCATTTTGAAGCCTTGCCCCCGCACCGCTCCATCCCTGACTTGGAAATGGAGTGTTGCTGACCCCCCTCTCCCCCCCCCGCCCCGATTGACAGGCAGAGGCGATCGCATTCTCTGCGGGGTGCCGCAGAAAATGCAGGCACATGCGTATGCTGTTAGCAAATTTTGCAGTTGGATCGCTTATTGTGATTGCATTCCAACCTGAATCAGGCCCTATTACCTATCACAATGCGCTGCGGGCAGTACAAAATTGGGTTAATATAGGAGTAAAACTCCCAGACCTGTGCTCCTTAACTGTACCTGGTGGCTAGTGGAGCGGCTGCCCAGTAATCAGTGTCCACGCCAGTGCGCACACGGTCCACCCCCTACGGCCACGCTCCCCTTCATCAGCGGCCTCGTGATCCGGAAGGGCGGTGTGTGTGTGACTGACCTTAGGAAGAAACTGGAGCCTCCGCTGCAGTGACCCAGCAACCAGGGCACGGGAGTATACAGCGCCGCTGGGAGTGATGAAGCTGCAGTAAAGATGTCTATTAGACCTAGCCTGCTGCAGCCCTTGTAGATTCTCATAAAACAAGTTCTTCTTTTCTTGTCAAAATTAATAGCTAAGAATAGGCTGCCTGAGGCAGGCCCCTGTTAAGTGGCCTGCTACTGAAGGCACCAACTACAAACTGAGCTCCCTGTTCATGGAAGCGGGGTTATAGAGGAGGATGCGCTGAGCATCTTGGGAACAGTCAAAAGCTTTGAGCCGGTTGGTGCCTCAGATCAAGATCCTACTCTACACCCCAATGTGAATCCTTGTGGAGTCCAGTGTACCCCACAGAAGAAATTAATGTGTCACACCCATTGGCAGCAACCTTAGAATAGCTGCTGACGGGCACAATTGAGAAAGGAAGGGGGGGGGGGGGACATTTGAATCCAGCACATAGATGCAATTCAAATATGTAATTTGTACCTTCCTATTTTAAAATATAATGGATGAACCTCACCCTGTGAGAACAATCTTCATGATCAAGATATCTCATATGCAAAATAAGTATGAGTTGGGATAGGGCTGGGGAGGGTGGCTGCTCGGGCAGCCCCTCCCCCGTCAAGTTAAGGAGATTCAACTGAGGACGCACAAGGGAACTCTCGTCTGGGGACACCAACTGCAGGGAGACCACATCTGTTCAGATGAACATGGGAGGGTGGAAGGCTGCCTAATATTGAAGCACCATCAAATATCAAACCATATGCAACAACTAGTACAAGCATTCCTGGGGGAAGGTCTGCAGAAGACGGATTTGCATACGGTGATGTCATCCAAGATGTGGGCCAAAGTTGGCTGGAACCCTCATCTGCATATGAAAAGAGAAAAGGGGCATGCAGGGCATGGCGGCCTTTTGCGGTGCTTGGATGACCCCTAGTTCGCATTAAACACCCCCACCCTCCTTTGGTGTGGGGCTCATGTTGGCCATGCCCCATCCCCTGAAGCATTCAAGCTGATTTCTTGCAGCAGCTGGGCACTGTAACAGCTCCAGAGCTGTTCTGTAAGGCAAGTAAAAGGGTGTGGGCCCTGCAGCACCACCTGTAGTTCGCATTGTGCGTTGGAAGGCACAAAGTAAGCAGACGGGAGGAGAAGTCAGGATAGTGCGCAAGGGCATCCTTTTCTCTTAGTCCGTAGAGGATGCTGGGGTCACATTAAGAACCATGGGGTATAGACGGGATCCGCAAGAGACATGGGCACTTTAAGACTTTCAAAGGGTGTGAACTGGCTCCTCCCTCTATGCCCCTCCTCCAGACTCCAGTTATAGGAACTGTGCCCAGGGAGACGGACATTTCGAGGAAAGGATTTATTGTTAAACTAAGGTGAGCATCTTACCAGCTCACACCTTAAGCATGCCGCAGAACGTGGCATTCAACAGAACACAAGCCAACGGCATGAACAATTGCAGCAAAAAGCTGACCAGAACCATAACATAACATGTGTATAACCACAAGTAATAACTGCAGACACAGTATGGACTGGGACGGGTGCCCAGCATCCTCTACGGACTAAGAGAAAAGGATTTACCAGTAGGTATTAAAATCCTATTTTCTCATACGACCTAGAGGATGCTGGGGTCACATTAAGAACCATGGGGTTATACCAAAGCTCTTGAACGGGTGGGAGAGTGCGTACGACTCTGCAGCACCGAATGACCCAACTTGAGGTTATCATCAGCCAAGGTATCAAACTTGTAAAACTTAGCAAAAGTGTTTACTAAATAGCTGCTCGGCAAAGTTGCAATGCCGAGACTCCCCGACCAGCTGCCCAGGATGAACCCACCTTTCTAGTAGAATGGGTCTTCACCTAATTCAGTAATGGCAATCCTGCCATGGAATGAGCATGCTGAATCTTACCACAGATCCAGCGCATAATGGTCTACATGGAAGCAGGACACCCAATCCTGTTGGGAGCATACAGGACAAACAGAGCCTCTGTTTTCCTAATCTGAACCGTTCTGGTGACATAAATTTTCAAAGTTCTGACCACAGCCAGAGACTTTGACTCAACGAAGGTGTCAGTGGCCAAAGGCACCATGTGGAAAGATGAACCACCTTCGGCAGAAATTGTTGACGTGTCCTCAATTCTGCTCTATCTTCATGAAAGATCAAATAAAGGCTCTTGTGATACTGCATGGTTTGTACTGTTTTCCATGTGCTCCCAGATCTTTCAAGCAAGTAGCATGGTCAAGAAAGTTCTGTTTGAAAAGAAACAACATTTACTGTCATTGTTATAGAATTTGGGAGAAAAAACAAGAAGAAATCTGCACTGTTGACGCACTGGACAGAATGAATGAATCATAAAATATAACCTTTATTAAGTATGTATTAAAATTGGATAAATATTAATATTATTATCCCAAACTGCAGTGAAACATAAATGTTAAAATCACAGAACTAACATACATGTGCATAAGAAGAATAAAGAGATGTGAAAAAAAGGTTTAAAAAGCGTGTCCGTGTGTGATTATTTTTGAAGGCACAACCCTGGCGGGGTTGTTTATATAGATATATATGTTGCTAATAATCACTTTCTAGCGTAATGTTATTAAATAGCTGTTAGTATCTATGTCGTCAGGTACCACTGGGTCGTATCCTATATACTCCCTTCACTCAATAGGGGTTACCTCCCGGGAAGCCATCCCCATTGGCGAATTTGTGGGGGTGATTGAGTATAACCGGTAAGCTAACCTCCAATTTGTGGGGTGCTTAGGTAGATGGGGATCACTTATTTCTCTGTGTCCCCTAAGACTATATTCCTAAATTCAATACCACAGGGGGATAGCTTTCTATATCGGATAAGGAATCACTTGATAGGGAAATCTCTATGGATCATGGAAAGATCATATTTATTAATATCCAAACTAAAAAAATGATGAATAGCTTTAATTTAGCTGTTTAGATATAGTTAATTGGCGAGATATACCAACAGGTGCGGTTGCCTTAAGGAATATGGCAATTCCAATATAAATAGCAGCCCTCCTTCATATAATCAGCCAGATCTTATTAAATCTGGTCCAGATATAGCCGTTCAGATATACTTAATTGACAACATATATCAATCGGTGGGGTTGCCTTAAGGAATATAGCAATTCCAATTCTCATATAAATAGCAACCTTCCTTCATATATTCAGCCAGATCTTATTTAATCTGATCTAGGCGTAGGCAATAATGCTTTCCTTAGAGGTATAGCCACCTCAATTCTTATTAAGAAGCAAAGTGTCTGTCATAATGGTTTATCCAATTCATCTAAGAAATAATATATTCCATGTGTCAGAGATTCATTACTCTCTATTTACACTGTTAAAGAGTTAATTCTTATTATGTTACAGTGTAATGAAATTATCATATAGGGAGATGTGGCAATTCCATGTGCTATATATATAATAACCCTTAGTGGTCCAGATTCCACAATGAGGAATTTTCTTATAAACCGCTGAAACACACAGCTGTTTGACTGACTTCCAAATATATCTATCTCACTTTGTAACAGTCTTATGATAGAGAAACTGTTACATATTCGGTCACTTAGTTATCTAAAGGTAAACAGACTCAGTGTGAGGGTAATATAATATATCAAATGCGCTGTCAATAATCGTGGTAACTGGTGTAATAATGTGGTATATTGAGTATGCTAGTAAGGCATATAACTGCTCTCCAGCCTTTAAGTGTTACCAATCAATTTGTTACACTGTAAAGGATTTATGGTGTCCTGTTAGGACATGCAGCTGCTAGGCTGACTCAAAGATTTATCCATTTGTAACAATTATGTAACAGTTATATACATGTTACTGGTATTACATAGAAATAGTATGACACAGGCCAGGAGTCCCATGTGTCTAGATTCCACAATAGGAGATTTTCTTTGTCTTATAAACTGCTGGAACACACAGCTGCTAGACTGACTTCAAATATATATATTACTTTGTAACAGTTTTATAGTAAAGAGACTGTTACACACTGTCATTTAGTTATCTCAAGGTTAGCAGATTCTGTGTGAGGATAGTGTTCTGTTAGAACATGCAGCTGCTAGGCTGACTCATAGAAAATGTATCCATTTGTAACAAATGACACATACAGCATTAAATTAATATCTATAGCAGCCCATGTGACATCTCTACTCTTATCATAATTGTCTGGTTATTGCCAATCTGGACAGCAGGAGTGATATATATTCACTAGTCCCAATATCCCATCATATAAATATACCCACACTGATATACTTTCTTATCAAGAGTTATTAGTAGCTATCTGTATGCACTTTAGACATTGTAATTGCTAAGTGACATCATATCTAGTGTATTCCTTTCTTATAGCTCAGCTTCTATTCCCTATTAGTGGAGACTAACAGCTAACATCATAATCATATATTTTTGTTTTATAACATTTCACATGAGTCAAATACACGCGGACACGCCGTGCCCTACACATGTGTTTCACTGCATCTATGGCAACTTACATTAAAGCTAACAAGAAAGCACACTCGTTCTGTCTTTAAACTGATAAAAGAAACCCCAATAATATGGGGCATGCAAAAATTGAGATAAAACTCAGTTTTGCTCCTCTCCACGGAAATCTTTAATAAAAGGCGAAATATTTGTTAGTTCTGAAGAGAAACCAGAGCATGACCAAGATTCCACCTGTCGCCTGAGTGCCATGCCAGCAGTTCTCATTGAGCTCAAAGTGAGCACCCAATTTGAAAGAAAGAAAGCAGATTTCTCACCAGGCTTCCCCTAGCTATAAACATGGTTTGTACTCTTTTCCATGTGTTCCCAGATCTTTCAAGCAATTAGTATAGTCAAGAAAGTTCTGTTTGAAAAGAAACAAACATTTACTGTCATTTCTATGCAAATGAGCTTACATTAAAGCACACTCGTTCTATCTTTAAACAGATAAAATAAAACCCCAATAAGATGGGGCATGCAAAATTTGAGATAAAACTCAGTTTTGCTCCTCTCCACGGAAATCTTTAGTAAAAGGCGAAAGATTTGTTCGTTCTGAAGAGAAACCAGAGCATGACCAAGATTCCACCTGTCGCCTGAGTGCCATGCCAGCAGTCCTCATTCAGCTCAAAGTGAGCACCCAATTTGAAAGAAAGAAAGCAGATTTCTCACCAGGCTTCCCCTTGCTATAAGCATGGTTTGTACTCTTTTCCATGTGCTCCCAGATCTTTCAAGCAAGTAGCATGGTCAAGAAAGTTCTGTTTGAAAAGAAACAGACATTTACTATCATTGTTATACAAATAAACTTACATTAAAGCCAACAAGAAAGCACACTCGTTCTGTCTTTAAACTGATAAAAGAAACCCCAATAATATGGGGCATGCAAAAATTGAGATAAAACTCAGTTTTGCTCCTCTCCACGGAAATCTTTAATAAAAGGCGAAAGATTTGTTCATTCTGAAGAGAAACCAGAGCATGACCAAGATTCCACCTGTCGCCTGAGTGCCATGCCAGCAGTCCTCATTCAGATCAAAGTGAGCGCCCAATTTGAAAGAAAGCAGATTTCTCACCTGGCTTCTCCTTGCTATAAGCATGGTTTGTACTGTATTCCATGTGCTCCCAGATCTTTCAAGCAAGTAGCATGGTCAAGAAAGTTCTGTTTGAAAAGAAACAAACATTTACTGTAATTTCTATGCAAATGAGCTTTCATTAAAGCACACTCATTCTATCTTTAAACCGATAAAAGAAAATCCAAAAAGATGGGGCATGCAAAAATTGAGGTAAAACTCAGTTTTGCTCCTCTCCACGGAAATCTTTAGTAAAAGGCGAAAGATTTGTTCGTTCTGAAGAGAAACCAGAGCATGACCAAGATTTTCATCTGAAAATATGTGTTCTCCCTGCAGTTGTTGTCCCCAGATGAGAGTTCCCTTGTGCTGCCTCAGTTGAATCTCCTTTACTTGACAGAGATGTGCCTGAGCAGCGGCCCTCCCCAGCCCTATCCCAAATCATACTTATTTTGCATAGGAGATACCATGGTCATGAAGATTGTTCTCCCAGGGTGAGGTTCATTCATTGCATTCTGGGTATGCTGACCCCTGTGATTTCCCCAAATGTGGGAAACTCGACTGCATTATTTGTGGTAGTGGGGGACTGTGTTTGTGCTTTCCTCTGGTCAGCTCTGGTAAAAGTCAGATTTCTTTGTCTCAGATCTTCCTCTAGCCTTGTTCTTCTTTCGAGAGTTCCCTTGTGCTGCCTCAGTTGGATCTCCTTCACTTGACAGGGGGTGCCCGAGCAGCAATCCTCCACAGCTCTAGCCCAACTCCTACTTACCTGCCAGGTGAGATACTATGATCTTCACTGTTAGGGCAATCAGGATGTGGAATTCCCTGCCAGGGAAGGTGGTAATGGCGGACTCTGTAATTGGATTTAAAAAAGGAATGGATACATTTCTGAATGAAAAAGCTATCTAAGGTTATAATACTTAAAATATCAACATGGTTAATCCGGGGGTAACATGAGTTATAGTAGCTAACTAGTCATAAAACATTATTCAGCAAGTATGTAGAATCATCACAACTTAAAACAGGTTGAACACGATGGGCAATTTGCCTCTATTCAACCTCAAAAACTATGTTACTATATGTTACTATATTACTATGTTACTGTAGTATACAGAAAACCAAAATGCAATGAACAGTGATAGTGAGCACTGATGAGGATACTAGAACTGACACTGAGCAGCAAGATGCAGCACTGGACTATTAGTAATGTACTGTAGTATGCTGAGCACCACAATGCAGCACAAGACAATGAGCAGTGATACTGAGCACTGATGAGGATACTACTGAGAACTGACACTGAGCAGGAGAGACACACTACTAGTATTACTGAGCAGCAATAAGTAACCACTGATACTGAGCACTGATATTGAGATTTCCACTGAGAGAACATAGCCACGTCCGTTCCGCTCTCTCTTCAAAGCACGAGTAAAAATGGCGGCAACAAGCAGCTCTTTATATGGAATCCGAATCTCGCGAGAATCCGACAGCGGGATGATGACATTTTCCCTTGTTCAGGTTTTCCGAGTCAGGCGGGAACAACCGAGCCTGCCTCGGACCAGTGTAAACAACGTGGAGTTCGTGGGGAATTCGGTTCTCGGAGAACCGAACCCGCTCCTCTCTACCTTATACCCATCAATTTTTTTATTTTCAATCTAAGCCCCTGCAGTTTTCTGTAAGCATCTGCTTCGCTATGATGATCAACAAGTCACAAGGGCAAACACTCAGGGCTTGAGGCGTAGATCTTAGGACCAGCTGCTACAAGCATGGCAGAGGTGTCACTATCACTGGTGACACCCAGAGAGGTGGCGAGGGAGATTGTAATGCAGTGCGCGCAGATAAGCAGCGCAATGGTAAAAAGGAGGCATGGTTTCATAGGTAGGGGCGTGGCCTGGTGGCCTGAATCTACATTTTGTTGCTCCGGGTGTCCCGGGGGTTGGGGGCTGCACCCGGGGACTAGTGTGTGAGCAGTGCTGGCTCCTGCACAGTGAAAGGGCATGGCCACCCAGCATGACGCCTCCCTTCTTGACCATGCTGTAATTGCAGTCGCACTGCAGTTCAGCGTGATCATAAAAAATGGTGTAGCCTCCTGCTGGTGCAGACTGTATGTGCGCGCAGGAAGCCGCCACCATTTTTGTGATCACAGCGGCTAAATGTGATGTCATACAGCCGCTGTGACCACGCCCCCTGTGTCTCCTCCGTTGCAGACCCCATTTTGAAGCCTTGCCCCCGCACCGCTCCATCCCTGACTTGGAAATGGAGTGTTGCTGACCCACCTATCCCCCCCCCCGCCCCGATTGACAGGCAGAGGCGATCGCATTCTCTGCGGGGTGCCGCAGAAAATGCAGGCACATGCGTATGCTCTTAGCAATTTTTGCAGTTGGATCGCTTATTGTGATTGCAATCCAACCTGAATCAGGCCCTATTACCTATCACAATGCGCTGCGGGCAGTACAAAATTGGGTTAATATAGGAGAAAAACCCCCAGACCTGTGCTCCTTAACTGTACCTGGTGGCTAGTGGAGCGGCTGCCCAGTAATCAGTGTCCACGCCAGTGCGCACACGGTCCACCCCCTACGGCCACGCTCCCCTTCATCAGCGGCCTCGTGATCCGGAAGGGTGGTGTGTGTGTGACTGACCTTAGGATGAAACCGGACCCTCCGCTGCAGTGACCCAGCAACCAGGGCACGGGAGTATACAGCGCCGCTGGGAGTGATGAAGCTGCAGTAAAGATGTCTATTAGACCTAGCCTGCTGCAGCCCTTGTAGATTCTCATAAAACAAGTTCTTCTTTTCTTGTCAAAATTTATAGCTAAGAATAGGCTGCCTGAGGCAGGCCCCTGTTAAGTGGCCTGCTACTGAAGGCACCAACTACAAACTGAGCTCCCTGTTCATGGAAGCGGGGTTATAGAGGAGAATGCACTGAGCATCTTGGGAACAGTCAAAAGCTTTGAGCCGGTTGGTGCCTCAGATCAAGATCCTACTCTACACCCCAATGTGAATCCTTGTGGAGTCCAGTGTACCCCACAGAAGAAATTAATGTGTCACACCCATTGGCAGCAACCTTAGAATAGCTGCTGACGGGCACAATTGAGAAAGGAAGGGGGGGGGGGGGGGGGACATTTGAATCCAGCACATAAATGCAATTCAAATATGTAATTTGTACCTTCCTATTTTAAAATATAATGGATGAACCTCACCCTGTGATAACAATCTTCATGATCAAGAGATCTCATATGCAAAATAAGTATGAGTTGGGATAGGGCTGGGGAGGGTGGCTGCTCGGGCAGCCCCTCCCCCGTCAAGTTAAGGAGATTCAACTGAGGAAGCACAAGGGAACTCTCGTCTGGGGACAACAACTGCAGGGAGACCACATCTTTTCAGATGAACATGGGAGGGCGGAAGGCTGCCTAATACTGAAGCACCATCAAATATCAAACCATATGCAACATCTAGTACAAGCCTTCCTGGGGGAAGGTCTGCAGCAGACGGATTTGCATACAGTGATGTTATTCAAGCAGTGGGCCAAAGTTGGCTGGAACCCTCATCTGCATATGAAAAGAGAAAAGGGGCGTGCAGGGCATGGCGGCCTTTTGCAGTGCTTGGATGACCCCTAGTTCTCATTAAACACCCCCACCCTCCTTTGGTGTGGGGCTCATGTTGGCCATGCCCCATCCCCTGAAGCATTCAAGCTGATTTCTTGCAGCAGCTGGGCACTGTAACAGCTCCAGAGCTGTTCTGTAAGGCAAGTAAAAGGGTGTGGGCCCTGCAGCACCACCTGTAGTTTGCATTGTGCGTTGGAAGGCACAAAGTAAGCAGACGGGAGGAGAAGTCAGGATAGTGCGCAAGGGCATCCTTTTCTCTTAGTCCGTAGAGGATGCTGGGGTCACATTAAGAACCATGGGGTATAGACGGGATCCGCAAGAGACATGGGCACTTTAAGACTATCAAAGGGTGTGAACTGGCTCCTCCCTCTATGCCCCTCCTCCAGACTCCAGTTATAGGAACTGTGCCCATGGAGACGGACATTTCGAGGAAAGGATTTATTGTTAAACTAAGGTGAGCATCTTACCAGCTCACACCTTAAGCATGCCGCAGAACGTGGCATTCAACAGAACACAAGCCAACGGCATGAACAATTGCAGCAAAAAGCTGACCAGAACCATAACACAACATGTGTATAACCACAAGTAATAACTGCAGACACAGTATGGACTGGGACGGGTGCCCAGCATCCTCTACAGACTAAGAGAAAAGGATTTACCGGTAGGTATTAAAATCCTATTTTCTCATACGACCTAGAGGATGCTGGGGTCACATTAAGAACCATGGGGTTATACCAAAGCTCTTGAACGGGTGGAAGAGTGCGTACGACTCTGCAGCACCGAATGACCCAACTTGAAGTTATCATCGGCCAAGGTATCAAACTTGTAAAACTTAGCAAAAGTGTTTACTAAATAGCTGCTCGGCAAAGTTGCAATGCCGAGACTCCCCGACCAGCTGCCCAGGATGAACCCACCTTTCTAGTAGAATGGGTCTTCACCTAATTCAGTAACGGCAATCCTGCCATGGAATGAGCATGCTGAATCTTACCACAGATCCAGCGCATAATGGTCTACATGGAAGCAGGACACCCAATCCTGTTGGGAGCATACAGGACAAACAGAGCCTCTGTTTTCCTAATCTGAACCGTTCTGGTGACATAAATTTTCAAAGTTCTGACCACAGCCAGAGACTTTGACTCAACGAAGGTGTCAGTGGCCAAAGGCACCATGTGGAAAGATATACCACCTTCGGCAGAAATTGTTGACGTGTCCTCAATTCTGCTCTATCTTCATGAAAGATCAAATAAAGGCTCTTGTGATACTGCATGGTTTGTACTGTTTTCCATGTGCTCCCAGATCTTTCAAGCAAGTAGCATGGTCAAGAAAGTTCTGTTTGAAAAGAAACAAACATTTACTGTCATTGTTATGCAAATAAACTTACATTAAAGCTAACAAGAAAGCAAACTCGTTCTGTCTTTAAACTGATAAAAGAAACCCCAATAATATGGGCATACCTCCCAACTTTGTCGGCTCGCAAAGAGGGACACACGCGCGGCGAAGTCGCGCGCGCTCCCAAAAAGGGTGTGACCTAAGTAAAAGGGGGCGTGGCTTCGCGGGAGGACCCGCGATCGCGAGTCACGCCCCCGTTTTCGGCACTGAGCGGGCATGCCCAGCGCTCTGTGAGCCGCTGGCATGCCACCTCTCCCTCTGACTTCAGTGAATAGACGCTGTGCGCATGCGCACAGCGTCTATTCACCGCTGCTCTGCTAAGCAGGGCAGCGACAGACAGAGCCTCCCAATTGTCCTCCCCACCGCGGGACACTGCGGCCCGCAGGTGGGACAGCGGGACAGTCCCCAAAAAACGGGACTGTCCCGCGAAAATCGGGACAGTTGGGAGGTATGATATGGGGCATGCAAAAATTGAGATAAAACTCAGTTTTGCTCCTCTCCACGGAAATCTTTAGTAAAAGGCGAAAGATTTGTTCGTTCTGAAGAGAAACCAGAGCATGACCAAGATTCCACCTGTCGCCTGAGTGCCATGCCAGCAGTCCTCATTCAGCTCAAAGTGAGCACCCAATTTGAAAGAAAGAAAGCAGATTTCTCACCAGGCTTCCCCTTGCTATAAACATGGTTTGTACTCTTTTCCATGTGCTCCCAGATCTTTCAAGCAATTAGTATGGTCAAGAAAGTTCTGCTTGAAAAGAAACAGACATTTATTGTCATTGTTATGCAAATAAACTTACATTAAAGCTAACAAGAAAGCACACTCGTTCTGTCTTTAAACTGATAAAAGAAACCCCAATAATATGGGGCATGCAAAAATTGAGATAAAATTCAGTTTTGCTCCTCTCCACGGATAATCTTTAATAAAAGGCGAAAGATTTGTTCGTTCTGAAGAGAAACCAGAGCATGACCAAGATTCCACCTGTCGCCTGAGTGCTGTGCCAGCAGTCCTCATTCAGATCAAAGTGAGTGCCCAATTTGAAAGAAAGCAGATTTCTCACCTGGCTTCTCCTTGCTATAAGCATGGTTTGTACTGTATTCCATGTGCTCCCAGATCTTTCAAGCAAGTAGCATGGTCAAGAAAGTTCTGTTTGAACATAAATAAACATTTACTGTCGTTTCTATGCAAATGAGCTTACATTAAAGCACACTCATTCTATCTTTAAACCGGTAAAAGAAACCCCAAAATGATGGGGCATGCAAAAATTGAGATAAAACTCGGTTTTGCTCCTCTCCACGGAAATCTTTAGTAAGAGGCGAAAGATTTGTTCGTTCTGAAGAGAAACCAGAGCATGACCAAGATTTTTATATGAAAATATGTGTTCTCCCTGCAGTTGTTGTCCCCAGATGAGAGTTCCCTTGTGCTGCCTCAGCTGAATCTCCTTTACTTGACAGAGATGTGCCTGAGCAGCGGCCCTCCCCAGCCCTATCCCAAATCATACTTATTTTGCATAGGCGATACCATGGTCATGAAGATTGTTCTCCCAGGGTGAGGTTCATTCATTGCATTCTGGGTATGCTGACCCCTGTGATTTCCCCAAATGTGGGAAACTCGACTGCATTATTTGTGGTAGTGGGGGACTGTGTTTGTGCTTTCCTCTGGTCAGCTCTGGTAAAAGTCAGATTTATTTGTCTCAGATCTTCCTCTAGCCTTGTTCTTCTTTCGAGAGTTCCCTTGTGCTGCCTCAGTTGGATCTCTTTCACTTGACAGGGGGGTGCCCGAGTAGCGACCCTCCCCAGCTCTAGCCCAACTCCTACTTACCTGCCAGGTGAGATACTATGATCATGAAGGTGCTTCTCCCAGGGCAAGGCTCACCCATTGCACTCTGGGTGTGGTGCCCCTGCGATTTCCCCAAATGTGGGAAGCTTGACTGCATAATTTGTGTTTCCCCTGGTCGGCTCTCGTATAATTCAGATCTCTTTGTCTCAGGTCTCTCTCCAGCCTAGTTTGCTGTCTGTTTCCACTTCTTTTTTCATGAGCCCCTCCCTTTTATACCCTTGTGCACTATCCTGACTTCTCCTCTTGTCTGCTTACTTTGTGCCTTCCAATGCACAATGCAAACTACTGGTAGTGCTGCAGGGCCCACACCCTTTTACTTGCCGTACAGAGCAGCTCTGGAGCTGTTACAGTGCCCAGCTGCTGCAAGAAATCAGCTTGAATGCTTCAGGGGCTGGGGCATAGCCAACATGAGCCCCACACCGAAGGAGGGTGGAGGTGTTTAATGCGAACTAGGGGTCATCCAAGCGCCGCAAAAGGCCGCTATGCCCTGCACGCCCCTTTTCTCTTTTCATATGCAGACGAGGGTTGAAGCCAACTTTGACCCACTGCTTGGATGACATCACCGTATGCAAATCCATCTGCTGCAGGCCTTCCCCCAGGAATGCTTGCACTAGTTGTTGCATTTGGTTTGTTGTTTGGGGGTGCTTCATTATTAGGCAGCCTTCTGCCCTCCCATGTTCATCTGAAAATATGTGTTCTCCCTGCAGTTGTTGTCCCCAGATGAGAGTTCCCTTGTGCTGCCTCAGTTGAATCTCCTTTACTTGACAGAGATGTGCCTGAGCAGCGGCCCTCCCCAGCCCTATCCCAAATCATACTTATTTTGCATAGGATATACCATGGTCATGAAGATTGTTCTCCCAGGGTGAGGTTCATTCATTGCATTCTGGGTATGCTGACCCCTGTGATTTCCCCAAATGTGGGAAACTCGACTGCATTATTTGTGGTAGTGGGGGACTGTGTTTGTGCTTTCCTCTGGTCAGCTCTGGTAAAAGTCAGATTTATTTGTCTCAGATCTTCCTCTAGCCTTGTTCTTCTTTCGAGAGTTCCCTTGTGCTGCCTCAGTTGAATCTCCTTCACTTGACAGGGGGGTACCCGAGCAGCGACCCTCCCCAGCTCTAGCCCAACTTCTACTTACCTGGCAGGTGAGATACTATGATCATGTAGGTGCTTCTCCCAGGGCAAGGCTCACCCATTGCACTCTGGGTGTGCTGCTCCTGCGATTTCCCCAAATGTGGGAAACTTGACTGCATAATTTGTGTTTCCCCTGGTCGGCTCTCGTATAATTCAGATCTCTTTGTCTCAGGTCTCTCTCCAGCCTAGTTTGCTGTCTGTTTCAACTTCTCTTTTCTTGAGCCGCTCCCTTCTATGCCCTTGCGCACTATCCTGACTTCTCCCGTCTGCTTACTTTGTGCCTTCCAATGCACAATGCAAACTACAGGTAGTGCTGCAGGGCCCACACCCTTTTACTTGCCGTTCAGAGCAGCTCTGGAGCTGTTACAGTGCCCAGCTGCTGCAAGAAATCAGCTTGAATGCTTCAGGGGCTGGGGCATAGCCAACATGAGCCCCACACCGAAGGAGGGTGGAGGTGTTTAATGCGAACTAGGGGTTATCCAAGCGCCGCAAAAGGCCGCCATGCCCTGCACGCCCCTTTTCTCTTTTCATATGCAGACGCGGGTTGTAGCCAACTTTGACCCACTGCTTGGATGACATCACCATATGCAAATCCATCTGCTGCAGGCCTTCCCCCAGGAATGCTTGTACTAGTTGTTGCATTTGGTTTGTTGTTTGGGGGTGCTTCAGTATTAGGCTGCCTTCTGCCCTCCCATGTTTATCTGAAAATATGTGTTCTCCCTGCAGTTGTTGTCCCCAGATGAGAGTTCCCTTGTGCTGCCTCAGTTGAATCTCCTTTACTTGACAGAGATGTGCCTGAGCAGCGGCCCTCCCCAGCCCTATCCCAAATCATACTTATTTTGCATAGGCGATACCATGGTCATGAAGATTGTTCTCCCAGGGTGAGGTTCATTCATTGCATTCTGGGTATGCTGACCCCTGTGATTTCCCCAAATGTGGGAAACTCAACTGCATTATTTGTGGTAGTGGGGGACTGTGTTTGTGCTTTCCTCTGGACAGCTCTGGTAAAAGTCAGATTTATTTGTCTCAGATCTTCCTCTAGCCTTGTTCTTCTTTCGAGAGTTCCCTTGTGCTGCCTCAGTTGGATCTCTTTCACTTGACAGGGGGGTGCCCGAGCAGCGACCCTCCCCAGCTCTAGCCCAACTCCTACTTACCTGGCAGGTGAGATACTATGATCATGTAGGTGCTTCTCCCAGGGCAAGGCTCACCCATTGCACTCTGGGTGTGCTGCTCCTGCGATTTCCCCAAATGTGGGAAACTTGACTGCATAATTTGTGTTTCCCCTGGTCGGCTCTCGTATAATTCAGATCTCTTTGTCTCAGGTCTCTCTCCAGCCTAGTTTGCTGTCTGTTTCAACTTCTCTTTTCTTGAGCCGCTCCCTTCTATGCCCTTGCGCACTATCCTGACTTCTCCCGTCTGCTTACTTTGTGCCTTCCAATGCACAATGCAAACTACAGGTAGTGCTGCAGGGCCCACACCCTTTTACTTGCCGTTCAGAGCAGCTCTGGAGCTGTTACAGTGCCCAGCTGCTGCAAGAAATCAGCTTGAATGCTTCAGGGGCTGGGGCATAGCCAACATGAGCCCCACACCGAAGGAGGGTGGAGGTGTTTAATGCGAACTAGGGGTTATCCAAGCGCCGCAAAAGGCCGCCATGCCCTGCACGCCCCTTTTCTCTTTTCATATGCAGACGCGGGTTGTAGCCAACTTTGACCCACTGCTTGGATGACATCACCATATGCAAATCCATCTGCTGCAGGCCTTCCCCCAGGAATGCTTGTACTAGTTGTTGCATTTGGTTTGTTGTTTGGGGGTGCTTCAGTATTAGGCTGCCTTCTGCCCTCCCATGTTTATCTGAAAATATGTGTTCTCCCTGCAGTTGTTGTCCCCAGATGAGAGTTCCCTTGTGCTGCCTCAGTTGAATCTCCTTTACTTGACAGAGATGTGCCTGAGCAGCGGCCCTCCCCAGCCCTATCCCAAATCATACTTATTTTGCATAGGCGATACCATGGTCATGAAGATTGTTCTCCCAGGGTGAGGTTCATTCATTGCATTCTGGGTATGCTGACCCCTGTGATTTCCCCAAATGTGGGAAACTCAACTGCATTATTTGTGGTAGTGGGGGACTGTGTTTGTGCTTTCCTCTGGACAGCTCTGGTAAAAGTCAGATTTATTTGTCTCAGATCTTCCTCTAGCCTTGTTCTTCTTTCGAGAGTTCCCTTGTGCTGCCTCAGTTGGATCTCTTTCACTTGACAGGGGGGTGCCCGAGCAGCGACCCTCCCCAGCTCTAGCCCAACTCCTACTTACTTGCCAGGTGAGATACTATGATCATGAAGGTGCTTCTCCCAGGGCAAGGCTCACCCATTGCACTCTGGGTGTGGTGCCCCTGCGATTTCCCCAAATGTGGGAAGCTTGACTGCATAATTTGTGTTTCCCCTGGTCGGCTCTCGTATAATTCAGATCTCTTTGTCTCAGGTCTCTCTCCAGCCTAGTTTGCTGTCTGTTTCCACTTCTTTTTTCATGAGCCCCTCCCTTTTATACCCTTGTGCACTATCCTGACTTCTCCTCCTGTCTGCTTACTTTGTGCCTTCCAATGCACAATGCAAACTACAGGTAGTGCTGCAGGGCCCACACCCTTTTACTTGCCATACAGAGCAGCTCTGGAGCTGTTACAGTGCCCAGCTGCTGCAAGAAATCAGCTTGAATGCTTCAGGGGCTGGGGCATAGCCAACATGAGCCCCACACCGAAGGAGGGTGGAGGTGTTTAATGCGAACTAGGGGTCATCCAAGCGCCGCAAAAGGCCGCCATGCCCTGCACGCCCCTTTTCTCTTTTCATATGCAGACGAGGGTTGAAGCCAACTTTGACCCACTGCTTGGATGACATCACCGTATGCAAATCCATCTGCTGCAGGCCTTCCCCCAGGAATGCTTGCACTAGTTGTTGCATTTGGTTTGTTGTTTGGGGGTGCTTCAGTATTAGGCAGCCTTCTGCCCTCCCATGTTCATCTGAAAATATGTGTTCTCCCTGCAGTTGTTGTCCCCAGATGAGAGTTCCCTTGTGCTGCCTCAGTTGAATCTCCTTTACTTGACAGAGATGTGCCTGAGCAGCGGCCCTCCCCAGCCCTATCCCAAATCATACTTATTTTGCATAGGAGATACCATGGTCATGAAGATTGTTCTCCCACGGTGAGGTTCATTCATTGCATTCTGGGTATGCTGACCCCTGTGATTTCCCCAAATGTGGGAAACTCGACTGCTTTATTTGTGGTAGTGGGGGACTGTGTTTGTGCTTTCCTCTGGTCAGCTCTGGTAAAAGTCAGATTTCTTTGTCTCAGATCTTCCTTTAGCCTTGTTCTTCTTTCGAGAGTTCCCTTGTGCTGCCTCAGTTGGATCTCCTTCACTTGACAGGGGGGTACCCGAGCAGCGACCCTCCCCAGCTCTAGCCCAACTTCTACTTACCTGGCAGGTGAGATACTATGATCATGTAGGTGCTTCTCCCAGGGCAAGGCTCACCCATTGCACTCTGGGTGTGCTGCTCCTGCGATTTCCCCAAATGTGGGAAACTTGACTGCATAATTTGTGTTTCCCCTGGTCGGCTCTCGTATAATTCAGATCTCTTTGTCTCAGGTCTCTCTCCAGCCTAGTTTGCTGTCTGTTTCAACTTCTCTTTTCTTGAGCCGCTCCCTTCTATGCCCTTGCGCACTATCCTGACTTCTCCCGTCTGCTTACTTTGTGCCTTCCAATGCACAATGCAAACTACAGGTAGTGCTGCAGGGCCCACACCCTTTTACTTGCCGTTCAGAGCAGCTCTGGAGCTGTTACAGTGCCCAGCTGCTGCAATAAATCAGCTTGAATGCTTCAGGGGATGGGGCATGGCCAACATGAGCCCCACACCAAAGGAGGGTGGGGTGTTTAATGCGAACTAGGGGTCATCCAAGCACCGCAAAAGGACGCCATGCCCTGCACGCCCCTTTTCTCTTTTCATATGCAGATGAGGGTTGAAGCCAACTTTGACCCACTGCTTGGATGACATCACCGTATGCAAATCCGTCTTCTGCAGAACTTCCCCCAGGAATGCTTGCACTAGTTGTTGCATTTGGTTTGTTGTTTGGGGGTGCTTCAGTATTAGGCAGCCTTCTGCCCTCCCATGTTCATCTGAAAATATGTGTTCTCCCTGCAGTTGTTGTCCCCAGATGAGAGTTCCCTTGTGCTGCCTCAGTTGAATCTCCTTTACTTGACAGAGATGTGCATGAGCAGCGGCCCTCCCCAGCCCTATCCCAAATCATACTTATTTTGCATAGGAGATACCATGGTCATGAAGATTACTCTCCCAGGGTGAGGTTCATTCATTGCATTCTGGGTATGCTGACCCCTGTGATTTCCCCAAATGTGGGAAACGCGACTGCTTTATTTGTTGGTAGTGGGGGACTGTGTTTGTGTTTTCCTCTGATCTCTGGTAAAAGTCAGATTTCTTTGTTTCAGATCTTCCTCTAGCCTTGTTCTTCTTTCGAGAGTTTCCTTGTGCTGCCTCAGTTGGATCTCCTTCACTTGACAGGGGGGTGCCCGAGCAGCGACCCTCCCCAGCTCTAGCCCAACTCCTACTTACCTGCCAGGTGAGATACTATGATCATGAAGGTTCTTCTCCCAGGGCAAGGCTCACCCATTGCACTCTGGGTGTGCTGCCCCTGCGATTTCCCCAAATGTGGGAAACTTGACTGCATAATTTGTGTTTCCCCTGGTCAGGTCTCGTATAATTCAGATCTCTTTGTCTCAGGTCTCTCTCCAGCCTAGTTTGCTGTCTGTTTCCACTTCTCTTTTCTTGAGCCGCTCCCTTCTATGCCCTTGCGCACTATCCTGACTTCTCCTCCTTTCTGCTTACTTTGTGCCTTCCAACGCACAATGCGAACTACAGGTAGTGCTGCAGGGCCCACACCCTTTTACTTGCCTTACAGAGCAGCTCTGGAGCTGTTACAGTGCCCAGCTGCTGCAAGAAATCAGCTTGAATGCTTCAGGGGCTGGGGCATAGCCAACATGAGCCCTACACCGAAGGAGGGTGGAGGTGTTTAATGCAAACTAGGGGTCAGCCAAGTGCCGCAAAAGGCCACCATGCCCTGCACGCCCCTTTTCTCTTTTCATATGCAGACGAGGGTTGAAGCCAACTTTGACCCACTGCTTGGATGACATCACCATATGCAAATCTATCTGCTGCAGGCCTTCCCCCAGGAATGCTTGCACTAGTTGTTGCATTTGGTTTGTTGTTTGGGGGTGCTTCAGTATTAGGCAGCCTTCTGCCCTCCCATGTTCATCTGAAAATATGTGTTCTCCCTGCAGTTGTTGTCCCCAGATGAGAGTTCCCTTGTGCTGCCTCAGTTGAATCTCCTTTACTTGACAGAGATGTGCCTGAGCAGCGGCCCTCCCCAGCCATATCCCAAATCATACTTATTTTGCATAGGAGATACCATTGTTATGAAGATTGTTCTCCCAGGGTGCGGTTCATTCATTGCACTCTGGGTATGCTGACCCCTGTGATTTCCCCAAATGTGGGAAACTCGACTGCATTATTTGTGGTAGTGGTGGACTGTGTTTGTGCTTTCCTCTGGTCAGCTCTGGTAAAAGTCAGATTTCTTTGTCTCAGATCTTCCTCTAGCCTTGTTCTTCTTTCGAGAGTTCCTTTGTGCTGCCTCAGTTGGATCTCCTTCACTTGACAGGGGGGTGCCCGAGCAGCGACCCTCCCCAGCTCTAGCCCAACTCCTACTTACCTGCCAGGTGAGATACTATGATCATGAAGGTGCTTCTCCCAGGGCAAGGCTCACCCATTGCACTCTGGGTGTGCTGCTCCTGCGATTTCCCCAAATGTGGGAAACTTGACTGCATAATTTGTGTTTCCCCTGGTCAGGTCTCGTATAATTCAGATCTCTTTGTCTCAGGTCTCTCTCCAGCCTAGTTTGCTGTCTGTTTCCACTTCTCTTTTCTTCAGCAGCTCCCTTCTATGCCCTTGCGCACTATCCTGACTTCTCCTCCTTTCTGCTTACTTTGTGCCTTCCAACGCACAATGCGAACTACAGGTAGTGCTGCAGGGCCCACAACCTTTTACTTGCCTTACAGAGCAGCTCTGGAGCTGTTACAGTGCCCAGCTGCTGCAAGAAATCAGCTTGAATGCTTCAGGGGCTGGGGCATAGCCAACATGAGCCCCACACCGAAGGAGGGTGGAGGTGTTTAATGCAAACTAGGGGTCAGCCAAGTGCCGCAAAAGGCCACCATGCCCTGCACGCCCCTTTTCTCTTTTCATATGCAGACGAGGGTTGAAGCCAACTTTGACCCACTGCTTGGATGACATCACCATATGCAAATCTATCTGCTGCAGGCCTTCCCCCAGGAATGCTTGCACTAGTTGTTGCATTTGGTTTGTTGTTTGGGGGTGCTTCAGTATTAGGCAGCCTTCTGCCCTCCCATGTTCATCTGAAAATATGTGTTCTCCCTGCAGTTGTTGTCCCCAGATGAGAGTTCCCTTGTGCTGCCTCAGTTGAATCTCCTTTACTTGACAGAGATGTGCCTGAGCAGCGGCCCTCCCCAGCCATATCCCAAATCATACTTATTTTGCATAGGAGATACCATTGTTATGAAGATTGTTCTCCCAGGGTGCGGTTCATTCATTGCACTCTGGGTATGCTGACCCCTGTGATTTCCCCAAATGTGGGAAACTCGACTGCATTATTTGTGGTAGTGGTGGACTGTGTTTGTGCTTTCCTCTGGTCAGCTCTGGTAAAAGTCAAATTTCTTTGTCTCAGATCTTCCTCTAGCCTTGTTCTTCTTTCGAGAGTTCCTTTGTGCTGCCTCAGTTGGATCTCCTTCACTTGACAGGGGGGTGTCCGAGCAGCGACCCTCCCCAGCTCTAGCCCAACTCCTACTTACCTGCCAGGTGAGATACTATGATCATGAAGGTGCTTCTCCCAGGGCAAGGCTCACCCATTGCACTCTGGGTGTGCTGCCCCTGCAATTTCCCCAAATGTGGGAAACTTGACTGCATAATTTGTGTTTCCCCTGGTCGGCTCTCGTATAATTCAGATCTCTTTGTCTCAGGTCTCTCTCCAGCCTAGTTTGCTGTCTGTTTCCACTTCTCTTTTCTTGAGCCCCTCCCTTCTATACCCTTGTGCACTATCCTGACTTCTCCTCCCGTCTGCTTACTTTGTGCCTTCCAATGCACAATGCAAACTACAGGTAGTGCTGCAGGGCCCACACCCTTTTACTTGCCTTACAGAGCAGCTCTGGAGCTGTTACAGTGCCCAGCTGCTGCAAGAAATCAGCTTGAATGCTTCATGGGATGGGGCATGGCCAACATGAGCCCCACACCAAAGGAGGGTGGGGGTGTTTAATGCGATCTAGGGGTCATCCAAGCAGCGCAAAAGGCCGCCATGCCCTGCACGCCCCTTTTCTCTTTTCATATGCAGATGAGGGTTGAAGCCAACTTTGACCCACTGCTTGGATAACATCACCATATGCAAATCCATCTGCTGCAGGCCTTCCCCCAGGAATGCTTGCACTAGTTGTTGCATTTGGTTTGTTGTTTGGGGGTGCTTCAGTATTAGGCAGCCTTCTGCCCTCCCATGTTCATCTGAAAATATGTGTTCTCCCTGCAGTTGTTGTCCCCAGATGAGAGTTCCCTTGTGCTGCCTCAGTTGAATTAACTTTACTTGACAGAGATGTGCCTGAGCAGCGGCCCTCCCCAGCCCTATCCCAAATCATACTTATTTTGCATAGGAGACACCATGGTCATGAAGATTGTTCACCCAGGGTGAGGTTCATTCATTGCATTCTGGGTATGCTGACCCCTGTGATTTCCCCAAATGTGGGAAACTCGCCTGCATTATTTGTGGTAGTGGGGGACTGTGTTTGTGTTTTCCGCTGGTCAGCTCTGGTAAAAGTCAGATTTCTTTGTCTCAGATCTTCCTCTAGCCTTGTTCTTCTTTCGAGAGTTCCATTGTGCTGCCTCAGTTGGATCTCCTTCACTTGACAGGGGGGTGCCCGAGCAGCGACCCTCCCCAGCTCTAGCCCAACTCCTACTTACCTGCCAGGTGAGATACTATGATCTTGAAGGTGCTTCTCCCAGGGCAAGGCTCACCCATTGCACTCTGGCTGTGCTGCCCCTGCGATTTCCCCAAATGTGGGAAACTTGACTGCATAATTTGTGTTTCCCCTGGTCGGCTCTCGTATAATTCAGATCTATTTGTCTCAGGTCTCTCTCCAGCCTAGTTTGCTGTCTGTTTCCACTTCTCTTTTCTTGAGCCGCTCCCTTCTATGCCCTTGCGCACTATCCTGACTTCTCCCGTCTGATTACTTTGTGCCTTCCAACGCACAATGCGAACTACAGGTAGTGCTGCAGGGCCCACACCCTTTTATTTGCCTTACAGAGCAGCTCTGGAGCTGTTACAGTGCCCAGCTGCTGCAAGAAATCAGCTTGAATGCTTCAGGGGCTGGGGCATAGTCAACATGAGCCCCACACCGAAGGAGGGTGGAGGTGTTTAATGCGAACTAGGGGTCATCCAAGCGCCGCAAAAGGCCGCCATGCCCTGCATAACCCTTTTCTCTATTCATATGCAGATGAGGGTTCCAGCCAACTTTGGCCCACTGCTTGGATGACATCACCGTATGCAAATTCGTCTCCTGCAGACCTTCCCCCAGGAATGCTTGTACTAGTTATTGCATATGGTTTGATATTTGATGGTGCTTCAGTATTAGGCAGCCTTCCGCCCTCCCATGTTCATCTGAAAAGATGTGGTCTCCCTGCAGTTGTTGTCCCCAGACGAGAGTTCCCTTGTGCTTCCTCAGTTGAATCTCCTTAACTTGACGGGGGAGGGGCTGCCCGAGCAGCCACCCTCCCCAGCCCTATCCCAACTCATACTTATTTTGCATATGAGATCTCTATATCATGAAGATTGTTCTCACAGGGTGAGGTTCATCCATTATATTTTAAAATAGGAAGGTTCAAATTACATATTTGAATTGCATCTATGTGCTGGATTCAAATGTCCCCCCCCCCCTTCCTTTCTCAATTGTGCCCGTCAGCAGCTATTCTAAGGTTGCTGCCAATGGGTGTGACACATTAATTTCTTCTGTGGGGTACACTGGACTCCACAAGGATTCACATTGGGGTGTAGAGTAGGATCTTGATCTGAGGCACCAACCGGCTCAAAGCTTTTGACTGTTCCCAAGATGCTCAGTGCATTCTCCTCTATAACCCCGCTTCCATGAACAGGGAGCTCAGTTTGTAGTTGTTGCCTTCAGTAGCAGGCCACTTAACAGGGGCCTGCCTCAAGCAGCCTATTCTTAGCTATTAATTTTGACAAGAAAAGAAGAACTTTTTTTATGAGAATCTACAAGGGCTGCAGCAGGCTAGGTCTAATAGACATCTTTACTGCAGCTTCATCACTCCCAGCGGCACTGTATACTCCCGTGCCCTGGTTGCTGGGTCACTGCAGCGGAGGCTCCGGTTTCTTCCTAAGGTCAGTCACACACAATGTAACACCCCGGTATAACAAGTGTGTAAACTATGTGGAACAGGTCAGGGATACCTTGATGGACTATTCCTCCTTCAGCAGCAGCTCTTCTCTATTCCTGGCAGAGAGGCAAGGTTTCCCCAGACACAAAGAAAGGCAGGCAGGGCTTTGTATGAAAGAATAAATGGTTTACCACATAACTCAGAAAAGGAACTGATTACAGTAGGGAAGGGAAAGATTTGATTCAAGCAACTTAAACACAGACACCATATACACTTTAAGTCATTACACAAATGGTAATATAACTAAATCTGAGATTAATACTATGTTGCTTAGTAATAGAAATCAACTTATGCAGACAATATTTAAGTCCCAGATAACATTGGTGTCACTGCAGGGAGTCTCTATGTGCACGTTGGGGCCCGGTTATGTTGTTACATAGTTATATGCAGCTATTGTCTCCTTTAGCTGTGAACAAAATATTGTAGCTCTGTGTAGTAAAGATGATTGTTTAAAACAAACTGGAGCTGCTTCCCATGTAAATCGCTGCATAGGTATAGTAAATATAGGATAATGTCCTTTGCAGTGGAGTAGGTTTCAGTATAAATATGGATTTATCTCACCCAGTCAATAGATGTTTCTGAGGCAGTTTCCCCTCAGATGTAGGCCAGTCAGCATTGGTATAAAGGCTTTATACTCTCCTGTCTCTGACACTTGCTGTGCACTCTCTTGGCTGAGAGTGTCATGGCGTTCTTACTTGTTAATTGCTGCACTTCCACTGCTGTATTTTGCACTACTGCTTACTCTCTCATGCAATTTTCAGCTTATTTGTCTCCCCTCTCTCAGCTGCTCATCTCTGCGTAATGGCGTCGCCAGCTCTTTCCTCACCATGGCTCCAACTGACTTCTCAAACTGCTGTTCAATTTTCTTTTAAATAAACTTTATTTAAAATGGCACAGGCAACTACACTGTTGTCAAAAATGTCCTTGTTGTTATGGGATATCACACGTGCCCCCCCCCCAAAACATGCGTGTCCTCACGCATTTTGGTTTTATCCCTATATAAACTTCTCACTATATCCAGTCACATTCATTAGTGAACACAGATTATGTCTGAAACATTAACATTTATCAACATTTTTAACATCAGTATCTGATAGGTATAATTCCTTTTGTGCTATAGTACATTAACACATGCTCCTGGAGCAATCGGTTGAAATCTGGACAGTATATGGTCTTGAAAAGTTTGTCTAGGAAACCTCAACCCCCCTGCCATGGATGAGTATTGAACTCTTTCTAAACTGTCTTTGGGACATGCTGTACAAAACTGCAGCTGACTATGGTGGTTTTCTGTTTTGCAAGCCCTAGTCTTCTT
Organism: Pseudophryne corroboree; assembly: GCF_028390025.1. Classification (NCBI taxonomy): domain Eukaryota; kingdom Metazoa; phylum Chordata; class Amphibia; order Anura; family Myobatrachidae; genus Pseudophryne; species Pseudophryne corroboree. The sequence continues at coordinate 1,419,707 of NW_026967835.1, read as the reverse complement.
GCCTCCTTGTCGGTGACAAACCACCTTAGTCTGCTGTAAATACATTTTATGAGCCTCTTCCATTCCATCTTGGGATTCAGTATCACAGCTGGTTTGGGACAATGGATTCTGGAGAGAAAGAGGCAGCAAGGTTCTTCTTACAGAACAGGTTGGACAGTTTCGGCACCATCTCTTGATGTCTTCCCTCATTTCAACCCAAAAGAACTTTTTCCAGATGCTTGTTTCCATCCTTTTGCACCCAGGGTGACCTGACTTGTCGTGATATTCTTCAAGCACATAACAAGCACTTTGTCTTGGAATTACAAGTTGACTGATCCTATAATGAGTATTAGGATCCACACTACATCGAACCAACTGTCCTTTCTCTTCAAACAGCCTTTCTCGCTGTCTCAACAACTTCAGGAGTTCTGGCGAGGATTCTTGCCTTTGTCGCTTGGTCAGGTATTTCCCAATCTTCAGTAAGGCTTTGAGGTGTCTTATCATCTGACTTTTATCTTGCAGGTGGTCAAAACTGGTTCCTTGAATAGGTTGCTCACAGTTTCTAGAACTGGATGCTATATTATTCATGCCTAACATTGAAGCATTCTTTCGGATAATCTGGACACTGGAGATGGGCATTTCTATCATTATTTGGCTAGCCTTATTTTTTTCATGTTCCTCTCTTACAGATAATTCTGTTATCATTCTTCCCTTTTGTTTGGCTATCCCAGGTTGAAGGCCTTGTTTCTCCTGGAGCTTGTCAGTTTGAAACTCTCCTTGGAGTGCTGCTACGAGCTCCTCACAGCAGTTCCGCAACACATTCATGCCCACTATCACTGGAGGCAATCCATCATCTTGGGCAGTGGTGATGATGAAGCCTTGCTGTGGTAGCACTGTTCGTCCGATTTGAATTTCAGCTTCCGAGTATCCTTTGCAAGGGATGCAGTGCCCATTGCTTGCAATCGGGTTTATCAATGTGGAAGTTGACGGAAACATCTGTTCCTCAGTCCAATGCTGCTCAAACTGTGTTGCTTGTATTGTGGTCACTTGTGATCCAGTGTCTAAGAGAGCGGGCATTGAGACTCCATTGATGCAAACTTGAACCACCGGGCTTTGGCTAACATAACGGGTTAACCACATGAATTTGGAGTTTAAATGATCTGGCTGCTCAAATTCTCTCTTAATTTGTCCGCTTCCTTCACAGCTTTGAAAAATGGGTCGCCTTTGGGAGGCAAAGTGGTTGGAAAAAAGTGTCTCCCTGTTTCTATGTAGGTCCCATTGGGAACTGTTCAGTGGTCTCCTCTCCTGGCACCATTCCATTTCTTCATGGAGCAGTGCCTGCTGTCTCTTCAGAATCTGCAGGTCTCTGCGCATCTCTGTCACACCACGTGTCAGTTCAGCCAGCAGACTTCGTAACTCACTAGAAGAGTCAAATATGCATGTCTTTGAACATGGCACTGTCACTCCTTTTACTGTAGGTGGGTAAGTAGCTCCTTTAAAACTTGACTCCTGGGCATCAGAATTCTCTTGATACCGTGGCATCTCTGGAATAGACTCTTGTGGAACAGCCCCTGAAGTAAGACTGGAGCCTAGAACTTTAATCGCAGCCTCTTTAAAATCCAGGAATGTGCTTCCAGGCTTCTGCAATCTCAATAGTCGCAGCTGAGTTTTACAAATTCGCCCCTTGCACCTTCAGTGAACTGGTCCAATAACATTTTCTCTTTGTCATGCACTTGCTCAGGGTCTGCTTGCTGAACATCTCTGAGTGCTTCCTGCAAGCTGAGGGCATAGCCCCGTAGTGACTCTCCTGGTTGTTGCTTTCGAGCAAAGAAGTGCATTTTAAGTTCTGACACTGTCCTTGTGTCAAATGTGGTAGCAAGCCTGTTGAGGATCTGGTCCACAGTCTTCTTCTCTTCAGTAGGCCAGGAAGTAACCTCTCTAAGTGCAAGCCCTTTCAACTGTCCCATCAAGATCTCCACCTTTTGCTGCTCTTTCAGCGGGTACAGACGAAACAAAGACTGCAGTAGTATCCTCATCAGTTTATTTTTGTCAATTACCATTTTAATAATCGGGTAAAGAAAATTAAGTGGATTTTTGAAAGAAAACAATACTGTCAATATACTATTAAAACAAATTAAAATGGTAAAAGTTATTGTACTTTAAGTAAAAATAAAAGAGCAAAAATATCAATCCCAGTTTTGGATTACTTTAATTAACAAAAAAAAAATGCATATAGCAGAGGATAGATTCAATCTGCCTACCTCTGGGCTATGGACCCAGCATGCTTCCATTACAGTACTCTGCTGCACATGTAATTGCAAGAGATCCTGAAGCACTCACTCATCATGGGAAAGTACCAATGTGTTTCTTCATTGGTTGATGGAAGAAACATCTTACAAAAACTCTCCAGATTATTGACTATTTAAAGTTTTTCTTGGAAACGTTCTAGATGAATGCTTATCAGCCTTTGTCAGTATGTACTTTTGCAAAGTGTCGCTGTGGCGCAATCAGTTAGTGTGTACGGCTATTAACCAAAAGGTTGGTGGTTCAATCCCACCCAGGGACGTAATTGACCTTGTTATCAGATTTTGGTGATCTTTAAGTAGACAAGTCAAAATTTCAAAAACCCCTGTTATGGTGTAGGGTACCTGGCCTTCTCTGATGTAATCAGAGTTAGATTTGATTCAGTGATTTTATAAAAACAGCTAGGAAGCACAATTTAGCAGTGGTTTGCAGAGAAAAAGAAATATGCTGGCAAAAAAATCCAATTGAGTGATTAAACAGCTCTTCATTTTCTGGCTTTACTTTTATGCTAACAAATTTGTACTCTGAAAAGTGTCCACAAAGCCAAATATCTGATTAACATCTTTGTAGGAATGGTTTTTCACCTATTACTAAATTAAACTTGCTTCATTGGAAAGGCAGCAAGATGCATCCTCATTTCAATATCTACTGAAATAATACAGGTTGACACCAGGAAACATTAACGCCACTGCATCCTTGCTGCTTTCTCATGTGGAAGTCTGTTTAATGTGAAAACAAGGTGATATCTAATTAGCACACAGGTAAGGAATTAAGAAAATCTTTATTTAAGGGTGAAGATGTTTCTCACAAAATCGTTGCTCCAATGCATCATTGAAATTCAAGCTGGAAAGATGATTTTAATACATCACTTGTACATTTTGTATTGCTCTTCTGGTGACAATGTAGTTTGTTTTTGTCAATTACCATTTTAATAATCGGGTAAAGAAAATTAAGTGGATTTTTGAAAGAAAACAATACTGTCAATATACTATTAAAACAAATTAAAATGGTAAAAGTTATTGTACTTTAAGTAAAAATAAAAGCTAAAATATCAATCCCAGTTTTGGATTACTTTAATGAACAAAAAAAAATGCATATAGCAAAGGATAGTTTCAATCTGCCTACCTCTGGGTTATGGACCCAGCATGCTTCCATTACAGTACTCTGCTGCACATGTAAGTGCAAGAGATCCTGAAGCACTCACTCATCATGCGAAAGTACCAATGTGTTTCTTCATTGGTTGCTGGAAGAAACATCTTACAAAAACTCTCCAGATTATTGACTTTTTAAAGTTTTTCTAGGAAACGTTCTAGATGAATGCTTATTAGTCTTTGTCAGTATTAACTTTTTGCAAAGTGTCTCTGTGGCGCAATCGGTTAGTGTGTTCAGCTATTAATCAAAAGGTTGGTGGTTCAATCCCACCCAGGGACGTGATTGACCTTGTGATCAGATTTTGGTGATATTTAAGTAGACAAGTCAAAATTGCAAACCCCCTCTTATGGTGTAGGGTACCTGGCCTTCTCTGATGTAATCAGAGTTAGATTTAATTAAGTGATTTTATAAAAAAAACAGCTAGGAAGCACAATTTAGCAGTGGGTTGCAGAGAAAAAGAAAAATGCTGGCAGAAAAATCCAATTGAGTGATTAAACAGCTCTTCATTTTCTGGCTTTATTTTTATGATAACAAATTTGTTCTCTGAAAAGTGTCCACAAAGCCAAGTATCTGATTAACATCTTTGTAGGGATGGTTTTTCACCTATTACTAAATTAAACTTGCTTCATTGGAAAGGCAGCAAGATGTATCCTCATTTCAATATCTACGGAAATAATACAGGTTGACACCATGAAACATTAACGCCACTGCATCTTTGCTGTTTTCTCATGTGGAAGTCTGTTTAATGTGAAAACAAGGTGATCTCTAATTAGCACACAGGTAAGGAATTAAGAAAATCTTTATTTAAGGGTGAAGATGTTTCTCACAAAATCGTTGCCCCAATGCATCATTGAAATCCAAGCTGGAAAGATGATTTTAATATATTACTTGAACATTTTATATTGCTCTTCTGGTGATAATGTAGTTTGTTTTTGTCAATTACCATTTTAATAATCGGGTAAAGAAAATTAAGTGGATTTTTGAAAGAAAACAATACTGTCAATATACTATTAAAACAAATTAAAATGGTAAAAGTTATTGTACTTTAAGTAAAAATAAAAGAGCAAAAATATCAATCCCAGTTTTGGATTACTTTAATTAACAAAAAAAAAATGCATATAGCAGAGGATAGTTTCAATCTGCCTACCTCTGGGTTATGGACCCAGCATGCTTCCATTACAGTACTCTGCTGCACATGTAAGTGCAAGAGATCCTGAAGCACTCACTCATCATGGGAAAGTACCAATGTGTTTCTTCATTGGTTGATGGAAGAAACATCTTACAAAAACTCTCCACATTATTGACTTTTTAAAATGTTTCTAGGAATCGTTCTAGATGAATGCTTATTAGCCTTTGTCAGTATGGACTTTTGCAAAGTGTTGCTGTGGTGCAATCAGTTACTGCGTAAGGCTATTAACCAAAAGGTTGGTGGTTCAATCCCACCCAGGGACGTAATTGACCTTGTTATCAGATTTTGGTGATCTTTATGTAGACAAGTCAAAATTTCGAAAACCCCTGTTATGGTGTAGGGTACCTGGCCTTCTCTGATGTAATCAGAGTTAGATTTGATTCAGTGATTTTATAAAAACAGCTAGGAAGCACAATTTAGCAGTGGGTTGCAGAGAAAAAGAAATATGCTGGCAAAAAAATCCAATTGAGTGATTAAATAGCTCTTCATTTTCTGGCTTTATTTTTATGCTAACAAATTTGTTCTCTGAAAAGTGTCCACAAAGCCAAGTATCTGATTAACATCTTTGTAGGGATGGTTTTTCACCTATTACTAAATTAAACTTGCTTCATTGGAAAGGCAGCAAGGTGCATCCTCATTTCAATATCTACTGAAATAATACAGGTTGACACCAGGAAACATTAACGCCACTGCATCCTTGCTGCTTTCTCATGTGGAAGTCTGTTTAATGTGAAAACAAGGTGATATCTAATTAGCACACAGGTAAGGAATTAAGAAAATCTTTATTTAAGGGTGAAGATGTTTCTCACAAAATCGTTGCCCCAATGCATCATTGAAATTCAAGCTGGAAAGATGATTTTAATATATCATTTGTACATTTTGTATTGCTCTTCTGGTGACAATGTAGTTTGTTTTTGTCAATTACCATTTTAATAATCGGGTAAAGAAAATTAATTGGATTTTTGAAAGATAACAATACTGTCAATATACTATTAAAACAAATTAAAATGGTAAAAGTTATTGTACTTTAAGTAAAAATAAAAGAGCAAAAATATCAATCCCAGTTTTGGATTACTTTAATTAACAAAAAAAAATGCATATAGCAGAGGATAGTTTCAATCTGCCTACCTCTGGGTTATGGACCCAGCATGCTTCCATTACAGTACTCTGCTGCACATGTAAGTGCAAGAGATCCTGAAGCACTCACTCATCATGGGAAAGTACCAATGTGTTTCTTCATTGGTTGATGGAAGAAACATCTTACAAAAACTCTCCACATTATTGACTTTTTAAAATGTTTCTAGGAATCGTTCTAGATGAATGCTTATTAGCCTTTGTCAGTATGGACTTTTGCAAAGTGTTGCTGTGGCGCAATCAGTTACTGTGTAAGGCTAATAACCAAAAGGTTGGTGGTTCAATCCCACCCAGGGACGTAATTGACCTTGTTATCAGATTTTGGTGATCTTTATGTAGACAAGTCAAAATTTCAAACCCCCTCTTATGGTGTAGGGTACCTGGCCTTCTCTGATGTAATCAGAGTTAGATTTGATTCAGTGATTTTATAAAAACAGCTAGGAAGCACAATTTAGCAGTGGGTTGCAGAGAAAAAGAAATATGCTGGCAAAAAAATCCAATTGAGTGATTAAACAGCTCTTCATTTTCTGGCTTTATTTTTATGCTAACAAATTTGTTCTCTGAAAAGTGTCCACAAAGCCAAGTTTCTGATTAACACCTTTGTAGGGATGGTTTTTCACCTATTACTAAATTAAACTTGCTTCATTGGAAAGGCTGCAAGATGCATCCTCATTTGAATATCTACTGAAATAATACAGGTTGACACCAGGAAACATTAACGCCACTGCATCCTTGCTGCTTTCTCATGTGGAAGTCTGTTTAATGTGAAAACAAGGTGATATCTAATTAGCACACAGGTAAGGAATTATGAAAATCTTTATTTAAGGGTGAAGATGTTTCTCACAAAATCGTTGCCCCAATGCATCATTGAAATTCAAGCTGGAAAGATTATTTTAATATATCACTTGTACATTTTGTATTGCTCTTCTGGTGACAATGTAGTTTGTTTTTGTCAATTACCATTTTAATAATCGGGTAAAGAAAATTAAGTGGATTTTTGAAAGAAAACAATACTGTCAATATACTATTAAAACAAATGAAAATGGTAAAAGTTATTGTACTTTAAGTAAAAATAAAAGAGCAAAAATATCAATCCCAGTTTTGGATTACTTTAATTAACAAAAAAAAAACGCATATAGCAGAGGATAGTTTCAATCTGCCTACCTCTGGGCTATGGACCCAGCATGCTTCCATTACAGTACTCTGCTGCACATGTAATTGCAAGAGATCCTGAAGTACTCACTCATCATGGGAAAGTACCAATGTGTTTCTTCATTGGTTGATGGAAGAAACATCTTACAAAAACTCTCCAGATTATTGACTACTTAAAGTTTTTCTAGGAAACGTTCTAGATGAATGCTTATTAGCCTTTGTCAGTATGTACTTTTGCAAAGTGTCGCTGTGGCGCAATCAGTTAGTGTGTACGGCTATTAACCAAAAGGTTGGTGGTTCAATCCCACCCAGGGATGTAATTGACCTTGTTATCAGATTTTGGTGATCTTTAAGTAGACAAGTCAAAATTTCAAAAACCCCTGTTATGGTGTTGGGTACCTGGCCTTCTCTGATGTAATCAGAGTTAGATTTGATTCAGTGATTTTATAAAAACAGCTAGGAAGCACAATTTAGCAGTGGTTTGCAGAGAAAAAGAAATATGCTGGCAAAAAAATCCAATTGAGTGATTAAACAGCTCTTCATTTTCTGGCTTTATTTATATGCTAACAAATTTGTTCTCTGAAAAGTGTCCACAAAGCCAAGTATCTGATTAACATCTTTGTAGGGATGGTTTTTCACCTATTACTAAATTAAACTTGCTTCATTGGAAAGGCAGCAAGATGCATCCTCATTTCAATATCTACTGAAATAATACAGGTTGACACCAGGAAACATTAATGCCACTGCATCCTTGCTGCTTTCTCATGTGGAAGTCTGTTTAATGTGAAAACAAGGTGATATCTAATTAGCACACAGGTAAGGAATTAAGAAAATCTTTATTTAAGGGTGAAGATGTTTCTCACAAAATCGTTGCCCCAATGCATCATTGAAATTCAAGCTGGAAAGATGATTTTAATATATCACTTGTACATTTTGTATTGCTCTTCTGGTGACAATGTAGTTTGTTTTTGTCAATTACCATTTTAATAATAGGGTAAAGAAAATTAAGTGGATTTTTGAAAGAAAACAATACTGTCAATATACTATTAAAACAAATTAAAATGGTAAAAGTTATTGTACTTTAAGTAAAAATAAAAGAGCAAAAATATCAATCCCAGTTTTGGATTACTTTAATTAACAAAAAAAAATGCATATAGCAGAGGATAGTTTCAATCTGCCTACCTCTGGGTTAAGGGGCCCAGCATGCTTCCATTGCAGTACTCTGCTGCACATGTAAGTGCAAGAGAACCTGAAGCACTCACTCATCATGGGAAAGTACCAATGCGTTTCTTCATTGGTTGATGGAAGAAACATCTTACAAAAACTCTCCAGATTATTGACTTTTTAAAGTTTTCTAGGAAACGTTCTAGATGAATGCTTATTAGCCTTTGTCAGTATGTACTTTTGCAAAGTGTCTCTGTGGTGCAATCGGTTAGTGTGTTTGGTTATTAACCAAAGGGTTGGTGGTTCAATCCCACCCAGGGATGTTATTGACCTTGTCATCAGATTTTGGTGATCTTTAAGTAGACAAGTCAAAATTTCAAACCCCCTCTTATGGTGTAGGGTACCTGGCCTACTCTGATGTAATCAGAGTTAGATTTGATTAAGTGATTTTATCAAAAAACAGCTAGGAAGCACAATTTAGCAGTGGTTTGCAGAGAAAATGAAATATGCTGGCAGAAAAATCCAATTGAGTGATTAAACAGCTCTTCATTTTCTGGCTTTATTTTTATGCTAACTAATTTGTTCTCTGAAAAGTGTCCACAAAGCCAAGTATCGGATTAACATCTTTGTAGGGATGGTTTTTCACCTATTACTAAATTAAACTTGCTTCATTGGAAAGGCAGCAAGATGCATCCTCATTTCAATATCTACTGAAATAATACAGGTTGACACCAGGAAACATTAACGCCACTGCATCCTTGCTGCTTTCTCATGTGGAAGTCTGTTTAATGTGAAAACAAGGTGATATCTAATTAGCACACAGGTAAGGAATTAAGAAAATCTTTATTTAAGGGTAAGATGTTTCTCACAAAATCGTTGCCCCAATGCATCATTGAAATTCAAGCTGGAAAGATGATTTTAATATATCATTTGTACATTTTGTATTGCTCTTCTGGTGACAATGTAGTTTGTTTTTGTCAATTACCATTTTAATAATCGGGTAAAGAAAATTAATTGGATTTTTGAAAGAAAACAATACTGTCAATATACTATTAAAACAAATTAAAATGGTAAAAGTTATTGTACTTTAAGTAAAAATAAAAGAGCAAAAATATCAATCCCAGTTTTGGATTACTTTAATTAACAAAAAAAAATGCATATAGCAGAGGATAGTTTCAATCTGCCTACCTCTGGGTTATGGACCCAGCATGCTTCCATTACAGTACTCTGCTGCACATGTAAGTGCAAGAGATCCTGAAGCACTCACTCATCATGGGAAAGTACCAATGTGTTTCTTCATTGGTTGATGGAAGAAACATCTTACAAAAACTCTCCACATTATTGACTTTTTAAAATGTTTCTAGGAATCGTTCTAGATGAATGCTTATTAGCCTTTGTCAGTATGGACTTTTGCAAAGTGTTGCTGTGGCGCAATCAGTTACTGTGTAAGGCTATTAACCAAAAGGTTGGTGGTTCAATCCCACCCAGGGATGTAATTGACCTTGTTATCAGATTTTGGTGATCTTTATGTAGACAAGTCAAAATTTCAAACCCCCTCTTATGGTGTAGGGTACCTGGCCTTCTCTGATGTAATCAGAGTTAGATTTGATTCAGTGATTTTATAAAAACAGCTAGGAAGCACAATTTAGCAGTGGGTTGCAGAGAAAAAGAAATATGCTGGCAAAAAAATCCAATTGAGTGATTAAACAGCTCTTCATTTTCTGGCTTTATTTTTATGCTAACAAATTTGTTCTCTGAAAAGTGTCCACAAAGCCAAGTTTCTGATTAACACCTTTGTAGGGATGGTTTTTCACCTATTACTAAATTAAACTTGCTTCATTGGAAAGGCAGCAAGATGCATCCTCATTTGAATATCTACTGAAATAATACAGGTTGACACCAGGAAACATTAACGCCACTGCATCCTTGCTGCTTTCTCATGTGGAAGTCTGTTTAATGTGAAAACAAGGTGATATCTAATTAGCACACAGGTAAGGAATTAAGAAAATCTTTATTTAAGGGTGAAGATGTTTCTCACAAAATCGTTGCCCCAATGCATCATTGAAATTCAAGCTGGAAAGATGATTTTAATATATCACTTGTACATTTTGTATTGCTCTTCTGGTGACAATGTAGTTTGTTTTTGTCAATTACCATTTTAATAATCGGGTAAAGAAAATTAAGTGGATTTTTGAAAGAAAACAATACTGTCAATATACTATTAAAACAAATGAAAATGGTAAAAGTTATTGTACTTTAAGTAAAAATAAAAGAGCAAAAATATCAATCCCAGTTTTGGATTACTTTAATTAACAAAAAAAAACGCATATAGCAGAGGATAGTTTCAATCTGCCTACCTCTGGGCTATGGACCCAGCATGCTTCCATTACAGTACTCTGCTGCACATGTAATTGCAAGAGATCCTGAAGTACTCACTCATCATGGGAAAGTACCAATGTGTTTCTTCATTGGTTGATGGAAGAAACATCTTACAAAAACTCTCCAGATTATTGACTACTTAAAGTTTTTCTAGGAAACGTTCTAGATGAATGCTTATTAGCCTTTGTCAGTATGCACTTTTGCAAAGTGTCGCTGTGGCGCAATCAGTTAGTGTGTACGGCTATTAACCAAAAGGTTGGTGGTTCAATCCCACCCAGGGATGTAATTGACCTTGTTATCAGATTTTGGTGATCTTTAAGTAGACAAGTCAAAATTTCAAAAACCCCTGTTATGGTGTAGGGTACCTGGCCTTCTCTGATGTAATCAGAGTTAGATTTGATTCAGTGATTTTATAAAAACAGCTAGGAAGCACAATTTAGCAGTGGTTTGCAGAGAAAAAGAAATATGCTGGCAAAAAAATCCAATTGAGTGATTAAACAGCTCTTCATTTTCTGGCTTTATTTTTATGCTAACAAATTTGTTCTCTGAAAAGTGTCCACAAAGCCAAGTATCTGATTAACATCTTTGTAGGGATGGTTTTTCACCTATTACTAAATTAAACTTGCTTCATTGGAAAGGCAGCAAGATGCATCCTCATTTCAATATCTACTGAAATAATACAGGTTGACACCAGGAAACATTAACGCCACTGCATCCTTGCTGCTTTCTCATGTGGAAGTCTGTTTAATGTGAAAACAAGGTGATATCTAATTAGCACACAGGTAAGGAATTAAGAAAATCTTTATTTAAGGGTGAAGATGTTTCTCACAAAATCGTTGCCCCAATGCATCATTGAAATTCAAGCTGGAAAGATGATTTTAATATATCACTTGTACATTTTGTATTGCTCTTCTGGTGACAATGTAGTTTGTTTTTGTCAATTACCATTTTAATAATAGGGTAAAGAAAATTAAGTGGATTTTTGAAAGAAAACAATACTGTCAATATACTATTAAAACAAATTAAAATGGTAAAAGTTATTGTACTTTAAGTAAAAATAAAAGAGCAAAAATATCAATCCCAGTTTTGGATTACTTTAATTAACAAAAAAAAATGCATATAGCAGAGGATAGTTTCAATCTGCCTACCTCTGGGTTAAGGGGCCCAGCATGCTTCCATTGCAGTACTCTGCTGCACATGTAAGTGCAAGAGAACCTGAAGCACTCACTCATCATGGGAAAGTACCAATGCGTTTCTTCATTGGTTGATGGAAGAAACATCTTACAAAAACTCTCCAGATTATTGACTTTTTAAAGTTTTCTAGGAAACGGTCTAGATGAATGCTTATTAGCCTTTGTCAGTATGTACTTTTGCAAAGTGTCTCTGTGGTGCAATCGGTTAGTGTGTTTGGTTATTAACCAAAGGGTTGGTGGTTCAATCCCACCCAGGGATGTTATTGACCTTGTCATCAGATTTTGGTGATCTTTAAGTAGACAAGTCAAAATTTCAAACCCCCTCTTATGGTGTAGGGTACCTGGCCTACTCTGATGTAATCAGAGTTAGATTTGATTAAGTGATTTTATCAAAAAACAGCTAGGAAGCACAATTTAGCAGTGGTTTGCAGAGAAAATGAAATATGCTGGCAGAAAAATCCAATTGAGTGATTAAACAGCTCTTCATTTTCTGGCTTTATTTTTATGCTAACTAATTTGTTCTCTGAAAAGTGTCCACAAAGCCAAGTATCGGATTAACATCTTTGTAGGGATGGTTTTTCACCTATTACTAAATTAAACTTGCTTCATTGGAAAGGCAGCAAGATGCATCCTCATTTCAATATCTACTGAAATAATACAGGTTGACACCAGGAAACATTAACGCCACTGCATCCTTGCTGCTTTCTCATGTGGAAGTCTGTTTAATGTGAAAACAAGGTGATATCTAATTAGCACACAGGTAAGGAATTAAGAAAATCTTTATTTAAGGGTAAGATGTTTCTCACAAAATCGTTGCCCCAATGCATCATTGAAATTCAAGCTGGAAAGATGATTTTAATATATCATTTGTACATTTTGTATTGCTCTTCTGGTGACAATGTAGTTTGTTTTTGTCAATTACCATTTTAATAATCGGGTAAAGAAAATTAATTGGATTTTTGAAAGAAAACAATACTGTCAATATACTATTAAAACAAATTAAAATGGTAAAAGTTATTGTACTTTAAGTAAAAATAAAAGAGCAAAAATATCAATCCCAGTTTTGGATTACTTTAATTAACAAAAAAAAATGCATATAGCAGAGGATAGTTTCAATCTGCCTACCTCTGGGTTAAGGACCCAGCATGCTTCCATTACAGTACTCTGCTGCACATGTAAGTGCAAGAGATCCTGAAGCACTCACTCATCATGGGAAAGTACCAATGTGTTTCTTCATTGGTTGATGGAAGAAACATCTTACAAAAACTCTCCACATTATTGACTTTTTAAAATGTTTCTAGGAATCGTTCTAGATGAATGCTTATTAGCCTTTGTCAGTATGGACTTTTGCAAAGTGTTGCTGTGGCGCAATCAGTTACTGTGTAAGGCTATTAACCAAAAGGTTGGTGGTTCAATCCCACCCAGGGACGTAATTGACCTTGTTATCAGATTTTGGTGATCTTTATGTAGACAAGTCAAAATTTCAAACCCCCTCTTATGGTGTAGGGTACCTGGCCTTCTCTGATGTAATCAGAGTTAGATTTGATTCAGTGATTTTATAAAAACAGCTAGGAAGCACAATTTAGCAGTGGGTTGCAGAGAAAAAGAAATATGCTGGCAAAAAAATCCAATTGAGTGATTAAACAGCTCTTCATTTTCTGGCTTTATTTTTATGCTAACAAATTTGTTCTCTGAAAAGTGTCCACAAAGCCAAGTTTCTGATTAACACCTTTGTAGGGATGGTTTTTCACCTATTACTAAATTAAACTTGCTTCATTGGAAAGGCAGCAAGATGCATCCTCATTTGAATATCTACTGAAATAATACAGGTTGACACCAGGAAACATTAACGCCACTGCATCCTTGCTGCTTTCTCATGTGGAAGTCTGTTTAATGTGAAAACAAGGTGATATCTAATTAGCACACAGGTAAGGAATTAAGAAAATCTTTATTTAAGGGTGAAGATGTTTCTCACAAAATCGTTGCCCCAATGCATCATTGAAATTCAAGCTGGAAAGATGATTTTAATATATCACTTGTACATTTTGTATTGCTCTTCTGGTGACAATGTAGTTTGTTTTTGTCAATTACCATTTTAATAATCGGGTAAAGAAAATTAAGTGGATTTTTGAAAGAAAACAATACTGTCAATATACTATTAAAACAAATGAAAATGGTAAAAGTTATTGTACTTTAAGTAAAAATAAAAGAGCAAAAATATCAATCCCAGTTTTGGATTACTTTAATTAACAAAAAAAACGCATATAGCAGAGGATAGTTTCAATCTGCCTACCTCTGGGTTATGGACCCAGCATGCTTCCATTACAGTACTCTGCTGCACATGTAATTGCAAGAGATCCTGAAGTACTCACTCATCATGGGAAAGTACCAATGTGTTTCTTCATTGGTTGATGGAAGAAACATCTTACAAAAACTCTCCAGATTATTGACTACTTAAAGTTTTTCTAGGAAACGTTCTAGATGAATGCTTATTAGCCTTTGTCAGTATGTACTTTTGCAAAGTGTCGCTGTGGCGCAATCAGTTAGTGTGTACGGCTATTAACCAAAAGGTTGGTGGTTCAATCCCACCCAGGGATGTAATTGACCTTGTTATCAGATTTTGGTGATCTTTAAGTAGACAAGTCAAAATTTCAAAAACCCCTGTTATGGTGTAGGGTACCTGGCCTTCTCTGATGTAATCAGAGTTAGATTTGATTCAGTGATTTTATAAAAACAGCTAGGAAGCACAATTTAGCAGTGGTTTGCAGAGAAAAAGAAATATGCTGGCAAAAAAATCCAATTGAGTGATTAAACAGCTCTTCATTTTCTGGCTTTATTTTTATGCTAACAAATTTGTTCTCTGAAAAGTGTCCACAAAGCCAAGTATCTGATTAACATCTTTGTAGGGATGGTTTTTCACCTATTACTAAATTAAACTTGCTTCATTGGAAAGGCAGCAAGATGCATCCTCATTTCAATATCTACTGAAATAATACAGGTTGACACCAGGAAACATTAACGCCACTGCATCCTTGCTGCTTTCTCATGTGGAAGTCTGTTTAATGTGAAAACAAGGTGATATCTAATTAGCACACAGGTAAGGAATTAAGAAAATCTTTATTTAAGGGTGAAGATGTTTCTCACAAAATCGTTGCCCCAATGCATCATTGAAATTCAAGCTGGAAAGATGATTTTAATATATCACTTGTACATTTTGTATTGCTCTTCTGGTGACAATGTAGTTTGTTTTTGTCAATTACCATTTTAATAATAGGGTAAAGAAAATTAAGTGGATTTTTGAAAGAAAACAATACTGTCAATATACTATTAAAACAAATTAAAATGGTAAAAGTTATTGTACTTTAAGTAAAAATAAAAGAGCAAAAATATCAATCCCAGTTTTGGATTACTTTAATTAACAAAAAAAAAATGCATATAGCAGAGGATAGTTTCAATCTGCCTACCTCTGGGTTAAGGGGCCCAGCATGCTTCCATTGCAGTACTCTGCTGCACATGTAAGTGCAAGAGATCCTGAAGCACTCACTCATCATGGGAAAGTACCAATGCGTTTCTTCATTGGTTGATGGAAGAAACATCTTACAAAAACTCTCCAGATTATTGACTTTTTAAAGTTTTCTAGGAAACGTTCTAGATGAATGCTTATTAGCCTTTGTCAGTATGTACTTTTGCAAAGTGTCTCTGTGGTGCAATCGGTTAGTGTGTTTGGTTATTAACCAAAGGGTTGGTGGTTCAATCCCACCCAGGGATGTTATTGACCTTGTCATCAGATTTTGGTGATCTTTAAGTAGACAAGTCAAAATTTCAAACCCCCTCTTATGGTGTAGGGTACCTGGCCTACTCTGATGTAATCAGAGTTAGATTTGATTAAGTGATTTTATCGAAAAACAGCTAGGAAGCACAATTTAGCAGTGGTTTGCAGAGAAAATGAAATATGCTGGCAGAAAAATCCAATTGAGTGATTAAACAGCTCTTCATTTTCTGGCTTTATTTTTATGCTAACTAATTTGTTCTCTAAAAAGTGTCCACAAAGCCAAGTATCGGATTAACATCTTTGTAGGGATGGTTTTTCACCTATTACTAAATTAAACTTGCTTCATTGGAAAGGCAGCAAGATGCATCCTCATTTCAATATCTACTGAAATAATACAGGTTGACACCAGGAAACATTAACGCCACTGCATCCTTGCTGCTTTCTCATGTGGAAGTCTGTTTAATGTGAAAACAAGGTGATATCTAATTAGCACACAGGTAAGGAATTAAGAAAATCTTTATTTAAGGGTAAGATGTTTCTCACAAAATCGTTGCCCCAATGCATCATTGAAATTCAAGCTGGAAAGATGATTTTAATATATCACTTGTACATTTTGTATTGCTCTTCTGGTGACAATGTAGTTTGTTTTTGTCAATTACCATTTTAATAATCGGGTAAAGAAAATTAAGTGGATTTTTGAAAGAAAACAATACTGTCAATATACTATTAAAACAAATTAAAATGGTAAAAGTTATTGTACTTTAAGTAAAAATAAAAGAGCAAAAATATCAATACCAGTTTTGGATTACTTTAATTAACAAAAAAAAATGCATATAGCAGAGGATAGTTTCAATCTGCCTACCTCTGGGTTATGGACCCAGCATGCTTCCATTACAGTCCTCTGCTGCACATGTAAGTGCAAGAGATCCTGAAGCACTCACTCATCATGGGAAAGTACCAATGTGTTTCTTCATTGGTTGATGGAAGAAACATCTTACAAAAACTCTCCACATTATTGACTTTTTAAAATGTTTCTAGGAATCGTTCTAGATGAATGCTTATTAGCCTTTGTCAGTATGGACTTTTGCAAAGTGTTGCTGTGGCGCAATCAGTTACTGTGTAAGGCTATTAACCAAAAGGTTGGTGGTTCAATCCCACCCAGGGATGTAATTGACCTTGTTATCAGATTTTGGTGATCTTTATGTAGACAAGTCAAAATTTCGAAAACCCCTGTTATGGTGTAGGGTACCTGGCCTTCTCTGATGTAATCAGAGTTAGATTTGATTCAGTGATTTTATAAAAACAGCTAGGAAGCACAATTTAGCAGTGGGTTGCAGAGAAAAAGAAATATGCTGGCAAAAAAATCCAATTGAGTGATTAAATAGCTCTTCATTTTCTGGCTTTATTTTTATGCTAACAAATTTGTTCTCTGAAAAGTGTCCACAAAGCCAAGTATCTGATTAACATCTTTGTAGGGATGGTTTTTCACCTATTACTAAATTAAACTTGCTTCATTGGAAAGGCAGCAAGATGCATCCTCATTTCAATATCTACTGAAATAATACAGGTTGACACCAGGAAACATTAACGCCACTGCATCCTTGCTGCTTTCTCATGTGGAAGTCTGTTTAATGTGAAAACAAGGTGATATCTAATTAGCACACAGGTAAGGAATTAAGAAAATCTTTATTTAAGGGTGAAGATGTTTCTCACAAAATCGTTGCCCCAATGCATCATTGAAATTCAAGCTGGAAAGATGATTTTAATATATCATTTGTACATTTTGTATTGCTCTTCTGGTGACAATGTAGTTTGTTTTTGTCAATTACCATTTTAATAATCGGGTAAAGAAAATTAATTGGATTTTTGAAAGAAAACAATACTGTCAATATACTATTAAAACAAATTAAAATGGTAAAAGTTATTGTACTTTAAGTAAAAATAAAAGAGCAAAAATATCAATCCCAGTTTTGGATTACTTTAATTAACAAAAAAAATGCATATAGCAGAGGATAGTTTCAATCTGCCTACCTCTGGGTTATGGACCCAGCATGCTTCCATTACAGTACTCTGCTGCACATGTAAGTGCAAGAGATCCTGAAGCACTCACTCATCATGGGAAAGTACCAATGTGTTTCTTCATTGGTTGATGGAAGAAACATCTTACAAAAACTCTCCACATTATTGACTTTTTAAAATGTTTCTAGGAATCGTTCTAGATGAATGCTTATTAGCCTTTGTCAGTATGTACTTTTGCAAAGTGTCGCTGTGGCGCAATCAGTTAGTGTGTACGGCTATTAACCAAAAGGTTGGTGGTTCAATCCCACCTAGGGATGTAATTGACCTTGTTATCAGATTTTGGTGATCTTTAAGTAGACAAGTCAAAATTTCAAAAACCCCTGTTATGGTGTAGGGTACCTGGCCTTCTCTGATGTAATCAGAGTTAGATTTGATTCAGTGATTTTATAAAAACAGCTAGGAAGCACAATTTAGCAGTGGTTTGCAGAGAAAAAGAAATATGCTGGCAAAAAAATCCAATTGAGTGATTAAACAGCTCTTCATTTTCTGGCTTTATTTTTATGCTAACAAATTTGTTCTCTGAAAAGTGTCCACAAAGCCAAGTATCTGATTAACATCTTTGTAGGGATGGTTTTTCACCTATTACTAAATTAAACTTGCTTCATTGGAAAGGCAGCAAGATGCATCCTCATTTCAATATCTACTGAAATAATACAGGTTGACACCAGGAAACATTAACGCCACTGCATCCTTGCTGCTTTCTCATGTGGAAGTCTGTTTAATGTGAAAACAAGGTGATATCTAATTAGCACACAGGTAAGGAATTAAGAAAATCTTTATTTAAGGGTGAAGATGTTTCTCACAAAATCGTTGCCCCAATGCATCATTGAAATTCAAGCTGGAAAGATGATTTTAATATATCACTTGTACATTTTGTATTGCTCTTCTGGTGACAATGTAGTTTGTTTTTGTCAATTACCATTTTAATAATAGGGTAAAGAAAATTAAGTGGATTTTTGAAAGAAAACAATACTGTCAATATACTATTAAAACAAATTAAAATGGTAAAAGTTATTGTACTTTAAGTAAAAATAAAAGAGCAAAAATATCAATCCCAGTTTTGGATTACTTTAATTAACAAAAAAAAAATGCATATAGCAGAGGATAGTTTCAATCTGCCTACCTCTGGGTTAAGGGGCCCAGCATGCTTCCATTGCAGTACTCTGCTGCACATGTAAGTGCAAGAGATCCTGAAGCACTCACTCATCATGGGAAAGTACCAATGCGTTTCTTCATTGGTTGATGGAAGAAACATCTTACAAAAACTCTCCAGATTATTGACTTTTTAAAGTTTTCTAGGAAACGTTCTAGATGAATGCTTATTAGCCTTTGTCAGTATGTTCTTTTGCAAAGTGTCTCTGTGGTGTAATCGGTTAGTGTGTTTGGTTATTAACCAAAGGGTTGGTGGTTCAATCCCACCCAGGGATGTTATTGACCTTGTCATCAGATTTTGGTGATCTTTAAGTAGACAAGTCAAAATTTCAAACCCCCTCTTATGGTGTAGGGTACCTGGCCTACTCTGATGTAATCAGAGTTAGATTTGATTAAGTGATTTTATAAAAAAACAGCTAGGAAGCACAATTTAGCAGTGGTTTGCAGAGAAAATGAAATATGCTGACAGAAAAATCCAATTGAGTGATTAAACAGCTCTTCATTTTCTGGCTTTATTTTTATGCTAACTAATTTGTTCTCTGAAAAGTGTCCACAAAGCCAAGTATCGGATTAACATCTTTGTAGGGATGGTTTTTCACCTATTACTAAATTAAACTTGCTTCATTGGAAAGGCAGCAAGATGCATCCTCATTTCAATATCTACTGAAATAATACAGGTTGACACCAGGAAACATTAACGCCACTGCATCCTTGCTGCTTTCTCATGTGGAAGTCTGTTTAATGTGAAAACAAGGTGATATCTAATTAGCACACAGGTAAGGAATTAAGAAAATCTTTATTTAAGGGTAAGATGTTTCTCACAAAATCGTTGCCCCAATGCATCATTGAAATTCAAGCTGTAAAGATGATTTTAATATATCACTTGTACATTTTGTATTGCTCTTCTGGTGACAATGTAGTTTGTTTTTGTCAATTACCATTTTAATAATCGGGTAAAGAAAATTAAGTGGATTTTTGAAAGAAAACAATACTGTCTATATACTATTAAAACAAATTAAAAAGGTAAAAGTTATTGTACTTTAAGTAAAATAAAAAGAGCAAAAATATCAATCCCAGTTTTGGATTACTTTAATTAACAAAAAAAATGCATATAGCAGAGGATAATTTCAATCTGCCTACCTCTGGGTTATGGACCCAGCATGCTTCCATTACAGTACTCTGCTGCACATGTAAGTGCAAGAGATCCTGAAGCACTCACTCATCATGGGAAAGTACCAATGTGTTTCTTCATTGGTTGATGGAAGAAACATCTTACAAAAACTCTCCAGATTATTGACTATTTAAAGTTTTTCTAGGAAACGTTCTAGATGAATGCTTATTAGCCTTTGTCAGTATGTACTTTCACAAAGTGTCGCTGTAGCGCAATCAGTTAGTGTGTACGGCTATTAACCAAAAAGTTGGTGGTTCAATCCCACCCAGGGACGTAATTGACCTTGTGATCAGATTTTGGTGATATTTAAGTAGACAAGTCAAAATTTCAAACCCTCTCTTATGGTGTAGGGTACCTGGCCTACTCTGATGTAATCAGTTAGATTTGATTAAGTGATTTTATGAAAAAAAACAGCTAGGAAGCACAATTTAGCAGTGGGTTGCAGAGAAAAAGAAATATGCTGGCAGAAAAATCCAATTGAGTGATTAAACAGCTCTTCATTTTCTGGCTTTATTTTTATGCTAACAAATTTGTTCTCTGAAAAGAGTCCACAAAGCCAAGTATCTGATTAACACCTTTGTAGGGATGGTTTTTCACCTATTACTAAATTAAACATGCTTCATTGGAAAGGCAGCAATATGCATCCTCATTTCAATATCTACTGAAATAATACAGGTTGACACCAGGAAACATTAACGCCACTGCATCCTTGCTGCTTTCTCATGTGGAAGTCTGTTTAATGTGAAAACAAGGTGATATCTAATTAGCACACAGGTAAGGAATTAAGAAAATCTTTATTTAAGGGTGAAGAGGTTTCTCACAAAATCGTTGCCCCAATGCATCATTGAAATTCAAGCTGGAAAGATGATTTTAATATATCACTTGTACATTTTGTATTGCTCTTCTGGTGACAATGTAGTTTGTTTTTGTCAATTACCATTTTAATAATAGGGTAAAGAAAATTAAGTGGATTTTTGAAAGAAAACAATACTGTCAATATACTATTAAAACAAATTAAAATAATAAAAGTTATTGTACTTTAAGTAAAAATAAAAGAGCAAAAATATCAATCCCAGTTTTGGATTACTTTAATTAACAAAAAAAAATGCATATAGCAGAGGATAGTTTCAATCTGCCTACCTCTGGGTTATGGGCCCAGCATGCTTCCATTGCAGTACTCTGTGCACATGTAAGTGCAAGAGATCCTGAAGCACTCACTCATCATGGGAAAGTACCAATGTGTTTCTTCATTGGTTGATGGAAGAAACATCTTACAAAAACTCTCCAGATTATTGACTTTTTAAAGTTTTTCTAGGAAACGTTCTAGATGAATGCTTATTAGCCTTTGTCAGTATATACTTTTGCAATGTGTCTCTGTGGCGCAATCAGTTAGCGTGTTCGGTTATTAACCAAAAGGTTGGTGGTTCAATCCTACCCAGGGACGTAATTTACCTTGTTATCAGATTTTGGTGATCTTTAAGTAGACAAGTCAAAATTTCAAACCCCCTCTTATGGTGTAGGGTACCTGGCCTTCTCTGATGTAATCAGAGTTAGATTTGATTAAGTGATTTTATAAAAGAACAGCTAGGAAGCACAACTTAGCAGTGGGTTGCAGAGAAAAAGAAATACGCTTGCAGAAAAATCCAATTGAGTGATTAAACAGCTCTTCATTTTCTGGCTTTATTTTTATGCTAACAAATTTGTTCTCTGAAAAGTGTCCACAAAGCCAAGTATCTGATTAACACCTTTGTAGGGATGGTTTTTCACCTATTACTAAATTAAACTTGCTTCATTGGAAAGGCAGCAAGTGATGTCATCCAAGCAGTGGGTCAAAGTTGGCTTCATCCCTCGTCTGCTTATGAAAAGAGAAAAGGGATATGCAGGGCATGGCGGCCTTTTGCGACGCTTGGATGACCCCTAGTTCGCATTAAACACCCCCACCCTCCTTCGGTGTGGGGCTCATGTTGGCCATGCCCCAGCCCCTAAAGCATTCAAGCTGATTTCTTGCAGCAGCTGGGTACTGTAACAGCTCCAGAGCTGCTCTGTAAGGCAAGTAAAAGGGTGTGGGCCCTGCAGCACTACCTGTAGTTTGCATTGTGCATTGGAAGGCACAAAGTAAGCAGACGGGAGGAGAAGTCAGGATAGTGCACAAGGTTATAGAAGGGATGGGCTCAAGAAAAGAGAAGTGGAAACAGACAGCATACTAGGCTGGAGAGAGACCTGAGACAAAGAGATCTGAATTATACGAGAGCCGTCCAGGGGAAACACAAATTATGCAGTCAAGTTTCCCACATTTGGGGAAATCGCAAGGGGCAGCACACCCAGAGTGCAATGGGTGAGCCTTGCCCTGGGAGAAGCACCTTCATGATCATAGTATCTCACCTGGCAGGTTAGTAGGAGTTGGGCTAGAGCTGGGGAGGGTCGCTG